>NW_006436287.1:538678-542720 GCF_000325575.1 Pteropus alecto | reverse complement strand
CACACCCCACCCCACCAGAGACATGCCAGAGGGAGGCTGAGGCTGCACAGAGAGAGGCTAAGCAGGCCCTCAGTGAGCGGGACCAGACTCTGGCTCAGCTTCGGACCCATGTAGCAGACATGGAGGCCAAGTATGAAGAAATCTTACATGTAAGCACCACTCTCTGAAGCCAATCATCCCAGTACCCATCACTCCCCCATCACCATAAACCCCAACTAGTGTGACAATGACAGAGGAGAAGAAGCATCTCCAAAGGGAACTCTGCTCTATCTTGAGGGACAGACAGCCAGGGAATGAAACCATGCCCACCCACTAAGGATAAGGACTTTAAAGAAACACTGGTAAAGAGAGCTTACAGACCAACCTGGGGCACCCCTCACCCTTCACCCTTCCTGGGGCCTAAAGCTTAGTGTCTACAGGGCAGCCTGGACCAACTCTTGGCTAAGCTGAGGGCCATCAAGCCTCAGTGGGATGGGGCTGTGCTGAGACTCCACGCCAGGCACAAGGAGCAGCTCTGCCAGTTTGGACTGAACCCCCTGGATCTTTGAGGCTGTAAGCATATAGTCTCTGGGGCTCTCTGAGGCCCCAGCAATAAAGCTGTCTTGATGTAGAAGTCAATGGAAATTTGGGTTGTGGCTTTTTGGCAAAGATGAGTGCCTCTCATGAGAACATCTCAGTTCTGAGCTGACCCATTAGCCTGAAGGCTGAATGATAGAAGAGAAATTTGACGAGGTCTCAACTTTTCCTAGAAAAGTGGGTCCTGCCCTTTGGGCCTGGGGCCTTTTTGGTCCCTTCGAACTACTGCCTCCTACCCCCACCCACACAAATACAGGCAGCCAGATTTGTGGGAAAAGGCCATTTCTGTGATGGACCAACAGTGACCAGGCACCAGCCCCCACAGTCCTAAGGTGTAACTGGTCTCCAAACCCTTGTCAATACATCCCAGAGTCCTGGAGTCATGCCTCAGGCAAGTTCCAGATGGCTTCGATCCTAACCGGCCTATAGCTCACATAAAAAGGGAAAACTTTTTTCTCTATTCTACTACAATACTCTCAGTATTACTTTACTTCTGGCCACCAAATATGTAGGGGTTTTCCCCACACCTAGCAATTCTCCCACTCTTCTGTGGACACCAGCTTGGTGTCCTACAATTTAACTCAATTCTTACACTATCTACCTAGAGATTCCATAGGTTAAGGACTCAGTGCCACAATATACCAATCCCAAACCCAGGTTGTCACCTGTGCTTCTGACCAACTGGCTATAGATCAGAGGTTGCTCAGGTTCTATCATTTGCTAGAGCAGCTCACAGAACTCAGAGAAACAGTTTCCATACTGGATTACCAGTTTATTATAAAGGATACAACTCAGGAACAGCCAGATGGAAGAGATGCCTAGGGCAGGATATGCGCATGGAAGCTTCCACCCTCTCCAGGTGTGCCACCCTCCCAGCATCTCCACATGTTTGGCAACCTGGAAGTTCTCTGAACCTACTCCTTTTGGATTTTTATGGAGGCTTAATTATATAAGCATATTAATTAAACCATTGGTCATTAGTGATTAATTCAACCTCCAGCCCCTCTCCCCTCCCAGGAGGCCAGGGCGGGGTGGCGGGAGGGCTAAAAGTTCCAACCTTCTAAGCACATGGTTGGTTCCCCTGGCAACCAGCCCCGAATCCTTAGGTGCTTCCAAAAGTCACCTCACCAACAAAATTAGGTGTGGTTAAAGGAGCTTTTTACAAATAACAAAAGAACCCTTTATGACTCTTATTACTTATAAAATTCCAAGGGTTTTAGGGACTCTGTGCCAGGAATACGTATGAAGACCAAATATACACTTATTATAAAACACAAAAGTATACCACTCATCTCAGGCAGAATTTCATCCTTAGGCACAGCTCGCAAAGCTCCCACATGGCTTCCTCTGAAGTCAGAGGGGAGGCTTCCTATTGGGCCCACCTGAGGCCTCTGACCATACCCTCTTCTGAGAGTTAGGCCCAATGAAAGGAAGGGAAAAGGGAGACCCTGGGCAAGCCTGTGATTGATTGTCCAGAGTCCTAGAGGTCCAGTTTCTGGCTTAAAGAGAGCGGATCAGCTCCTACCACCTCAGGCTGGAGAGTGAAGACAGGAAAGCCAATGGGTAGGTCTGTGCCAAGGAGAGGAGTGCTACAGCAGATCTGAAGCTAGAGCACAGTCCTAAGCAGAGAGAGAAAGGAGAAAGTCATTCAAGGACTAGAAGAGTTCCTTTTCCCTACCCCCACCTGCACTGGAACGCCCGGGAATGGAACTTGTTCCATGGGTCCTTCTGTCCCCATCTACTATGGCTAAAGTCCCAACCAGCGTGCCCCACCATGCTTCACCCTGCAGCCCTCCTGCTCTGCCCACCTCTCTGGTTTCCTTCTGCCCTACTCTGGCTGCTCACAGTCCCTCTGTCTCTTTCTCACCTCTCCAGCCCCTGGGGGAATCCAAGCTTCTAAGTCCTGTGGAGACCTGGTCGCCAGCTTCAGGCACAGGGGTGGCTCAGCCTCAGACAGTTGCTGAAGCCTCTCCAGGTCATTCTCTCCACCCACAGAATACCCGTTCACCTCCAGAATCACATCTCCCTTTTGCAGCCCTGCCCGGGCAGCTGAGCCTCCTAGGGTCACCTGGTAGCATCAGGGGTGGGAGGAGGGGTGTGGAAAGGTTGGATACAGAACATAGAACACCATGGAAAAGTTTTCTGGTTGCTCTAAGGCTCTGTGAGAGAAGCAGAGGAAGACTCATCAGGAGGCAAATATTGATAGGATCCATGGCCCATGGGGCATCAGTCACCTGGGAGATGAAGACACATCGCCCACTGGCCACACAGCTGAGTTGGAAGCCATAGCCACCACCAGGCCCGGGGTAAAGAAAGCACTGGCGGGAGCCACATGGGACAGGAGGCACAGCTGTATCTTCAACTGGAGGGTCCTTGGTCTCAACCAGAGAGGCTAAGCAGGTATCCTGGAGAGAGTGAGGAGCCTCTGTGTTCTCGAGGAAGAGGAGCGGGGACAAGCGAACCTGGAAGGAGGCAGATCAAACAAACCTGTTGCTTCTCCCTCCACCTGAGCCCTGCTCTATTCCTGCCCCCACCCTAACCCTTGTCCCTCAGTTCGCACCATGCTGAAGAAGCGGTCAGCCTCAGGGTCGACGACAGTGAGAGAGACATGGGAGCCCTGTGCCCGGATCCTGGAAACTGTCTCCTCATGGCCCAGCCCTTCCACACTCTCCCCAGCCACAGCCACCAGCCGGTCTCCAGCCTTCATCCCGGCCCTCTCAGCTGGCAGTCCTGGGTCCACCTCCCACAGAAACTGCCCTGGGACATAGACATCCTCACTGCTCCTCCCCCACTTACCCCCAGTGCCAGCCCAGGCCATCATGTGCACACTGGGGGACTAACCAGGGGGTACACAGGGGAAGGTGACCCAGGGCTGAGGCTCAGACAAGGACACCACTCATGTGCACTGAGAAGTGTATGTGTATACACACACACATATATACAGTTACATGCCCACTCCAGGGCCCACCTTCCCTTCCCATCCCCAGGGCTCCCACTCACCAAGGTGACCTCCAAGGCCCTTCTCTTCCCGGAGCAGGAACCCGAAGCCCTGGGGTCCTTTCTCTAGGTGCAGACAGCGGGGCTTGGTGGGAAGTGCCCAGCCCTCTGCCAGGGGTGCAGCCAGAGGCATTCCCAGCTGGCGACACCGTTCCTCCACCTCTGGCCCTGCCACAAGCAGGGTTACCTGCTCTCCACTCTGCCAAAGCTGTGGAGACCCACCAGGGCCTCAGCGTCAACTACCTGGGAGGGCAGAGGCGGGCACCTCCTCACAGCCCCTCTTTCCAGGCCTAGGAATGAGGCATTAAAGGTAGGGGAGAGAAGGGCCTAGCACAAACTGTAAAGGAAAGGATGGTGATGGAGGTACAAGTTCAGATCAGGGCATTAGGTGTTTGGTGGAGGAGTCTGCTTCCTGAGGCAGGGGCCCCAGGCCCAGAAGGGTAGAGGAGGAATGGGGAAGCAGGCAGCC
>NW_006436287.1:518847-538411 GCF_000325575.1 Pteropus alecto | reverse complement strand
ATAGGTGAAGTTCTCCACACTGACCCCATTCACTTCTAAGAGTCGGGCCCCAGGGGGCACCCCTGCCCGCTCAGCTGCTCCTCCAGTACTCGGCACCAACCAGAAAGAACCCTGATGTTCTGCAAGCCAAAAAAAAAAAAAGTATTAGTCTGCTGGACACCTGAAGCAGGGCTGAGATCCCTCTCTTGACCTCCCTCCTGAACCTCTAAGCTTACTGTGGGTGACACTAAAGCCAAAGCCACCCTCATCTTTCACTATGTGGCACAGCCGTGGCCGGACCCCTGGGCCAAGAGTAGGACAGAGACGGGCACCATTCCCCCGCTGAACTCGGACCATATCATGCACATGCTTCGCCAAAACCATCAGCAACACCCGAGGACCACTGGCCCGGATACGGCGCACCACCTAAACAGAAGGCAAATCCGGTGAGGCTGGAGCCGGCCCCTCTTGCCAATGGAACCAACATTTTTCACCATGCGAATCAGCTCTCTGGATGCCTTCAGTAAACTATTCCAATCTGGACACCCTTAAATCCTGGGATGTGGGGGAGGTTGAGGCTTGGGTCCTGTCCCCATATACCTGGGGAGATGACCCCAGCTTCTCTCTCCCTGAGTTGCTATGGAACATTCTCCTATACCACGGGGAGTCTCAGCCCAACCTTACCACCTCAGAGTCTTCATGTTCCACGATATGGTTATTCACCCCCAGGATCCGGTCTCCTTCCCGAAGACCTTGGCGCTGGGCAGAGGTGCCTGGCTCCACCCTGCACACCGCATGCCTGGCCCTGCCCAGCTCCTGCTGTATGTGGAAGCCAAAACTCCTGCCCTTCTCTTTGCTTAGCAGACAGAATCGAGGCCGCTCCAAGCTCCAGAGATCTGGAGGGGGAGGTAGGCAGCACAAAAGGTGGAGGAGGAGGAATGTGGCCCAAGTACAAGTCAACTTGTGCCTGGCAGATCCTGCCCCCTTGATAGAGCACCATGTGGGTGTTGGGCAGTGGAGCCAAACACTGTGTGGGCAGAGTGGCTAGGATAGAAGGAAATGCCTGGCCCCCTCCTCTGCCCCACAGTTATTACCAACCAAGGCTGTTTTCAGAGGGAGACAGAGTGAGTGGTTACCAAGGAGATGGGAGTAGTGCATGGAACCCTGATGCCTCTGGGGAAGGGGAATGGTTGCCCAGGCAGTGAGGGAGTTACCAGAGGGGTCTTGGTCTTCAGCCAGGGACAGGACAGGATTATCAATGCCCAGCTTCGGGTTAAACTCAAACTTCCTGCAAGGAGGTCCCCAACTCTACTTGAGGTTCTAATTGCAGCTGAAGAGCTTCCTCACCCTCAAGTCCCTCCTCCCCTTGCCCCAACCATTCATAGTATACTACTTACAGAGTTAATGAGGACATGTCCTGGAGATCTGCTGGGCAAGGGGGTGAGGGGAAGAGAGGTGCATTATACCCCTCCCCAAACCCCTCTTCCATGGTCATTAACTCAAAGAACTTAGGGGAACCCACAAACTCAGGACTTACCCCTCTGTTTTGCTCCAAAAGGGTCTTCCCTTCCCCTTTCTTCCCCTCCCCCCAGGTCATGGGGCAGAAATCTGAGCATATCAGTACAGGGCGTGGACCAGGAAAACTAACATATCAACTCACCTCCTCTCCTGAATTCCAGTCTATTTGCATCAAGGCTCCAAGCCCTAAAACCTGGTCCTAAAACCTCAGCCTCCCAATCTGCCCTCTGACAGCCCTAAAGTTCCCTCCAGGGGATTTCTCCCGGCCTCCTACCTGTGGCTGACTCCATAGTTGGATCAAGGACTTAGTGCTCAGGATAGGGACAAGGTCCATCTAAACCAGCTGACCCTCCCACTTACGCCCCCACGTCCCGCCTCCTTGAAGACGCTGCCTTGGAAGCAGTGGGGTAATGGTTAACAGAGGAGAGTCTTAACCCTGGGGAAGCATGCATGTTCCTCCTGCCTCAATCCCTGGGCCCCAACTCCTCCGGAGACTCTGCTGCTGTCCCAGCGCCCCATATGTGCAGAGGAAAGTAGACTGTCCAAGCCTGGGCTAAGTACGTATGAACAGGGTGACAGAAGTCCTACAGCCCCGCATGGCAGACTCATACACCAGTATCTTCTTCATGGGTACCCCCAGCCCTCACTGTTTCTGAACCTAGTACCTAAGAACCACCTGTAACAAAAAGTGGTCAGTAGTTTAACCAGAATGACCAAGAAAGTACCCTTTCTTGAAAGCACCAGGCAAGGAAGAGGCCACAGTTAGGTGGAAGACACAGTTTTTTAATAGCACCAATTGGCACACATGCCTCTCAGGGCCACTGAGCATGGGTACCATTGTGGTAAGGGGAGCATGAGGCTGAGGAGCAAGTGGCTACGGGTCACTCAGGGTCCACAGAAAGCATAAAAGCAGGAGGTAGAAGCCCTCCGACACAACTAGACAGCGACACCCCTGGCAAGGCAGACTAAGAAGTGTACCCCCTGGTGGCACAGAGGCTCCTTGAGAAGAGAGAGAGGCAAGGTTGGTGGTGGTGCTACAGGGCAATTTGGCTACCAAAACGCCATATCCTCTGGTCCTTCTAGCCCAAGGGAAAGGAGACATGTTCCATGACCCTGGAAATTCCTGACTTGGGAGCACTGGCTGGACATGTTCCAGGAGGACCGCTGGCACAGCTGTGCCCATTCTTTTGCCTCCGGCCCCGAAGGGATCTTTCTAGAAGTAGCAGTACAAGCCAGGAGGCCACAGAGGGAAAGGGCTTGGGGCCAGGGGTCACACGGCTAGGTGCCTGCTGCCACTATCTCAGCTTCCAGAGCCTCCCAACTGTTCCAGGAGGGCCCTGACCTCGCCCTCCACTCGAAGCAGCTGGGCCTTGCGCCAAGGATTAAGGGTGGCTCCTCGGTTATCTTCCAGATCCCGCAGCAGTAGCTCAAGGTGGCGCTGGACCCGGCCCCGATCCCAGCTGCTGAGGTTCCGCTGGACTTCATTGAGAATCACCGACGAGTACTCGGACACTGCTGTCCCCTCTGTCAGCGATACCACTACTCGGGCACTGCCTTCAGCAGTGCTCCCCAAGTCTCGCAGGACCTGGCGGCCCTCTGAGCTCAGCTCATTGAAGTAGAGGCTAGCAGGAGAGAGAAGAGTAGGTGTCATTCAGCAAGGTTCTGAGAAGGAGGGGTAGAGGGTGGTGGGTGGACAAAGAGTGAGGGGGTTTCACAACTCAGACCCTGGCTATGGAATGTAATGGGGTGTGTCTGCAATAAGCCAAAGATGGAGGGTGGTGACCAATGGGAAACAGGGATGACACTAGAATTTAGTGGGACCGGGGACAGTAGGAGTGGGGGCCACCAGGACCATAGGAGAAAATGGTGGTAGAAAATCAGGGTAGGGTAAGGGCTAATCACAGAGGGTGGGTTGGCACAGAAGCAGGTTGACAAGCATCAAGTCAGAAGCCAGGAAGACAGGACAGGCCCAGGCCCGCCCCCTAGAGTAGAAAAAGCACAGTGGAGAGAGGGAAGGAAAACTGAGGCTGCAGAACAGAGCCAGGCTGGGGAAAGGCAATAACCAGCGAGTGACAAGACTCACTGCAGCAGCTCCAGAGAGGGATGCTCCCGGGCAGCCTTGGCCAGAGCCAGGGCCGCTGTGTCACCTGCGCCATTGTAGGCCACGTTCAGCTCCTGTAGCTGTTGGTTACGCTCCAGCTGGGCAGCCAGCAGCACCAGGCCCTCATCTCCAAGGCCCGTGTGTAGCAGGGACAGGTGTGTCAGAGAGGTGTTTCTCGCTAGCCCCTCTACCAGCAAGGCCACACCTGCTGCCGTCAGTGGATTGTTGGACAGCCTACGGCCACAAGCACCCCAATGTTACAAGGGCCCATGGCAGACACCCTGTGCTTGGGCCAAAAGGGTATACACAGCCTGGGGCAGAAACCAGCCTGGACTCAGAGAAATGTAGATCTAGGAGAAAAGGATGGAGGAATAGCAGTGTGGTACACTGCAGAGGGAAAATGGGGTGGAAGCTGGCTTCTCCTCTCATCTCTCTCCTTCCATTCTCCTTTATTGATTCCCTTCTCCTCTTCCTTTTCATTGTTACCATTTCCTTTCTTCCTCCTTGTCTCACCTCCTCCCCAGACCCTGACGCCCCATCCTTATCACCCTCCCTTATTCTCTCCTCATTCACCTCCCTTATTCTAACCAGAAAATGGGAACCCAGAAGTTTGAGTTCCAAGTAAACCAGTCAATACTTTAGGAGCATCTATTGAGTGCCCATCATTAGGGGTATCCTTGTGAGGTATAGGGAAAATCCTGGGAGGAGATCAGTGACACTGTTACCAGGCAACCAGGCTGGGTATTATTCCACCCCCAACTCTCCCCCAGGCTAATTTTAGCCACATGAGAGGCTTTCTTAGCACCTGTTGCTGGTAGCATCTCACCCCACCCCCCTCGCCCTACTGCTTGTACTGGACCTAGGGGCAGGACGGGACAAGACTCCTACCCCCTGTACTACACCATGGGTGGGCCTGTGCCAGGCATACTGAGTCAAGGGGCACATCCTTGACCTTAGCTGGCCATCAGAATGCCCAAAGCCTCCTTCCAGCCCACTCCCAGGGCACTCACCGCAGGGTGGTAATTTGGCACTGGTCATGCAGCAGCAGGTCTCGGAGGTCTCTGCAGGCCTCAGGGCCCAGGCTGTTGAGTTGCAAACTGGAGCAGAAGGTGCCAGAGGGGAGGTGAGAAACCAAGGAAGGAGTTCAGCATGGAGCTTGCCCACTCACTGGGCCCCTTTCTCACCATCCTGCTTCTTGCAGTCCACACTGCCCTCCCTTCTGTTGCTCTGTCACCTCCACCCATACTAGACTTCTCCATCCCACCCCTTGGTCTTTCCTCAGTACCTTTGGTTTCCCTAGCACCTTCTCTTCTCACCTCTTCACCTCCAACCCTCTCCTTTCTTCATGCCTGTGCATGAGGTCCTCACCCCAGCTTCCGGGCACGTAGGAAGACAGGCATGAGTGTGCGTATCCCAGCAGGGTCCAGCTGGCAGGAAGCCAAGTTCACTTCATCCAGAGCATGCCTTCCACTGCCCAGTACAGTTGCCACCACTGTGCATTTGAGGGGTGTCATGCGCACACCCGCCAGGTTGAGCTGGCGCAGGGAGCTGAGCACCTCAGCAGAAAAACGCTGATTCTGGAACTCGTAATGGAAGAAGAGGTGGTCAAGAAGCTCCGAGGGGGGCAGCACCTGCCGTCCCAGCTTGCCCAGCTTCTTCTTGATAGCCTGGGCATTCTCCAGGGCATCCAGGTTCTTGATGGGGCAGCCAAGCTGAGCCAGCACGGCTCGATTGTGAGCAGAGAGAAGCCCTCCCATGAACATGGGGAAAAGCTCAAACACCTCATCCTCAGGGGGTTCATCTGGGTGGCGCCGGGGGCCCTCCACACCCAGGATACTGGCACCCATCTGGTCCAAGACGTCATCATTGTAGTAATCCTCCTCTCGGAACATCTCCAGCACCATGGCCTGGGCCACCGCTTCACGGCTTTTACCCACCATGCGCCCAAACACTCGTGGAACCACCTGGGAAAGGAAGCAAGGGAAAGGCACCGCAGCTTCCCACGTGCCTGCTCAGCTTCACATGCCTGCTCAGCCTTCTCGGCTCAGCTTAAGGTACATGTTCCCCTACTGCTCCAGCCTTGTATTGTCTCTTGAACTCACAGCATGATTTATTTACTTCCCTGCTGCAACACCTTCTCTGGCTTGCCACTGCCTGTGCAAAATATAAAACTTCATAATTTGGCCCTGATTTGATCTTTTCAGAGTCATCCTTCAACACTTGTCTCATGAACTTCAGACATAAATTCTTTGTTTTTCCCAAACACCCCATACATTTTCAAGCCCAGGAGGTGGTGGGAAGGAATTAGCATATATTATTCAGTTAGTTTGGAACCAGGCTAGGTGTTATAAATACATCACCACCTTCACATCATTATCTGAACAATGATGACTGAATTCACTCCTACTAGTTCAAGACCCTGCAACATTTGGTCTCTGCCGACCACAGTGTCTTCACAGGCCTCTCATCCTCACTCTGCTTCTGTCCTTGCAGCTCGCTCCCTCTTTCTCTTTTATAACAGTGCCAAGGTTTCTCCTCCTTCAAAGCTGTATACTTTTCCTGAGGTGTTTAACTCCCAATTCTCCTCCTGGCTAATCCTCCAGGAATCAGACTAAATGCGATTCCTGCCCAGAGGCTTTCCTTATTCCGCCAACCCAGGTGCCACATTATACACTCAGCACCTGAAACTTTGCTTTCCAGGCATTTACCATACTTTTTAATTACAAAGTTAACCTGACATGTTTGTGTTCAGACTGTACCAACAAAAAGGCAGAAACCTGGGTTTTGTTGTTTTTTCCTCAAGATCTAACACACTGCCTGGCTCATAGCAGGCACTCAAATATTTGTTGAAGAAATGAATGTTTGGGAGGTTTGCAACATCATCGCCTGTCCTTGCAATGGTTCTAAAAAGAAAAGAGGGATCTCTTCCTCTGGCAGTAGGCCACGAGATTGTTTTGCGGTGCCTCCTCCAATGTTTGGTTTTGTTTTTTTCTTTTTATAGGTGAAGTTCCTGCTGTGGATGTTTTAGTGCCCCTCCCCCAACATTCATCTGGGGATGGAGTGAGAAAAATGTCACCCTGGGAAGATGCATCAATAGGAGCAGGAAGAAGTAGATGGGACCAGTCCTTGGCTAGGCAACCCTCCCTTGGAGAGGGCTTGGGAGTCCATGGTGCTAACAATTCTGGTACACTATCGAAGAATGGAGGGGCTTTCCGGATCCCATCAGGAGACCACAACCTCTCATTGCAATTCAGATAAGGCAAGCACATCCTCGAAGGGGTGGGGTGGCCTAAGCAATGGCCATTACCTCCCCGTCAGAGGCAATAGTGTGAGAAGGGGTGGGCTGCCTGAGCCTATTTTTATTTTTAACAATTAAATAGCACTTACTAGGTGCCAGGCCCTGAGGATGAATACATTTAATCCTCCTATTAGGCCAATGATTATTGATTCTATTATTATTCCTATTTAAGAGATAAGGAGCCTGAAATCCAGAGAGATTAAGCAACCTGTCCAAGGTCACACAGCTAGTTAAGTGGTAGAGCCTGGATTTGAACCCAGGTAGCTGCATCACTGAATCCTCATTCTTAACCCTTATGCTTTGCTACCTATGAAAAGGAAAACTTGTTGAAATTTTGCCAGCACCGACCATGGCTCTGCCTCCTCAAGACCAGTTGCTAAAACATTCCTAGAGAGGACAAGGGTTACCTAGCAAGGTGCCATAGCTTAACAGTAATATCCACAAAGTATCAGTAAAGTTTGGCACAAAAAGCACAGGATTCAGAATCATGAAACCTGGACTCAGATCCCAGCTATTCTATTTACTATCCAAGTGATCTTAGACAAGTTCCTTAGCCTCTGTGCGCCTCAGGTTCCTCATTTGTAAAAAGGATCATAATAGTATTTCATTTATAAGGCACCTGGCAGACATCAGCAGAGACTGGATCCTTCTTCTCCTTAAAAACTTAGCATAGCCACTCTGCTCATAGCAGTTCTCAGGCCTGTAATTTGGTTTCTGGAGTGGACCTGCACCCCAGACAGACTGTCCTAAGCCAATTACCAGTGCATTTATTCTCCTGGTATAAATTAATAAAATGGCATCTGCTTTATAAACCTGTCTCTGTTGATTCAGTTAGGATGAGTCATCACTCCCAGAGTCTAATCACCTCTAGGGGAACAGATACAATTGAGTGTCTGGACCTGCAAAGCAGAGGATGGACCCTGAACTATAGTGACTCCTGCCTCCTAGCAACAAAGACTAGGAGAGCTGCAAAAGAAAACCATATTAGGGTTGTAAGATTATTATTAAAGTCCCCAAACCCTCAAATTCACAGCATCCAAGCCTTCCCCAACCTTTTGGTTTCTCTCTCTCCCTTCCTCATACGCCAATCCTACTAAAATCCAGATTGCCCAAATCTAAAACCAGAACCAAGAAGAAGATTCACAGCTATGTATGAAGTAGTTTTCTTCTGGGAGAGGAGGAAGGGGTGAATGGGGAGCAGGAGGCTGATAGCCTGGGGTCCTGGGTTGTTACCTTAAGCAAGTTGAAGAGTAGAGGCAGGGCCCGCAGGGGCAGCAACTTGGCCACGATGCCCAGGACCAGGCTGACGTCCTCCCCGACACGGCCCACAAGCTCAGCCAATTCCTTGCCCACTTGCTGCAGAGTTGTCTTACGCAAACCTAACACAATGTAGAGGGCAGCCAGGTATTCCTGCATGGCAGGTACAGTGAACACAAAGGTGCCCAGGTGCCCCGGCTCCACGCATGGGGCTAGAAAAAATCTCAGGGCATCCCGGCGGAAGACATGTAGCAGCTGAAACTCCTCTTCTGTCCTGATGCCAGCTTCCAGGCAGCCATGGACATCCTCTTCAGAGAAGTAAGTCTTACGAGAAGATACCCCCTCATAGGCCAACTTACCCATGGTTCGGGCTGCATAGGCCATCAGGGACAACTTGGAGGGGTCAGTGCTGTCTAGCATCTCCCCACTGAAGTTTAGACGCAGGAAGCTGGTATAGATGCTTGTGAGGGTTTGGCCAGCTGGCGTGGGGGCATGCAGGAAGTGCAAGGTGGCACAGACAAGCCAACAATAAGAGGGCAGGAAGCAAGCAGCAGCGATCTGGTGGTGCCCTTCCAGGTTCCTAGAGAGCATCTCTACCAGGTTGTCACGCTGAGCTGGTGTGGCTGAAACACCTGCACCCCCAGCACTGTGCCCGCAGTCTGGCTGATTGAGGCGGAGCTGGAAATAGAGTTTCTGCAGGTTGGTATCAGAGAAGCCGCAGATCTCACCATAGCGGCCCACATACTTGCTGGGGATACGGCCAATGGCAGAGGGCCGGGTGGTCACCAGAATGCTGGCCTGGGAAGAACATGTTTGAGGGTTAAGAAAGACCTTGATATCCTGACTGCCTCACTCCCTACGGAGAACCTGAAGATTTAGTGTTCAAGGATGAAGATGATAAAAATTATAACTAACAATCACTAAGCACCTACTATGAGCCAAGTCACTGTGTCAAGCAGTTTGTATGCAGTTATCTCATTTGATCATTACAACTCAAGGAGAGAAAGAAACAGAAGCTTGGGGAAATTAGTGACTTGTTCAAAGACACACAGTTGGGAAGTGGAGGGGTCACGATTTGAACTAACCCAGGGCCTATACTCCTACCCAATAAACATGAGGGCCCAGGACACAAAAATCTTTAGGTGGCAAATCAGGGGCAGAGGTGGCAGGGAGAGGCAGGGGACAACCTACCTCAGGCAGCATGTATTTCCGCAGCAGATTGACTATAATCGCAGCTGGCACCTCTGGCTGTTCAGGGTTACTGCAAAGCCCTGTGCCTGCCAGCCGGAAGTCGAGATTGAGATGCTCCAAGCCATGGAGCACAAAGAGTAGGCGGGACCCAGTGGCGGCCATCAGGGGCAGAATCTCTTTCAGGGGCACGTAGCGCTGGGCCACAAGTTGGCACAAGGAGGCAGGGGCAGGGCCCAGGGATGACAGGTCCTCGCAGGAGAAGGGGATGAGCAGCTCGAAGGCTGGCAGCCGCCCATAACACCAGTCCAAGACCATCTTTCGCACCAGTGTGCTCTTGCCTGTGCCCACCGTCCCATACAGAACTACTGTCTGCACCCGGCGCCCACAGGCATCTGGGTCAAAGAGTTGAGACAGGGCCAGGGTAGGAAGCCTGGCTGGGGGCAATTGGTGTTCCAGGGCCAGCACCGAAGGTGGGCGAAGCAGCTCATCGGGGGTGCACTCACGGATCACAGGGTCCACATGGACTGTGTCTAGTGCAAAGGTCGGGCCAAACTGGCGCTCTTCCCTGGGAAGCCGACTGAACCACTCAGCCAGGTTCCGGCGATGCCGCTGTATGGCTTCTGGATGGGAAGGCAAAGATAATGGGTCAGGGAAAGGGGCCAGGAGATGTAAGAGCTTAGAGCCAGTCAGGGTAGTAGTAGGGTCAGGCTGCAGAGTCAAGACAGCACCAGGAGATGCTGGGGCCCAAAATGGTGCTAGGCACACAGGATTCCCTCAGAAAATATAGAGTGTCCAAAAGTTTGGAACCACTGAGGCAGAAAGTGGGGAACCATGGGATGAGTGATGCTGAGCCTGAGTCGACTGATTTCCCTGTTATATCTACGTGCAATCTTCGCTTGACTTCTAGACCCAGTGTTTTGATGGTAGGGATAGTAAATCTCTCCCAAGACTTTGTACACAGTACGTGTGCATTGCATGAGTGTTATAGGAAGGGATATATGGACATATTGATGATAGGGTGAAGGAGGGTGAGCCCATTGATGGGTGATGGCAGTGAGTCCTCTGTGGCTCCTTCTTCCTGCCTGCTTCTCCCCCCAGGACCCTCTCTCCATCCCACCTCCCACTGAGATCCCAGCCAGCCCCTCTCCCTAGGCTAACTGAAGAACCAATCTCTTTACCAGTTGCAGAGGTGCTCCAGAACAACTGTTTATGCCTCCCTGATGGGGGACCACTGCCCACTGAGCTTCCATGGTGGCGTAGAAAGGCCCTAGGAGCAAGGAGAAGGGATGAGCTGGGGCTTGGCTACAGGCTCAGATTCCAAGCCTCTCTGGATTGATGAACTTCTGGCTGAGATCCAGACCCAATCCTGAACACCCAAGTTGAGACTCTCTGATGCTTACATCCTTCTCAGGGACTAAGGTCTCATCCGTAGCCCTTCGGCCTTCCATCACTGCCTGTCTAGCACTCAGGCTGCTCACTGCCAGACCCCACCCACTTCCCATAGATCCTCCCACTGGCTGACAACTATGACTTATACTGTAGATGATGTAAGCCAACTTCCTCTTAAGCCTGGTAGTTGACTGTACCCTTCCCACTCCAGGAGACCAACCTCCCCCCCCAAGAGATCCAGCTCTCTCCAAGTCTTGATTCTTTTCAGGCTACTCTGCTGTGCTCAGATGTGTTCTAAGGTATGACACCAAGGTCTCACCTAGGGGGGCCCAGGGGACACTCCCCTTTAAGGGCCCAATTCCAGTGGATCAGGAAAGGGATGCGTTCATCTACAGAGAGAAAAGAGAAGAAACAGCATCCAGATCCCGTCCAGATTTCCTCATCAACACACAGATCCCATGTCTGCATCAAATTTTCCATTATTTGCTTTCATAGTATCATATACTGTCCCTTTGTAGCCATTATTATGCAATTTTATATTTTATGTGATTATTTTATTAACATTTATTTCCATTTCTCCCACCGTGAGTGCAGGATCACATTTGTTTTTATTCACAATTATATACTTAGAACTTAACTTAGCACAGGGTCTGGCACATAGCAGGCACTCCAAAAATATTTGTTGAATACAAAATGAAATCAGACCAGTGTTCCTGGACTTATATAGCTACAGGGACTCTTGAAAATCACCTAGTCTGACTTCCTTATTTTAGGATGGGAAAAAAAGTTCAGAGAGATAAGGTGACCTGCCCAAGGCCAACAGCTAGTGAATCATAGAGCTGAGACTAGCACATCAGGTGTCTGGATCCTTGCCCTCTTGGGAGGCACCATCTGGACTATGAAGAGGAAGGGAAAGGTAGAAACAGAAACTCCTGCTTCCCGCTTACCTGATGGCTGGAGTGCTCTTCCCAGACCAGGGCCCCAAAAGGCCCTGGGCAAAGGGCGGCTCCACCTCATGGTAGGAGAGAAGGTCAGAGCCCAGGGGACATAACACACCACCTTCTATCCTGTTCCTCTGAAAGAAGAATGGTATAAATGGACCACACACACCCAAACACTTCCCCACACCTACCTTCCTATGCAAGGCTCTCCTCGGGAGAGCATCAGACTTTCCTTAAGTCAGCAATGCCAAAGCCCTGGCTTGGCCTTCAGATCGCCTCCTCTCCTATATCCCCCATCTGAATGATCCCCGACCTGAGTATGTGGGCCGCTATGGTAAGATCTGCGGCTTATCTGATACCAACCTATTACCTATTGCCTCTCCCCTGAGGCTTTGGGAAACTTTTCTCCTGAGTTCCAGCCTAGAGTACTCCTTTACCTAGGTATCCTTTTTTTTTTGTTTGGCTGCCAGAAAGCTCAGATGAGTCCTACGTTCATTTTCAGTGGCTTTCTGGAGCCAACATCTTCCAGTAATAATTATCCACTCTCCTTTGCTTTTTTTCCCTAGCTATCAGGTCCTTTTAGCTGAGTTTTAACAGTTTTATCATTTTAGTTTCTCTGTGACTTTTATGTAAGCTGCCTTTGAGGCAGGCATAAGTAATAAATAAATGAATGGACTTCCTACTTGATATATGGATATCCTGCCTTGGTTTCAAGCTTTTCACATGTAAAACTGAACTCACCATTCCCCTCCCCTTTTAGTTACTTCACTGCAATCTTCCCAATCACAGGATTAGAAATCTGACTTTTGTCTTCAATCCTTCCTCCCTCCTTCACAGTTGGAACAGTCCTACAGATTCCTCCTGTCTGTGCTTTGGCAGCCTGTTCCTATTGCATTGTCCCTGCTGTCCCTGTGCTCATACCCTCTGCGGACTTCCGGGGACTCTCTTCTCCTCACTGGTCTCTGTCTTCAGTCTTATCCCATTCCAATCCTTCATTTAAGCCACCAATCACCTCCCTAAAGTCCTAGGTTACATGTACAGTCCAAACATCTGGCTCACACGAGCTAATTTTTATGAGTTTGCCCTGACCCACATCTCATTAGTCAGGCTCACTGAATTCTTGCTCGGTTTCCTAACTTTGTTCCTATGCTTTATTCAGATTGGAATGACCATTCTTCCCTGTGAAAGAATCATACCCAACCTCCTAAGACCCTGCTCTAAGGTCCTCTCTCCTGGGAAGTCTTTCCTGATCTCTCTGAGCTCCCTTTAGTGAAGTGTGCTACTTGGCACCTGGTCTCTAGAGATGTGGCTCCTTACTGGGCAGGGCATACTTAGGGAGAACTGGGTCTGCTGGGCTCACCTGCTAGCAGGGCCAACCAGTGAAAGGGCAAGCTGGCACTCTGAGCAGGAGTCCCAAGGACTGGAGGATTAAGAGAGAGCCCTGGAAAGCTGATGAAGCTTGGGGAAACCAGCTCAGTGCAATTAAATCATATCCAGGGCCACTAGCCCAAGAAAGGACTCACGGAGGGAATGGGGTGGTGGTGAGGCCAACGCTTCCAAGATCACCCCAGGTCAACGCGGCAGTAAAAAAGAAGGCACAGCAGGAAAAGTACAAGGGCTGTGCTCCCACAAGCCCAGTGCTCCTCCCCCCAAACTAAGTCCCAAACAGCTCTTCTAGTTCCAGTTGGCTTCAGAACCCACGGGGGAGCGTGCCAGAAAGCCCACCACTCAGCGCACCAGCTGCGTCCTACTCGTCCGGGTCGCGAACTCCCCGCCTTACTTGCGTAGCACCGCTCCACCCCCCAACCTCCGCCCCGCCGCGTCCCGGCCCTGCCAGGCTCCGCGCTGCAGTCCCGCCCAGGGCGAGGGGAGATCCAGCTGACTAGGCTTTTTTACCCAAGGCTGCCCAGGCCCAGGAGTCGGTTGACTGCCGGCGTCTCCCGCTTGCTCCCAGAGGCCCCAGCGCGGCGCTTCTTGCCTGCCCGCCCTGGCATCCGGCCCCGGCAGCGGGTACGGGAGAGAACGAACCCAGGCGCTCGGGGTCCTCGGGGTCCTGGGAGAAGGGGGACAGAGAGAGGGGCCGAGTGCCCGGGAGAGCAGGCTCGGGGCGGAGACTTACTTCTTCCCCATCTGTTCCTGCGTCGCTCCCGCCTTCCGTGAGTACAGCGTTCAATCCCGGCGGGCCCCGCCTCTAGGACTGCCCTCTGCAGGTTACCAAACGCCAGTCCTTTCCAATTACCTCACTGACCACCTCTCAGTCGAGAGTTGTTGTAATGCCCATTTTACAGAAGGAGGAACTGCAGTTTGGAAAGGTGAAGCGACTCGAGCAGGATGATCCAATTTGGAAGCGACAGAGCCAGAACTGGAATCCCGGGCCTGGATCTTCCTACCTCACCCCTGGGCTTCCCTGAGGCACCTACCCATTCCCAGATTATTATTCCCTCTGCTTGCCTCTTTAACTCCTCAGCCAACCTCCTGGCAGAGATCTGAGTCAGGGCCTTCTTGGGTCCTTTCTTCTGTACCTGGCTCTCTTCAGACTCCAGACCTCTGTGTACAGCTTCTGGTCACTTCTTTAGTCAAGGAAGCAGAAAGAATGGGGCCTGAGAAACAGTTCCCACCCCAACCTGCTCTTCTTGTCTGGTGCTCAATCAGGGCCTAGCCCTGGGCTTCCTGGTCCTCAAAGCCTCCACCCCCATCCCTCTGCTTCCAATGTAGCTGATGGAGGAGCCACCCACCACCCACAGCCAGGGCATGCCTCCACATGCAAACATGGTGTGCAATGTGCACTGAACAGAGCTGTGCAACAGGGAACGCATAGAGTTCCACCGGGTTGGGAAGAGGGCTATGTGATCTCTACTCTCCAACCAAACTGAAGACTGTTGATATGTCATTTATACATTTGTTCATTCACTGAACACATGGTATTGGGGTACTACTGAACAACTAGAACAAGGCATTCAGGAACCAGCCCATAGCAGCTCCCCTCCACGAGGCCCAAATGATAGTACTTCAGAGACAGAAGGCTTAGGAGAACCTGGGAGAGGAAGTTACTAACTGCCTCTGGCAGAAGAGGTAACATTTGAACTGGATCATAAAAAATAAGTTAGGGAAGAGAAGGGCATTCCAAGCAGCAAGGAAAATGGCAAATTTGCCTTTCAAGAGAAGTTCTGAAGGGGGAGTAGAAAGGAATTGGGGGAAGTAGAGCAACCCTATGAATATGGTCTCAGGGGTGACCAGAGGCCCATTTTGGGCCTGAGGTCTCATTTAGCTTCACTTTACTTATCTAGTCATGAGAAGCAGACAAGCCCCCAGCTGCAGTTACTGGGCACAGCTCAGAGCAAGCTGTTCCCCTCCCCCAACTCTTAGCCGTTATGACAGTCTTGTAGGCTTTATTAATAACATTTAATTTGACTAGCCTCTTGCAGACTGAAGTACTGTGAGTCATGCTGTGAGCATGTGTTCTATCATCTGACCTCAAGATAGGATGCCAGGTGCTGTACAGCCATCACATGGAGAATAGTCTTGGTCATTTCTGCTCTTCAACACCTTGCACAGGCTCTGATACAGAGGTGGCTACATTTAAGATGATCTCCAAGTCCAGGAAGGTTGGTACTCAAGGTAAATGGGTCCATTTCAAAACCTGCCTGGTTGGGCAGGAAGTATTTATACCCCACCTGTGCAGGTTGCTGGCACTAGTGGGACAAATTACAGGTGCTTCATAGTGGCGAAAGCACCATATCTTGAGAGTTTGCTCAAGTCACTTATCCAAGCCTTGGGTTTCTTTCTCTGTAAAAGGACAAAATGATAATACTCATCCTAGTAGCCTCTTGGGGTTGCTGTAAGAATCAAAAGAGCTTTCTTCGAAAATATGTGAGTCACTCTACAACTATTCTCTGTGCCTGAATGGCCTTTGCTGGCTCCAGATTAGCTGTTCATTTCCTTAGTTCCCAGGGGAACTTACAAATGTGTGAATTTATAAATGTTTTAGTCTTCCAGGAGTGTTTGCATTTTAAAAGAGAAAGAGTAAAGATGAAGAGTCTTAAGAATTTTGTGCCACCATAAGGAGCCATATACTGGCATTACTGCTGGGAGAAGATGGCACCCAGAATGCCCCCTAAAGCTAGCTAGAATCTCAGGAGTTAGACTTCTTTCCATTTCCTACTCCTACTCCCAACCCCCATAAGAAACAAACTCAGCTCATCTCCAGAAAAGCACCTAATCAGAGAATGGACTCAAATCTAGTTTGGAGCGCTTAGCTCCACACATGGCACAATTAAAGTGTTCCAGGCAGCTGACAAGGTTGACACCAGTCCCTTTCTTCAGTCCCTGGGCTTCAGGATCAGAACAGAAGAGGATGAGACAATATGCTGCTTCTTGGGTCCCTCAAGGACTTCTGAACAATTGCCTACTCTAAACCTCAGGCTACCAGACCTATCTGCAGTCCTGGTGGCTGATGGCTTGGCCCTGATAAATGTGGCCCAATAGGTAAGAAGAGAGAAAGAGAAGAGGAAAGCTCGGGTGAGTCAGTGAGTTCCCTGCCACTCTCGACCTAGAGCTTAGGTTGCAGGGGTTTTCCTACTTCTCATTGCCCTTCAGGACTGCTAACCCCAGCCCTCACCCACCTCCTCATAGGCACAATCAGGGCTCAGTGAGTTCTGAAGAGAAAGTCATGTATCACTCCCTTAAGAACACGCCCATAAACAGTGCAGATCCACCTGCAGATCCACCATAAACAGTGTCATTGGCAAATATCAAGAATGAAGAGTCTGAGGGCAGAAGACCTGATTCCCAGGCCTGGTTCTACCTCTATTAGGTAAGGGTCCTTGGACAAGTGACTTAACCCAAGTCTCAATTCTCTCATCTGCAAAGTAGGTTGTCATGAGGGATAATGCAGGGTTGACATGAGACTTTCTTGAGATAATAAACATGAAGTATTTGTAAGATGTAAAGCATAATACAGATATTTCATAAAATACACATTCAGTAACTTGACATATACCTAGGACTTACCCTCCCCTACCACAGGCTCCCTAAAGCTCACAGACTTTTTGCCAAGTGCTTTGAAGACCCCCTCACAGCCCACGGTGCCAACTGCCAGACCCATACACTTTTACACACTGTATACTGTATAAATATAGGTTTTATTAATAATGGGTGAAATCCCACAAATACAACTGGCATCTCTGTGTGATGGCGAGAATCCATGGCAGGGAAAGGGAAAGTAGAGAGGTATGCACCCAGGAATAAGGATTGAAAAGAGCCCTGGGGGAAGGAAAAATCAGAAGTAGAATGAGCCTGGACCCACTAGGAAAGCCAGACATGCTCCAGGTACGTCTGTCACCCTGACGGCCAGGGCATGCTGCCTAGGGAATACCCATGGGCCACCTTGGCTGATGAGAAGAGGGTAGAGAGACATGGACAGGAGTTTGAATGAGCAGCAAGTGGCTGGGGAAGGGGTGGAGGAGTAAGAATGCCAGCTTGACGCACGAAAGAAGGGCCATGGGGTTGCAGTGGCCAAGGCCAACTTATGCCTATGCTTGTGCTTGTGTTAGGTCCTGAACTCCAGGGAGCTAGTGTCTTGTGCCATCCCTTGTTGGTAGGGAGGGAAGACTGCGGGGTAGACATCTGCAGATTCAGAAGATGCCCTGGGCAGCACCAGCCTCATCCTTACAGTCAAAGCAGGACCCCCAGGAGGAGGTTAGCACTGCCCTCCCCGCAGCATCCACCACCACCACCACCACCACCACCACCATCATCACCATCACCATCACCACACCACTATCACTCTTCCTCTGAGCCATAGGGGACAGTGAGGGTATGTAGGGCTAAGATTGCCTGTTCGCATGTATGTGCCTATAACTTTGGAGAAGGAAGGAAGCACTGGAGGACCGTGAGGCAAGAGCAGTGAGAAAGGAGGCTTGGGTCTTCTCCCACTCACTCCCTAGAATAAAGTGCATTCTCTACTTCCAGTGGCAGATGGGAGAGAAACACAGACATTATTGCAGAGGCGCTACCAGGCCCTACCCCTACCAAAGGTGATGGGAAAGAGGAAGCAGCATCCTATGGCCCCAGGCCTCTCCAATCCCCAGGATTGGGAAGGAATGACCCAGACAGAAAACCCAGCTTCTGTCCCTGTAGACTGTCCAAATCAGCCAGGGTCTGGAAATGGGGAGTGGGGAGAAGGAGGGAGAGACTTCCAGAGTCCTTCCCTGCTCCATTCCAACGTCCAAATGGGACTTCCAGGGGACCCCACCAGGGCCCAGCCCTGGAACTCCAACCTTGTAACAACTCAATTTACAAACACTTGTGTGGTGAGGACCCCCGGGTTGGGCCACTTTGGTCAGTTATAAGTGGGGGCCTGGGGAGCCTGAGGCTCCTATGCAGACAACAGAGGAGGGTGCCAAGGGCAGGAAGAAGGGTGGTAGCCTCCTAGTGGTCTTTGCATGCAGATGTTGGAGAGAGAAGGGGGGAAACTACAAACCATATCAACTTGAGAAGACTCCTGAGCACAGCAAGAAGGGCTGGAGCCCCCACTCCCAGCGCTGCGGCTGGGAGCACAGTCCAACAGCCAGCTTGTAGAGGACGGCTGTGCCAGCAACCAGTACCCAAGTCTACAAGGTTAAAACAGTCCCCAAGGGCTGGGGGCTTCCTGCTGTGGGGGTTGGGGTGCAGGCCAGAGCAAGGCTCTATCTCTCCGACTTGACCCGATACCGGAGCACAAGGTATGCCAGCAGCCTCAGGGCCAGGAAAAAGATGCCCAAGACCAGGAAGTCCATGTAGAGCTTAGCATCCTCCACATCCAGTGCTCGGAGGATACTCTGTGGCTCCCGGAAAGGGCATCGCTCCTCCGAGCAGGTCAGGTCTCCTCGTTCCATGCCGTAGATAGTCAGAATCACACCTTCAAAGCCATACCTAGGCAAGCAGGAGCATCAGAGCAGGATATAGAGTAGGGTCACTGCTCCCTAAGCAAACTGCCAGAGCCCAGATGCAACTTTCTCATCCTTGGGGCATGGCCTCCTACAAGAAGGAGCAGGGGCAGATGCACTAACCTGACATAGGAGAGGTAGGAGCTCCATTGCAGGTAAGTGGGGATAGTCTTGAAGCTGACAAAGAAACCGGAGAACAAGAGGACAGGGATGGCGGTAACTGGGCCCACAAACGTGGCCACCTGGAGGGGAGGCAAGGGGACCAGGCCATCACAAGGGTGACTAGGACAGACCCAGGACTGGAGTGGCCCCAGAGTTTCCTGTAGATCTCTCCCACTCCTTATGTCATCCCTGCTTCCTCCCCTCTCAAGGGTCTCCACCTGTCAGCCTTCCCACCTGTAGAGAGTTGGAGGCAGCTCCAATCAGCAGCCCCAAAGACTGGGCCACCAAGGCTGTGGCAGTGGCCAGGGCTGAGAAGAGCAGGAAGCGGCTGGTCTCGGCTGGCTGGCCTGTCATCCAGTATACAATGCTGCAGTATACCACCGGGCACACCACCTGGAGAGTGCCATAGGGCTAGGCAGTGGGCTGTAAGCCAGAGGCCCAGCAACCAAGACCCTCCACTCTACCTGGGCAGGAGCATGTACAGCAGCTACTCCTAGAGTGCCCATGCTTAGTCCTGCCTCCACACTCTTGTTCATGCTGCCCCCACCTCAGGTTCATATGTCCCCTTCTTCCTGGGCCATCTGAACCTCATTCATCTTCCAGTCTCACTTCTTTCATTAGGCCCACTCCAATCAGTTCAAGTATGGTGACTTCTCCATCCTCTGAGCTCCTGAAGTCCTTCCCATCTGGACCAGCTTATTCCTTGTATTGTTAATTAACTCTACAGATGAGTTTTGTCCCTCTATGAGCTATCAACTCCTGGAGGGCAGGGAGCAAGCCTACTGCATACAGTCATGCAGGT
>NW_006436287.1:494629-518701 GCF_000325575.1 Pteropus alecto | reverse complement strand
ACACAAGGATACCCAACCAAGAGGCAGCCAGAGGCTGGGATCCTGCTGTGCTCTTTTCACTAAGCCATGTACTGTGGCACAGTGCAACATCCACCCTGAAGAAGGGGTGCTTTTTTCTAATTTGTAAAAAGGCGCCCCCTACAGGGCCCTAGTGCTTGAAACAGGGTGCTATAACAACAACCCAAAACAGCTAACACTTAATGGGGACATTAGTATGTGCCAAGCACCATTCTAAGTACTTTACTTGTATTAATGCATTCAATTCTCACAAACATTCCAAGGTAGATACTACTGTCATTCCGTTTTATAGATGGGACACTGAAGCAAAGAAAGTAGATGACTTGCCCAACATCTCACAGCTAACAAGTAGCAGTAAGGCTCCAGAGTCAACGCTATTCTCTACTGCTTCAAATAAGATTTACAGAGTCATTTGTAGTGTTACTATTTTCACTATTTTCAATTTGTCATCCATTACCATTAGAACATAAGTTCCACAAGGTTAAGACTATATCTGTCTTGTTCGCTGCTGTGATCCTAGTGCCCGGCATAGAACTTGGTGCATGGTAGGTACTCACCACTTATCTGCTAAGTGAGTAGAAGTAAAGAAAAGATGACAGATGACAAGGTTGAGGGAGGCCAGTGAGCAAGGACAGAAGGAGCAAGACAGGAGGGAGGCAGCAGGCAGGTAGGAGGAAGAGACTCACCTGAAAGGGCACATCGGCCATGGTCTTGGCCAGGTAATATGCTTTGAGGCTATACCAGTAGTTGAGATGCTCTCTCATAAAGACCGCCATCTCTAAGGGGACTAAGGACACAGGTAGATTAAACATAGCTGGCTGACACCCTGGTTCCTATCCCATGCCCCAGCATCCCCACCCCTGCCCAGGGCAGCTCAGCTCACAGGTGAGCACAGTTGGCATAAGGGCAGCAAACATGAGGAACAGCATGGAGAAGAAGAGGCAGCCGGTGTTGTTGAAGACTTTGCTGGCATCGTCACCAATGTGCAGGTAGAGGAGACCAATGAGCACGCCAATCACCACATGGGACATGAACCGCAGGTGGGTCAGGACCTGTGTGATTGGGTCATCACTAGGAGAGGGGATGGGTCACAGGCCAGGGATGGGCAGCCACACTAGAGCAGGAACTCGGAGCCACCCTCACAGGCACATAGACTTATAGGTGTACTGGGGGGTGCTGCTGGGGGAGGGACCCCACTCCCATCCCAGCTGTTGAGATCTTATGCCCCCAAAGGCTAGATCTTTGCCAGCCTCCTCTCCTCCAACTTGAAGCCTCACCGTGTCCCTGAGGATGGACAAGAAAGTCCTCTTGAAGAGAATGCAGAACTGTGTGAAGGTACTAGTGGCAAATGTGTGGCTTTCAATGGCATCCACTTCCTGGGGAGAGAAAATTGGATTGGTAAGCCTACATATCCACCCACTGCGTACCCAGCCCAGTGAATGGGAAAACCCCTGAGCCCTTCCCCAAGGCAAAGGGTCCTCCAGATGTACTGAAGGAGAAGTCTCCACCATTGAGTTCTGTACCTGGAAGCTGGCCTCAGGATGTGAATCAGAGTGAGATTCAGAGGGACACATGATAAGGGGTAAAAACTTGGGAGGGAGGAGAGAGAAAGGGAGTCAGGGATGCCCACAGGGGCAACTAGTAAATCAGTAACTTTTCTTCTTTTTAATTTATTGAAAAACATTTACCTTAAGGGTATAGTATCTTTATGCCACCAGTTTCACAATATTTTTTAACAACGATAATAACGATGACAACAATAAGATAACACTTCTGGTTTTTTGAGGCTTATAGTATCTCATTTAAGAAAGAAAACTGGCATTAAACAAATGCCAGTTGTAACCAGCTACAGTGCAAAGAGCTTTACATGGTGATCTTAGTCATCCCAATAACTCTGTGAGGTAAGTATCATCACCTCCAGATTAGAGATGACAGCAATCTACAGTGGCCATGAGGCCAGAGACAGCATCAGTCTTGTTTACCAGGTGGTACTGTGCCTACACTGGGGATGACACACTATATATGCTCAGTAAGAATTTGCTGAAAGAATAAATGAACAAAAAAGCAGAAGCTCAAAGAGGTTTAAGTAAGGTGCCCAAAGTCACACAGCTGTTAATAGTAGGTCTATTCTAATACCCAATGGTTGTGATGCCTCTGGGGGATAGCCTTTTGGCAGGACCATTGTCATGGTCCCCTCTCCCTGCCCCCACTCTACACTCTGCCTTCTTCACCCCTACTTACCGGAGGGCAAGTGGGGCAGGGGGCAGCGACCTCATTCTTCTCAGGGCTGCTCTTCTTCTCAGCCATGGCACACAGCCCATTTTGCACAGCCCTAAACAGCATGGGGTTCAGGTCTCCGTACTCACCAGAGGCTACTTCAATGACTGGGGGACAAAAAGGGAGTGCTCAGCTGAGCTCTACCCTTGGTTCCCAAGGTCAAGCTAGCCCCTCCTTGGATGTGTGGGGAAAGCAGGTGATAGTAAGATCTTTGACCCCAGGAGGCCTGAGTGCCTGACCCAAGTCACCTGGTTTGGCCCCAGCATCATATCCCATCCCCTACCAACAGTCTCCCACTTACTGAAGTCAGCCGGGTTGTGGTAGGTGGGGCAGTGCAAGCCAAGCCCCTTCAGATAGGGGATCAGGTTGGTGACCATGCCCTTGAAGATGCACTGACCTTGGCTCAGGATGTAGAGCTGAGTCGGAAAGAGAAAGGTGAAGAAAACAAGACCAATGGGCCAGGTAGGCCCCACCACACTTCTCTTGAAGCTCTTCACTCTTCCTATCACACACCAATCATTTTTGAGGACCAGAGACACTCACCTTGTCAAACATCTCAAAGAGCTTGGCACTGGGCTGGTGGATGGTACAGATGATGGTACGGCCCCCCTGGGCCAGAGATTTCATGAGGGATACCACTTGGAAACAGGAGGCACTGTCCAGACCACTGTCCAGAGAGAGGCCACCAGGGAGTGGGGTGAGATGGGCAGAAGCAAAAGAAAGGAATGTTTAGGGTTGGGCAGCTACTATAAAGAGGATGGAGCTGGCAGGAAGGGGTTACTCTGGCTACCCCTATACCGTGTACATACTGTAAGATTCAGGCATTTGGAGGTACTGAGAAGCCCAAAGCATTGTGCAGTTTAACAAGCTTATACTGAGCACATGTTGAATGCCAGGCACTGGCATTACAATGATGAATAAGTAAGACATAGACTCTGGTCAAGAGGGAGAGATAAATACACAGATCATTTGAGATAATGTGGAACATGCTATGGAAACATGGAGTGAAAGAGAGAGAATTCAGCTATGCTGTACAAAGGTGTTGCAGGGTAGTCAAAGAAGGTTCCTGAGTTGAGTCTGTAATAAGACAGAACTAAGCCAGGTGAAGGTGGAAAGGCAGGCATGGTGGTAATGGGCATTCCAGGCAGAAGACAGCATGTGCAAAGCTTAGAGGCATGAAATACATGGCTTGAATAAGGAATTATGAGCAATTCAATATTACTAGAGCATAAAATACAAGACAGCATGAAGCAAGACGTGAGGCCAGAGAAGTTGGTTCAGAGCAGAACCTTTTAAATCCTCTGACTTTATTTTGAGGGCAAATGGGCATCATTGCATGTTTTTAAGCAAGGGAGTGAGAATCATCAGACTTGTCTTTTAGAAAGTTCACTCTGCCTGCAGCTTGGAGAAAAGATTGGCTTGGAGAAACTGGAGATGAGGAAATAAGAGTCTGTTGCAGAAATGCAGACAAGAGTTGATGTCCTGAACTTGAGCACTGGCACTAGGGATAGAGATGGGGCGAATCTGAGAGATGGCAAAAGAAGGGAGAATCAACAGGACTTGGTGACTGATTGGCTGTCAGGGAGAGAAGAGGGAAGTATCAGTCAAGGAGGACATTGGGATTTCTGCCTGGGTGAAGGATAGGGCCTTTATGGCAACAGGATTGGTAGGGATGAAGATGCAGAATAAGCCCTTATCCGGCCACCAGGAGGCTGCAAACACAGGCTCTAGTCTCTAGCAGTGGAGCAGATGCAGCCTCCAGCCTAGGCTCAGGGCTGAGGAGAGGGGGCAACCTAGTGGGAGATGAGGGGGAGAACTACCTGGTGGGCTCATCAAAGAACATGACAGGTGGGTTGTTGACCAGCTCCAGGGCGATGGCCAGGCGCTTCCTCTGGCCTCCGGAGAGCAGGGCTGTCCTCGTGTGGGAGCAGGACATCAGGCCCAGTGCTGTCAGGATCTCTGTCACCTAGCCCAGCCCACCCCACCCACCCCAGATCAGCTTCAGAGTCTCTGCTTCCCTGGGCATCACCCCAGTTTAAATAAACACCTCCCTTAAGTCCAATGTGCCAGCCTTGGCCACCACTGTCACATCCCCCAACTCTGGGCCCAGAATTCAGTAACACCAAAATGGATGGCTTTCCCATTCCCTTCCCTTCCCCTCCTCCTTCCCCTTCCCCACTCACCAGCTCCTTCTTTACTTCTTGCTTCTCACTCAGCTTCAGGTTAGCAGAGACCTGGGGCCCGGAGAATAGATGGGTCAGATATGTATAGTAGGGGGGCTCTGCCTTGACCCCTTAGCCAATGAGGAGAACGGGAACAGTAGACAGAAGTGGCAACTGGGAAGATGAGATGGCAATCCAGCCCTCACCATCATGGCCTCCAACACTGTGAGATGTGGCAGCAGCATGTCATCCTGCATGATGTAACAAGACATCTTGCGGAAGGTCCTCAGTTCCCTAGGCCTCCCGTTGACTAAGATCTGTCCCTTCATTCCAGACTCCCTGCAAGAACATCAGTTGGGGATGGGAGTCAAGGATACTTCAGAACACCTTCTGTGCTCCCCAGGGGATCGTTCTTCCTGAGTCCTGCACCCATTCCACTCAAGCCTAGTCCTTACCTGTATCCTGCCAAGATGTTCATGAATGTGGACTTGCCAGCCCCTGAGGGTCCCATGATGCCAATCAGCTCCCGGCGGCAGAATTTACCTGATAGGCACTTGAGGAGGGTCTTATAACCTGAAGTGAGGGAGGAAAGAACTTTTGACAATGGCTACAGTGAACGGAGGTATTCCAAACTTTTAGAAGCAACCATGACTATCAGTGAAATAAGCATTCCCTACTCAGTGTGAATTGGTTAGGATGGAGGAGCAACCCCTCAGAGCTCCTACAATAATCCAAACCCTCTCATCCTGTTCCCACAGAAATGACTACTACTAATGTCAAAGTATCAGAGGTGACAATATCTTCTGAAGGCCAAGGGAGAAAAAACCCTACATTTCATGAATGGACATGGAGAGGGGAATCAAGGTTATAGAAGACCCTGTTCATCTCCTATAAACACAGCAGTCACTCTCTCAGGAAGTGACTTTCCCAATGATCCATCCCATGCTGGCTGAGTGTCCTCTGTGTTCACTTCTCATATGCCAGCATGCTTGTTACTTGCTGTGCCTGTTCTTCCCCACCTCTGCTAGCCTCTTAGCCAGTGATCTCCTTGGGAGCAGGGTCTGTGTCTTACTCATCTTTGTAACCTCAGCAGACTGTCTGGTGTGTACTAGATGCTCATTAAGTGTTTGTTCTATGAATATGTGTTCTCAGAGCTTTGGCCTCTTTCTCAAAAGGCCTTATTTTTTGTGTTCTCTCTGCCCACCATGCTTGACTCTGCAGCCCCTAACTTGGCCCAGGAAAATCTCATCTTTCATTCACCTAGTCAGGTGGATCTAGGTTCAAATTCTGGCTCCACACTTACCAGTTGTATGACCTCAGGCAAGTGCTTAACCTCTCTGAGCTCCAGGCCCCTCATCTGTAAAATGAGGATGATAGTACCTATCTCATAGGGCTTTTATAAAGATTCAATGAGATAATATATAAAGCATATAACAGTGCTTGGCACATAGAATACACTATAAAAAAAAGTGACATTTTATTATTAATTCTATTTGACTAATGCTTATTGATATCTACTACATTCCAAGCTCTGTAACAGACACTGGACAAAAAAATTAGGACATAGCTCCTGCACTCAAGAAGGTCATAATTTATGTGAAAAAGATGGAAAACATCTATGGATCTAAGAAAAGATAAAATAAAGGTTATAACAAAAGTATAAATAATGCATAATGAGGATGCAGACAATGTGAATTGACGAGGGTAGAGGAGCAAGGGAAAAATCAGGAATGGCTTCATGGAAGAGGTGGCATTTGCGCTAAGTCTTAAAGAATGAGAAGCATTCCAAAATTGGAAGGGAAGGCAGAGGTTCTCCAGGCTTTGAGAGGAAAAGCTCTGCCATGTAAGAACATATACGTAGTACAATCCAGGGAGCAGAGAGCAGAGACAACATGGGTTACCTGGTGAGACAAGGAAGTGGAAAAGAAGGATGAAGCCAATGAGGCCAGCCATGCCTAATATGCTTGCAGACCTGCCTCAGTGAGGCTGAAACACCAATTCCCTACCATGTACTTTGTTCACTACCACCCTCTCTGACCCCCATAGAACCCAATTCCCTCTCCATTCTACCTCCTTAGCAGACACACTGAAGGGATGTGATCTTTCACCCTCCTACCACAGCACTCTGGGACATCCTGTCAGAAGGGGATTTGCTGCCCACTGTGGAGTCCTGATCATACCAACTGCCCGAATGGTGCTTTACAATCTACAAAGCTCATTACCTCAGTTGCTGCAATAGCAACATCAATGAGGCAACTGGGGCCTAGGGACATCCAGTGACTCACCCAAGGTCACACAGCAAGTTCCTTACTGAGGGAAGTCATGGGTTCCAGCCCTGTGCCTCAGTCATCATCATCATCAGTCAGAAAGATGTGTGCTTGTGTACCTCAGCATATGCCTTTCAGAGCCACTCTTAGGAAGTGATTTCTTTCGCAGGGGAAGAAACTGGCAATGATAAACCTCCCCTCATTTAATCACAGCCAAGCACTAGATTAAACAATGATGCCGAATATATCATTTTGCCTTTCGCAAAGCATTTTTACAGATAAAATCTCAACTAAGCCTCAAAACAAGCCTAAGCAGTGGGTATTCTTATCATCTCAGTTTACAGATGTGGAAAGCGAGGCCAAGAGAGGGTAAGCAGTCTGCCCAAGGTCACACAGCTTACAAGTGGCCCATGTCTTCGGATTTCTGCTATACCATAACTGCTTAGCGTGGAAGGGGCCTACCAGGCAGGCCTTCAAGCAGAGAAACACCAGAGCTCTAGCCCCGCCTCAGTCAATAACTCTCTTGGTAATTTTAAGTCACTTAATCTTTCAGTGCCTCCATTTCTTCATCTATAACATAATGATAGTAATATCTCCTCCCAAGGATATATAGGGTTATTGTGAATATTAAGTGGGTAATTAATAATTAATAGGAAAGTGTTATGGAAAACAAGAAGCATCACAAATAATTAGGGGAGACTGGTGATGAATCCTTACCTGGAAAAGACAGACATCTCCCTCTCTCCACACCCCTTTCTCTTTTCCCTTTCTGCTTACCTGCAATTGTTTTTGCTCTCCACAGAAGGAGAGAGGGATTCAAGTGAAAAGAGAAGTTAGAGAGAGGAAGACAGAGGGCAGAAAAAGGGGAAGGGGTTAGGGACGGAAGAGTCGGCAAAATAGACAGTAGAGCAAAATGGAGCTGGTAAGGCCAAAAGGAGGGTAGAGCCAGGTCAGGGGTGCCAATTTTGTAGCTTGTGGGTTGAAGCAATCAGCTGGCCCATCTAGCCGCGTCTCTTTTTAATCTTCATTCTCCTTAAAACTGAGAGGAAATGAGGGCTAAGAAATTAACAGCTACTTCCCCATTTTGCCCAGAGCTGATCTCAGGACTGAGAGAGGCTACTTAGGGATAGGGTGCTGGGCAAGAAGTCCAGATGCCTCAGTTTCCATTAGCTTGGGTCTTGTGAGCTTTTGGTCACTCATTGGAGTAAGGGTGGGGAATGTAAGACAGCTCAAGCTCAGCCCTGCTCGGAAGTACCCCAGATCTATTTCTTAAACCTCAAAGAACAATGTCCCAGATCCACCCTGGCCCCATACCCAGGTTCTGGGAAAAAAACAAAACAAAACAAAACAAAAAACAGCTTCTTTATTCCTAGCTCAAGCTGCCCAGGGCATGAGATGCAGGGGATGGTCAGGGTTCGAAGGAACTCAGAGCCCCATACCTTACCCATATATCCTGATGGGGGAAAAGAGGAGGAGATGGGAATGCTATACCAGGAAAGTTAAGAGAAAGAAATGAACTGTGAACGAAAGAGGGGGCTATGTAGTAAATCTGACAAGCTCAGGGGGCCACTTTGCAAGCCTGACAAGCTCAGGTAAACAAAAGTGATCGCTCAGGGTGATCTGGTCATAAATTCCTAACTGAGCAGGTCTTGGTGGGTAGTCACACCCCAGGCCTACCTATAGCTTCCTTAGTAAAAGGTCAGTTTTTGCCTTAAGCGAGCCCTGTCCATTTTTTCTGTGCATCTACGTTAACACACCTTTGAAATGCCAAAGTAATCCTTTCCAGACCCTGGAAGCTTTAACCACCCTCATGAGAGCACATGAACCAAAAGTCCTTGATGTTTTCTATTTACTGTAAATGTTATATTCCAGAGATTTCCCCACTTTGCTTTCTTCCGCCTCCCTACTATACTAGCAATTAATTATGTTCTTTCCTTTGATTCTAAATGTATAAAAAGAACTGCAAACTGCCATTTTCTGGAGCATTTTCTCAATCTGTTGAGGTCTTGCTTCGGGGCGTGTCCTCAGTTTAGCTCAAATAAACTCTAAAAAAACTCATAAATTTTTTTCTATAGGTCTGGACATTCTTATGTTGACAGAACAATGAAAGGAGAGCTGTAAAACCTGGCTTCTGGTCCCAGCACTGCCACTTATTAGCTATGTGACATGGGTCAAGTTCCTCAACTTCCCTGAGCCTCAGTTTCCTGATTAGTAACGTGGGATGTCATCTATCCTGCCAAAACTTCACCCTCCCTGCTTCAGAGAACTTAGGCAAGAATGATGTAAGATATAGGACTAAGAACATCTTTAAAAATTAGCAGTGTTCTGTAGGTAAAAGGATATTGCTAAACACTGAGAACCCCTGCAACACCCCACCCTCACACTTTCTCATGCCAGCACTCAAAAGCAGGAATCCAATCTAAAAGTAAATAAGAAAAACTCAAGGACCAGAGGTCATGGTGTCAACTTAGAAGAAGAAAGCTTCAATAACCAATTAAACCCAGTGTCTCAAGTGCTCACAGGTGTGGAGGGAAGGTGGACTCTGGTACCTCAATTGCATTCACAAGTGAGAGCCTAAGATTTTAGTGTTCCCACAAGGCCCACTGGTGCAGGACTTGCAGAACAGGGGACACCCAGGCCTTGTGCTCTGGAAAAAGCAACTCACTGGGGGAAGAGGGTGGCCACAGCTCCCCACCAGGCTGCTCCCTACCGCGTTTGCGCCAGCAGGGCCCCTCCCGCACAGAATAGGACAGCTCCACGAACTCTATGTCCACCGCTGAGCGCTTGGGTAGGTGGGAGAAGCGCTGGGCTTCGGTGATGTGATTCTCCACCTTCTTCAGGTGTGTGGTCAGTACAGGGGGCTCCGCTCCGTCCTCCAGCGCTACGGCCATGGCCACAGCCCCGGGTCCTAGTCCACAGCCCACGGCCTCCAGCGCCTTCTCCGCCATCACGCCACTAGCCTGCAGGGAGAGGGCCTGCTCAGTTCCAGCAGACCCCAAGCCCCGGCTCAAAGCTCCCTTATTTTCTAATACTGCCCTCCCTCCCACTCCCCGCCTTCTTCTCAGGGCAGGTCGGCTACTGGGAGCACCCCACTTCCCACTGCCTGAGCATCTGCCCTCTCCCCGCCCCCCACACGCGGCGCAGCAACGTTCAGTCCCGACCTCTCCTCGGTCCCAGGCAGCCCAAACCCCAGGCTGGTCCCAGCCCGGCCCCTCGAAGCCGTCACCAGCTCCCTCCCCCCGGCGGCGACTCTAATCTCCTTACCCGCGGGCCAGCAGCCCCGGGGGACTGGATGGTTAGGGGGCGGGGCGGAAGAAGGGCCAGCCGGCGGAGGCCGACTGCTGAGAGATCAGGATAAAGTGAGCGCAGGATCGACCAGGGGAAGGCGGAGGAAGAGGAGGTTCTGGGCCTCTCCGCATCCTTGGGCGCGATTCCCTGGCCAGCTCCTATACTTGCGTCCCTGGTCCCGCACGCTCCCCCAAAGACAGGCGCTCAGCTGGGATTTAAAACCCCCACAGCCAACTAAGCCCCTCCTGGAGAGTTTACCCACCTCCTATCTTCTGCTCGCCTAGTCACCTTGACGTGCCCCGGGGCCGGTGTGGAGCCGAGATGCTTAGCGCTGTCACCGGCCAGGGGTGGTGACTCCGATCCCTCCTTACTTGACTCTGGCTGCAGCACCCGCGTCCCGGCTCCCGGTCCCGGCAGCCCGGGCTGGGGCGGGGCCGGGGCGGGGAGGGCTGCAGTGGAGGGCCCCGGCCTCAGGTCAGAGGAGAGATGACAGGTGGTGATGGGCGGATGGGGCGCGCGCTGACTCGCCTGGGCTGTGCACACTGGGTCCCCGAGCCTGGTCCTCAGTGCCTTGTCCTCCTGAGCCCGCCGGGCGACTGCGCTCTCCACTAAGCTACCGATCGCTGGTACCGCTGTTCTTAAAGGGCCCGCGTTCGCCCGCAGCCTGCCGGGCGCGAGGATGGCGAACAGGAGAGCAGCGCTGGTGACGTGAGGGCCCCAAAGGGCGCAGTTCTGGACCCAGGACTAGGAGTTGGCAGCAAAGGGCTGATTTAGAGGCAGTGAGGAAAGGAGAACTGAAGTCCTTGGATTACAGACTAGACAATAGCGGTGGTGGTAGTCGGGAGGATTGGAATGAAGATTCCATCACTCTCAAGGGATTGTAAAGCTGTGTGCAGGTCTGCACCCCGTCTCCCAATCAATTTCCCTCAGTTCCTGCCCTTGAGCTCAGGCTTCTCCCCGAGAGAATCCCCAAATTACATAAAAAGGCTTTTAAAGCAAGTATTGGACATCCTCCTCCCCCCTCTCCCCCACCTTGTCCTAAGAACAAGGAAACTACTTAAGAAGGGACAGAGGGTGGCTGCTTTAGGAGAGCTTGCAGGCAGCTCCAAGGTTAAACTGGTACCCACAGTTCAGCCTGCTCCAACTGTAGAAATCTTTATTCTCCCAGGTAAACACAGGCCTTTAAGACAGGCACATGCCTGTGGCATCTTCTGATCACGTGTTCATTCTCCTCATCCCATAAGCCTTCATAGGTCCCCAGAGCACTCCTAAGGCTTTCCCCTGCTCTGTTTCTTGGGCAATTCCTCTTGGCTCCTGTCTGCACCAGCCCCAGTCTTCAAGAGGCAAGTAGGTCAGCTGAGATACCGTGACCTGAGCTTTTAAATTCCCACCTGTCACACAGCAGAGACAGATGGAAAGGGAGGCTGCTGCTGTCACCACCACTGAGGCTTCTCCTCACTGCAGCAGTTGAGAGGTTACTAGCAGTCAAACCTCTCCTGCTCACCTCCCCTCCCCCTCCAGCCTCTCCACAGCCTGGAGGCTGTCGGCCCCTGCAGGACATCTCCAGGTTCTACCCCATAACTGTGAGGTTTAGGTGGGTTTTGGAGCTAGCCCTCCCTAACTTCCCCTCACCTTATACCCCAAAGTACCACCTTTTCCTTCTCTAGATGGACCCTTGATTCTCCAAGGTAACCTCTGTAGGAATTCAGAATGACTTACGCCAAGATGTGCCTCTGTGAATTGTATGTGAATTTTTCTGAGCTAAAGGCAACAAAGACCCTGTAGACTTAAGAGAAACACACACACACACACCCTTAACTATCTAGAGGAATTTGAATTAGAGACCTTCCCATAATAACAGATTATCGGATATATCTATATATCTATATCTATATCTATATATTTAACCTATCTATAGGACAAAGCAAACTTCTAATTTCCAAACATCTGCTCTTATCATCCTGCAATGACCCCCAAGGCACCTTCCCTCATCCCTAACTCAGGATGTCATATATATTTCCCCATTCTGTCTTTGAATCTCTCATGTATGTGGAGTCTCTGATTCTCTCACATATGTAGAGTTCTCATACATATGTATGTATTTACGTGGTCATTTTCTCTTGCTAAACTGCCTCATGTCTATTTGATTATTAGACCATCTGAAAGAACCTTGGGAGTAAAATGTCTTCCTCCCCCCACACCTCCAGTGCTCTACTACAGATGCCCCGACAGTTGCATTTATTGAGCAACTACTATGGACCAGGCATTATCTCGTTTAATCCTCACAATATCCTTATGAGGCAGGTATTACAATCTCACTTTAGAGATAAAGAAACTGAGGCATAGGGAATTTAAGCAATGTGCCCAAGGGGACACATCTAGTTGATAGCAGAGCAGGGCCTGAACCCTAAAGTCCTTGTTTTTACCCATTTTTCTATAGGCATCTCAGAACCTTATTCCCAAATCAACCATCTCTCTCCATTTTCTAGCAAGGCTTTTCATTCTCCCAAGATAATCTCCATATCTAATGACACCCACCTCCATTCCTTGATCTACAACTTTCCAATTCTCAGGAAAATTTCCTCCCATTTCTTAGGAACACACTGTCCCCCACCTGAAGGCAGACTTCCCCATCTTCAGAGATCAACATTTCCAAGTCTTATAATAGTTTTTCACACTCTGGAATTCACACCCCATGCCCCAAAGCAGTGGTCCTCAGCCTTGGCTGAGAATTAGCTTTACTTGGGGGACTTTTTTTTAAAAGATGTCTGGATAACACTTTACCAGTTAATGCTGATCTCTAAGGTAGGATGAAAGCGTTAGTATTTTTAAAAGCTCTCCAGCTGATCCCACTGGGTAGGCAAAGTTGAGAGCCACTACCAAAATATCTTAGGTTAGAACTCCCGTCATCCACCCATTAAAGTCCTCTCTCTTTCCTGGAACAGGCCTTCTCATTCTCTAAGACACTCTCTCCCCATTTTGTGAACAGATCTTCTTCTGTGTCAGAAGATTTACATTCTAACCTTGGCATTATCTCTTACTAGTTTTTTTTTTTTAATTTTTTTATGGTGACATTAATGAAATCCAATAAGTTTCAGCTGTACATTTTAACAGTAAGGCATATATATATTTACATTGTGTGTTCACCTCCCATAGTTATGTTTCTTTCTGTCACCATATATTTGACCCCTGTTATTCCGTCTACCTCCCTCTTCCTCCTTCTTCTCTGGTTCTCTTACTAGTTTTATACTCTTCAGCAAATCTTTCCACCTTCTTGATCCTCATTTGTATAATGGTGACGATAAATAAAAATCCTGTGTATCTGCCTCAAAAGATTTTTATGAGGTTCAAATACAAATACTTAGTAATAGATGATTTTTTTTTTTATTCATACACATTCTTACTCTCCAGGTCAGACTTGCTATGGTTCATGATTGTTTCTTTTCCCCAAGAAGAAACTCCCATTTCCTTGGCAAAGGAGGAGAAACTATATTTACTGAATGCCCACCACATGCTAGGCAGCCAGCATAGAGATATGATCTCTGAGGAAAGGGCTGTCTCTTCCTCCTCGTATTCTCAGAACTTGTACACAGAAAACACACTCAGTAGCTATCTGTTGACTGAATGGTCTAACCAGTCCTCATGACTTTATGAGGTCAATATTTTCTTCCCAGGTTTCAAAGAAGGAAACTGAGACTCAGAAGTGTTAAGTACAAGTATGAAGTCACGCAGCTACTATGACGGATCCAGGGATCTAAATCCAAGTCTTAGTGATTCTAAATCATGACTTTATGTCAAACTTCCTCATTCCCTAATATTGTCACCTTCTCATTTTATAAAGCAGATCCATCTCCATTCCTCTAAATAGACCTCTTCTCATTCTAGGATAGAAACCTTTCCAACCTTCTAGAGGTCCCCTAGGACACACCCTCCCCATTCTAAGAGATATTCCCCCACTCCCACCACATATCCCCCAGACAGACCTTTGAATCTCTAGAACACACACCTCTAACTCCTAAAAGAGACCTCGTAACTCAAAAGCACTGGTTCTAAAACTTTAGCACACATCAGAATTAACTGGAAGGCTTGTTAAAACTGATTGCTGGCCCCTGCTCCCAGAGTTTCTGATTCAGTAGGTCTGGAGTGGGGCCAGACTCTTTACATCTCTAATAAGCCCCTGGGTAATACCGATACTGCCAGTCTGAGGACCAGTTTGAGAACCATTGCTCAAGAACCTTCATTCCTCTGTCTAGACCTCCTTATCTCCAGAACAAACCTATTTCCCACCACAGACTTTCCATCAATGCCCAGATGGACCCTCTCCCTTTTCCCCAAAGAGACCTCTTCCATTCTCTGAGATTGATCCTTTTCTTTCTCTAGGATTCTCCCCAATTCCACCCAGACCTTCTCCTTCAACCACCAAAACAGAGCCTCCTTTCAGGGAAGGTTCCATAGACCCAGACAGGTAAGGGCTGACGATAATTGGCTTAAGAGGAGAGAAACAGAAGCAGAAATTCCCATCTCAGCTTAGTGACAGGAGCTAATCTGATACAGGCTGCTCTGGGTGAGGATTTGTGGGAGCAGTTAGTAAGATTTATGAACCTATGGGAAAAGGAGAGTGTCAGGGTTCTATGGGAGCTGAAAAGAAATTGGACTGAGGACTTTGGAACTAATGTAGTGTAGTTCCACTTCCACCACCCAGGTCACTCATCTACCATACCTCCCTTGCCCACCGTTAAGTCTTTCACCTTGGGAAGGAATGGTTTTAGTGTCCTTGTCCATGGAAGGACCCTCTTCTGGCCACCTGGAGAAATGCAGCCCAGAACTGGGAAGGGTAGACAGAGGAGGAGCCTGACGGAGCCCTCTCCCTCCAGAGGCTGGCAGTGAAGTTGGGCATAGGCACTGAGACCAAGCAGCGGAGGGGAAACTACAACTCAGAGTCCCTGCTGTTGCTTTTTAAAAAAGTTTTCAAAATAAGAGTATAACATATAACAAAATCAAGCAATATGAAAGTATATTTTAAAAGTGTAATTCTTCTCTATCCCTCTCCTGCTATATAGCGCCATCTTCTTTTAATAAGAAGTGATGGGTACTCCAAAGCTGCAGAATGCCAAGGCTCTCTGGCCAAGAGTCTCTCTTCTTAAGAATCCATACACTCCTCTCCTTCCAGTCTCAGCTTGCTGCCTTCCTTCCTCTAGAAGTTGAACTCCCACCAAACTCCTTAGCTGTATCCTTTCCGTTGCACCAGCCTCAGACCAGGTATCTGCTCAGCATTTTTCTGGGGCCCATTTACTCTCTTCTTACTACAGGGCATACTTTACTGGAGAGTAGGATAGAAAGGCCTCTGCTGGTAGGTGTTCAAAATGCTTTATTTCCCTTGGTCTCTCTACTCCGATCTCTGTCTCCACTCAGTAGCCTACTTTTCTGTGGACATACTCTGGACTCTGAATAGCTCCATTAAAAAATGTCTCCTTTATGACCACAACTTTTCCCTTCTGCCCTTCAATTTTCAGAAGCCTCGCTGGAACTTTCAATGCTTTGATTCTAACTACTACCTTCCAGTCTCTTAAGGCCTCCCTGTCCAGCATGGATCTCACGATCCTTCTCCAGCTGCTCTAATTACCCAGCTCCTTAGCCTTAAGCAATCCTCATCTTGGCTATCAGGCCTTGGATGTGGATCAACCCAGTGGTCTGTGTTCTGCTCCAAGGGTGCTGGTATCTGCTAAAAAGAAATGTATCTGGATGTTAGTTACCACTGCCTGATCTTGATCTTCAACCTCAGTTGAGTCATAAGGTGACATATCTCACTCCTAAATCTATTAATGGCATTTTTAAAACTTGACAATTCTTATAAATCTCCTTAATCCAGAAAATTACCCCTCAGTAACCTTAATTCCTACCAGCAGGCATGAAATCCTTCTCATGTCTCACTTCCCATAAACTAAATCCACATCCACTCCCATCCATCCCTTTTCTCCACTAAAATGTGTCTCTATTCCTTTCCAAGTTTCATCTACCTACCCTATATATTCCTTGGCCAGTCAAGAAATTCAAGCTATTTAGCAACGTATGAAAAAGATTTGTCTCCGCCAACCTCCCCTGTCTCAAATCCCTTTGCTACTGTACATGAAATGGTATGCTCTTCATTCCTAAAGCACACCATGGAATTTCAGATCTTGAGCAAAATTCATTCACCTTTCACTGAATACCTATATTCACTAGGTCATCATCTTACAGAAATGATTTTATTCCCTACATCATCTTACAGAAATGATTTTATTCCCTACAACAATTCCTTCCATTTCTCATTTCAGAGAATTCTTTTATACCCACTCAGCAATTCTGTGCTCCTCTCTGAAGTTGTGGACTTGCCATAAGGAGCATGAGCTTCCACATTCCTGGGCCACCTATATTCTATTCTCACTTCTATGAGAAAGAGTAAGATAGAGTATCTCCTTAATCTTTAGATACCATGATGTCTGATCTGATTCATGGCCTGACTCCTGATGAAACTCTAAGGCAGTCAAATTAGTAGTTTCCTTCCCCGCCCCAGGGGTCTACTCCCACCCACCCCCAGCCTCTAATATCCTTCCACAGGTCTCTGGTTGCTTAGACTTAATAATCCCTCATTCCTCGCCCAGTGCTAGCTAACCCATGCATGCTGAGCCCTAGATTCCCTCCTCCTGAACTGGAATCACACATAGTAGCAAGCCAGAATCTCTTCTGATGTTCTCACGGTCCAGATAGATTGGGTGTGGGCATGACTGATAAGACTGATAGAGAAGGCCCTCTTCACTATCAGTGAAGGTGCTGCTCAACCGAAGAATGGATGGCCATCAGTAATGCTGGATTACTCAAGGGGCAGCCTAAGCCAGTGCTTAGAGCACCAGCAAGAAAAGGGTACCAAAATTGAAAGAAAATTAAGACCAGAATTTGATATACATATATTTTTGAAATTGTAATCATACTCAGTCCTCTCTGGGTAGCTCTATCTTATCACCTAGTTAACTGCCACCAAACACAAAGAAGAAATGAGTTAACAGCCTAAGTGATTCTTTTATTACCAAAAACAATTGCTACACACACATTCAGTGCCTCCAGCCCCAGCCCTGAGGATAACATGGAAGTCCTTGGGTTGTAGGAGGAACCCTTTAGAGGGAAATGGCTACCTGGTTCATAATGCCTTGGCTGGTTATGGTCCCCTGCAAGGACCAGTTACACGACATCCCTGGGCCTAAGAAACCCTAAAGATAGGAATAAATGCAAGTTGACTAAGGGTTTTTAATCACTGTTCCAGCATGTCTAGGGGTTATGGTTAAGCCCGATACTAGCTTCCTCTACAAGAACACACACAACCAGGGTGTCCCCTCAATGAATCCAAATTCCTCAGGATCCGACAAAATGTGGTCTAGCAAGTCCTTAAAGTCTGCTGAATGATTTCAAGCTAGATCCGGAGTGAATCACACTACTCTCAGCACCACTCCTAAAGTCATACATTGGCAAGGGCTGCCCGTAAGGGCGCTGCCACCAGCCTGGCTCAAACCCTAGGGCCTGGGGTAGGAATGATCAGGCTCTGCATCCTTCACACCATCTGGACTTCTGGCCCCTCAGCTATTCCTTGAAGCTTTTCCATGATGCTCCCTGAGGAAGGCTCAAGAGCTGGGGGTGGCTCTCCTGGGGCTTCAGACAGCACATAGTAGACAATCTCTTGCTCGCCTTGGGCATTGGTCTGATTCACCACGTGGATGACGGGACTGGGGGTGTCCTGAGAGGCTGAGAGGGCTGTCCCCTCAACACTCCTGCCTTCTACTTCCTCTTCAATCTCTTCTTGGGGTCCTGGCTCCCCTGGCACTGTTTCTAGAATGATGCCCTGCAGGCTACTCTCATTTAGTGAGGCTCCCAGGCCTGATCCCTCCTGTGGTTGCCGCAGCAGTTGCTGTGTCAGCTCTACACTCTCATAGCGAACCAGCTGCAGCCGCATGTAGCCATCTTCATGTTCCTTGTACCTAGGGAAGTAGGAGCACAAAGTAGGCAGCAAACATGGGCAGGGGGCTACAGAAATGTCCTGGAGCTTGGCGAGGTAAGGGACAAATATGAGGGGTGGAAGAAGCCCTAGGGCTCTACATGATAGGCATTGAAGACAAAAAGGTCTTTATTGGAATATGTAGAAGAAAAGACAAGAGGGAAGGATCACTACTCAAAATGGAAAATTTTATGTAGAAACCAGAGAGGGGGTAGGTGAGAGAGGGAGGAAAAATGAAATTGTATTGGAAGGTATAAGTGTCAAAGGATTTATGAGGTGACCATGGAGCTCTGGATCAGGACCCCTAGGCTTTAGTTCTAGTTTTGGCTGAAGGCCTTTGGGCCCATTTATTGGGTCTGGCACTGTAGCTTGGACTCAAAAATCAGAAAATAATCTTTGCTCCACCATTCTCAAGGTTCCTTGAGCCTAATGGAATTGGTAGACATCAAAGAACTGTCAAATTCAAGGAATTTGTTGAAATGGTATGGGAAAAAAATGTGTGAATCTAGGGTAGATTGAGACATACCGAAAACGAGGGTGCCCTGAGGGCCACTTGAACTGGTGCTTTTTGCGAAGGTGCACGGTGAGGTTGTTGCCTCTTGTGAAGCATTTGTCACACACATGACATTTGTACCTTGGCTCTGAGTATCCCTAATGGAGAGGGGAGGAAGAGTGAAGCCAGCTCTTCACTATGGGTACCACTGACACTTCTGCTAGCCCTCTCCCACCACCAGCCCCACTCACTTCATGTACTTTTCGGTAATGGGACTTGATAGAGCAGAGGGATCGGGCACTGAAGCTGCAGTTCTCAAAATCACACCTGTAAGCTGGCTCCTTGCTATGGGTATCCAGGTGCTTCCGGAGGTCGATCAGATTCTTACAACTGCCAGGAGAGGTCAGGAGGGGTTGGAGGGCATGGGGGACTCTGGAACACAAGTTCTTTTTCTGGCCCCTGATTCCCCTTACCTGTAGTCACAACAGTCACATTTAAAGGGCCGGTCCTCGCTGTGGCGAAAGCGCATATGGTTGCGGAGGGAGGATGGCAGCGGACAGGTCATGTCACACAGAGGGCACTTATAGTGATTCACTGAGAGGAGCAGAGAAGGGGGTGAGGGCCAGTGGATCCATGGGTGGTAGGCAGGGAGGTTGGGGGAGGCCAACTACTCACCATGGTTACGCATGTGGTCTCGCAACAGGCGTTCAGTGGCAAATCTCTTGGAACAGTGCGAGCACTGGAAGCGCTGCTCTGGGGTGGGGCAGGCAGAAGAAAGGGTAGTTTGTGAGGGATGGCGGAGAGGCACAGAGAGAACGAGTCCCAGAGAGGGGAACCATCCCAGACAGAGGGAACAACCTAAGGAGATAAGGGGAGCTTAGGGAACTATGGATAGAACATAGCATGTGACTTGAAGTCGAAAACCTGAATTAGAATCCCACCTTGACCACTTACTAGCTGTGTGATCTCAGATAAGTGATTTAACCTCTCTGAGCCTCAGTTTCCTCATCTACAAAAAGGGGAATAAGATACCTACCTCATGGGGCCGTTGTGAGGATTCCTTGAGATAACTGACAGGGCACACAGTAAACCCTAAATAACAATGTCTAACGAATCTGAGTCAACAGAGACTGTGTCAGGTGACTGAGCTCTAAAAGTAAATGTAGCCAAGTTGCAGATACCTTCGGTGGCCTCCTCTCCTGAGAATATGCCAATCCCCATCATAATCAAGACAGCCTACACCCACTCCCACTCTTCTTCTCTGATTGCTTACGATCCAAGGAGGTTTGGCGACGGATGTGATCTAAGAACTTGGTGTTGTTGGCGAACATGCCCCCGCAGGTGGGGCAGGCCACCACCTTCTCCTGGGTATGGCTGCGGAGGTGCTCACGAAGCTTACAGTGGTCCTTGAAGGTGCAGGTACAGCCTGGGAAGGAAGGCCTGGTCAGTCTCCAGCCGCAAACCCGCAGGGTAGGCTCTGGTACCCCCAAGTCTCTCCAGAGAGCTGCCACCCTTGCCCTGACGGATTGGTCCCATCCCTAGTTACCCTGGTCCCTTGGCAACCCCAGGGTTTCTTTAGAGGCCAGAAGTTAAGGAATAGCCCTACCTTTCCAGCCACACAGCACCATGTGGTTGTCCTTGCCGACTGCTTTGTATTCGCAGCACAGGCTGTGTGCTTCCACGTGCCGATAGAACCACTCAGGATTGTCGAAGGAACTCTGTGCCAGGAGCAACTTGGGGTAAGGACTGAGGTGGGTGGAGGGACTCATACCCCTATGTGTCCAAACGGGACTTCTTGGCTCTCTCCCAAATTTACTTGGTGGGGACAGAAACTTTTAACCAAGGGAGCTACCAAGAAATGAAGGAATCTCGGGAATATAGGGAATCGCTGAAAGGGTCAAGGCATCTTGAGTTAAGATCCAAAACTTCCTTCCACCCCTATTACCAGCACTGCCTGCTGACCTCACAGTGCTCCCACAGACACAGGAAGTGGTCAGGGATGTCAGGAATGATGTTGCGGCTATGGAAGTCCAGGATGCAGGGGCTGAGGTCGGCCTGGCTCTGCAGGGCCTGCAGCCCCCACTGTTTCAGCTTGGTGTGGTAGCAGTGGAAGTAGACATGGCGGATGAGATCAGCAGAATTGTCCAGAGAACAAAAGCCACACTCCTGCCATAAGCAGGAGAATTCTTCCTCTGCAGAAAGGATTTTAGAAAGAAGAGTCTGATACTTTCCAAAGCTCAGCTCTCCTTCCACCTGTGGCACTTAGCAGCAAGTCAAAAGGCCAGACTCTGACCAAATTACCAGTTCATTCAGCAAATACCAGTATTTAATCACCATTAATCGTGTACCAAGTGCTGGGGATATAAGCAGTAAAAAGTCCCAGTCCTTGCATTTACACAGCTTTCAGTCAGGGAGAAAAAAACATTAATCAAATAATCACATGTATAAATATTAAATTGCAACCAGTCATAAGAACTATTAAGAGGGGAGGGAGCTAATTTAAGGGAGACAGAGATGTCTTGAAAGTGTCCCTGTGTTGTGATCTTAAAGGTATCTGTAAACTTGCTGGAGAAGTGTGGTCTAGGCAGAAGGGATGGTGTGTGCACAGCCCAGTGCCAGAAACTCAGAGGCAGCAGGTGTCTGTAGCTCTGAGTTTCTGCTGTTTCCTGAAGATGCTTCCTGATGAGGGACACCTCCCACTCCTTCCTGTCAAACGACAAGTCCTCCTTCCCCCCATATTCTGCTCAAGATCTATCTTCTCCAGGAAGGTCCATCAAACTATTCCAACCCACTTCCTATCTCTCTAGCATTTCTAAGCACCATATTTTCAATGCTTTTTAGGGGTTTACTTTATATTTAAAAATATAATAATCCTCTCTTTTGTATATTACTTAACCTTTGAAATTATTATAGTTCACAGTCACTAGACTTCAAACAGAATTTGAGGTGGGGTAAGGAGAGCTGACTCTGCACTTCCTACAGAACAAGTTCTTCAAACAGTATTGTGACCTATTAGTGGGTGGTGAAATCAATTTAGGGGATTACAAACCATACTTTTTCTTTTAATGAAAGAGAATAAGATAGCACACTTCAGAGAGCATTTAATAAAGGCAAATATTGTTTCAAGTATTTTTTAACTTTTGTGTACAAGGTTGTGATGTAAAATGTATTCCTAACTGGTGGTTATAGTAAAAAAAAAAAAAAAGAAAAAAAGTGAAACACTATCAGAGAATGAAAAAAAAAGCAGGTTGCCAACAGCTTGAACAATATAATCTTTTTTTAAAAAAATAAAACAATAGTTATCCAATTTATGTATAGAGAGGTCAAAAAGAATGTTCACTAAAGTACTGTCTGTAATTGCCTTCTGATGGGAAGATGGCAGACTGATTTTGAAAATCCTTGTTGATGAGTCTTCTGTAAGAAGTCTACAATGTTTTTATAAACAAAAAAAGCAATTAGGGAAGTAAATCACCATTATTCCAGATTGCCTTCTCCCTCTGCAGAAAGGAAAGTCAGATTTTCCACTTTCCCTTGAGCCCTTCCCATATCCTGCTCCCTTACCCAGCAGGTCTTCCTCCTCCTCTTCCTCCTCAGAGCTGTGCAGGTACTTCTGCAGGTGTTGAGTGACATGCTCGCAGAACTCCTCCATGGCTGAGCATACAAAGGAACAGGACCCCCACTCGCACTGCAGCCCCAGGTTCTCCTTTCGGGGAACCTTCCCAGGGGGCGGCATGGCCTTCACCCTAGAGGAGGAAGAAATCCATAGCTGCAAGGATTCTACCTAAGTGTAGATGAAGATAAACAGCTGGGCGGGCAGCCTGCCTAGAGCCAGCAGGCATTTTTCCAGTGACCTGTGAGAAACCCTGAGCTTTTTCAATAAGGATGGAGTAGCAAGAAGTTCCTCAAACTCCTGGAAGCTGTCTGATGTTCTCAGGAAGGGAGAGCACAAACTAACATTACTGAGCATGTGCCAGGCACTGAGTTAAGAACTTTAACATAGGAGTCCCCAAACCCCGGGCTGTGGACTGGTACCAGTCTGTAGTCTGTTAGGACCTGGGCCACACAGCAGGAGCCAAGTGGCAGGCAAGGAGCGAAGCTTCATCTGTATTTGCAGCTGCTCTCCAGCACTAGCAGCACTGCCTCAGCTCCACCTCAGATCATCAGGTACTAGATTCTCATAGGAGAATTGGTCCCTGGTGACAAAAAGGCTGGGGACCGCTGCTTTAACAGACATTTTCTCATGAAGCTTCAGAGCAACCCGCCAAGAAGGAATTATTCCTATGGGAGGCAGAACAATGCTCAGGTTCAAAGAGATGGCTTTGGAGAACCAGAATTCAAATTCAGGCTCCCAGGCCCACCAAGCTATATGACTTTAGCCAAGTAACTTAACTCTTCTACTCCTGAACATGGTCAGCTTCAAAACAGGGTAACAAAACCTTTCTTAATTTCACACTTACTATATGCCAAGCATCATACTAAGCATTTTATATTGTCATTTAACTATCCTATAAGGTAAGCACTATTTTTAACTTTATTTATAGAGAAGGAGCACTGGTTCAGAAAGGTCGAATGGTTTGCTCAAGGCCACACACTAGTATGGTAGGGTCAGGTTGGGCTGACTCTAAAGTCCACATTCTTTCTAATCCACACAGTCTACAAATGAGCCCAGAAGCTCCTTATTTCTTACTACATCATGTCATACGTCCCCTGCCAGACTTTAAAAGTGGCATACAAGCTGCCTGTGCCTAGCCTATCCAGTGGTTTACTCCACCAAACCCCTAACATCCTCTGAACTATAATGTAGATCCCACATCTGTCTAGTAGATACTGTACCTCAGGTATAATGCTAGCCATGCTTAGCCATGTAATAAATATTTGAAGAAAGCTGAATAAAAAACTAACGGTTCTCAATCTTTAATAATGAACACAAATGCAGAGTTCTTCAGCCCCTCCCCTAGAGGTTTAGATTTGGGAAGACTGGGGTTAAGCTTAGAAATCTGCACTTATAACTCAGCACCCCAGTCTGATGCAGGCAGTTCTAGGAGCAGAGTATGAGGAACAATACTTTCCCTCATGAAAACAAAACACAGAACAGCAAAGGATCATACTGCAAGCAAAAGTTCTGAGGGAAGAGAGGGCACTAAGAAGCCCTAACTCTGTCCCAAGCGTCACCTCCTCCTTGAGGATTCTCTCTGCCCCCACCATGGTAGACCCTGGAAGGGAGTGGGGCATTGCTCCCTCTGGCCTATATGAGACAGGTGGGACCTCTGAAAAAGGCCTCTGCTATAAACTGAGAAGAAAAAGTGAGAATGCATAAAATCCTTCATGCTTACAAGAACAGGAACCTACTAAACTATATAGTATAGTATTTTGCTTACCAGAGAAACCCCTTTTTAATCTAAGTATTTTGCTTACCAGAGAAACCCCTTTGCCCCTCCCCCAAGAAGAATCCAGTCACTTTTAACACTCTGGGGTATATATGGGTTTGCTGGGCTGCTCACAGATTAACAGTGAAGCCCTATTGGGAGAAAATGTCAACTACTT
>NW_006436287.1:486618-494590 GCF_000325575.1 Pteropus alecto | reverse complement strand
ACATAACAGCCCAAACCTCCTTTGACTCTACTACATGCAGGATTAAGTCCACTTAGAACATCATGCAAGGCTCTTCTCCAACTGGCATCAATTTTCTTCTCCAGAAGCCGGGTAAGGAAACTAACACATACTGAAGGCCCACCATGTGTCAGCCCTGTGGTGAGCCCTCTCTAAACTTTATTTCATTTGGTGTAAAGTACCCTGATTCTCGTCCAAAGATCGTGCTCTTCCCCCGCATACCATGCTGGTTTTCTAGCTTCCTCTCCTGTCATTTTTCTCTCTTCCTTTCTGATTCAATCATATTCATCGATAAACACACTACATTCCCTTAAAATCCTCTATCTAAGCAATCTACTCACCCTTCAAGCCCCAATGTCCCCTCTTTGGCAGGTCCTTTCTCAACCTATTTAGGTACATATACCTAGATTATTCTACATACACTCTGTCCACACAGTACTTTGTACACACCTTCATTGCGGCTCTTGTTACAATGGAATAGAATGGAATGTCTGTCCCCCCTAGACTAAGAGCTTCTCAAGGTAGAGACGATCACTTCTTCATTTCTTATGCCCAGAATCTGCACAGAGCTTTGTACTCTCCAGATATGATCCCATTCCAGGAAGCCTTCCTAAACTATCCCACCCCTCAGATTACTTTTGCCTCTTGGTTCTATGGCTGGTATAGCTAACAACAGAAAATCTCAAGCCTATTTTTATGCTGTTCATGGTCGGTCACTCGTGGTTATGAGTATGTTTCCTATTCTCATTTACCCAACTGAACAGTAATCGCTACTTCAGAGCAGAAACCATTTCACACCCACCTGTGCCCCTATACTGTGTCCAAATATTTTAAACTCATAGCTGTTGTTAGACTGGTGGGTAAGGCCCAGAAGTCTGGCTATTCAGATATCTAGAATATCTTGAAGCTTAGCAAAGCACCCTGAATCCCTCTTTCACTGTCCCCAGCCTTCTTTACTCTCTCTCTCTCTCTCTCTCTCTGTGCCCTGCTTATTTCTACCTGGACTATCTGATCACCATGCTTTCTGTGGGCAAGAAATGAAAATGAGGCAACCTGTGTGCTACAGGGGACACTGGACCAGCTGTCGGAAAACCTGGGTTCAAGTTTCTTGTCTCAGCGACTTTGCTCTGCCTAGAATAATATGACAACTGTCAAGTACTGTTCAAAGCATCTTATATGTACACAAACTCATGAATATAGGTACCATTATTCTCCTACTTCACTGATGAGTAAATGGGTCCAGACAGGTTAAGTAATTTACTCAAGGTCACAAAGTTAGGAAGTGATGGAAACGGAATTTAAAGCCAGGGAGTTTAGCTCCATTTTCCTTCTATATTTGCCTGTCTTACCTATCCTTGTCTGATTCTCTCCTCTCTATAGATTTGGTATCTGTATACACACTACCCCAAACATTTTATTAAGTATTTATTTTGTCAGTTTACTCCAATAAGCTGTGAGCTACTAGAAAGACTGCCTCCTACCCTGTTCAAGTCTAACTGCAAGGCCACACATACCTACTGGGGCTCTTTTAATGTTTAAATAAATCTACAACTTATTACTTTACTTTTGGACAAATCACTTAACTTCTCTAAACCTATTTCCTTACATGTAAAATGGGATACTAATATCGCAGCAACACGTAATGGATTCAATAGATCTTGTTAGAAAGCTCCAACATTTACTAGCTAAGTGACCTTAGGCAAGTTACTTAAGCGGCATGGGGATAATTATGCCTGTCTCAATGAACTGATTTATGGTCCAAACTAGGCACAAGATATTTAACTGTGTAGCATAAAACACAGGTAGAACTCAACAAGTGTTATTTGTACCCTTGCTAATGAGCGTAAGATCCAAGCACTAATTCTACAAAAAGGTCACCAAAAAGACAACCCGAGGGATCCTTAACACTTCGTTTCATCAGGAATCACAGTAAAAAGCAATGAGCAAATATTTAAAAGTACATATTGTAATGCAAGGTACCGAATGAACTTTAACAGTACTCAAGAAAAAGAGGGCCCCAGGTTCTGAACCTCCTAAGGACTCACAATTTGGCCGAAAAGATAAGACTACGTGTGAAGACAATGACCAAAACAAAGCGCCCGAGGAGGGAGATCGGGACAGAGAGAAATCCCAGTGGGCAAGCGAAGACAAAAAGGCTTGCCCTAAGCAGTGGGCATGTGGCTGCTGGAAAGGCGGGTAGAATTCGAAGAGAAAGAAGGAGACCGTCTCAGCGGGTAACACCTCTCCCTCGCAGCCCCTCAGGCTTCCCGGAGTCCTTCCCCTAAAGCGTGGCGGTACCAGACCGTGTCTCAGCACCAGCTGAGCCAGAGACGAGAAAGCAAGAGGGTTAGAGTCCGGGTTAGAGGCCGGGGGCGCTTCAGGCGCCAGGACGACCAGCGAGGCCGAGCTGCAAGAGGAAGCTTTGCTGAGGCGACTGGGGTTAGAGTCTGGCCTCGAAGCCCGCCCACAGCGCACCCACCGACGCTACCCCGCCAAAACAAAGCCTCATCTTACGGTCCCTCAGCTCCCGGGTCTCTTCAGCTCTCCTCCCTCCTCGAACCATATCCGGAAGGGCGCTTGAAAGACGGCCAACGATAGCCAATCGCCGCTCTCGGATCCCTCTAACAGCCAATGGCCCCTGCGATAGACGGAACCGGTGCGCGCCAAAACACGGAAGGGGCGGGAGTGAGGGGAGGCGGGCTGCCGGGAAAGGTAGCGTGGTCCCGCGCGGCGGGGCTGCAGAAAAACCTCTGACAGCGATCCCAAAGGCCGGAATTACCCCAACTGCGCAGGCTCGGCGTATGGCCCCCAACTGGGCCTGCGCAGGGCTTGAGCTGGGCGCCGACTGGGGTCGTTCCTACAGAATTAGGTTAGTACGTTAACTGGCCGCGTTGGCAGTGATGAGGCGGCTCGATACCCAGAGCTGCCGGCCCTCTTCGGCCCAAACTGGGGTCCTACCTTCATTCGTCATCCTCTTTAATCTTATCTCTTAAATATCGGTATTCCCGTGCCATCATTTCTGTGTCACCACAACTCTGCCTCTTGTGTTACCAGGCTCAGTGAACATCCAGCCACTCCTTCAAGTCAGAAAGCGGGCAGTCATCTTTGATTCCTCCCTCACCCGTCACGTCCAATCCACTGCCAAGTCCTGTGAATTCTACCTGCTTAAACACAGGATCTCAGATTCATTCTCTATTCTTAATCTCCGCCCCATCTCTAGTCCATTAACTATGTCCAGTGTAGATGTCTACACTAATCTAACTGGTTCCACTGCGTGCACCTTGCTTCCCTCAAACGATTCTCGGTGGGGCAAAGTGATGTTTACAGAAAGCAGGTCTGATCAAACCACCGCCCTACTTCGAACCCTCAAAGGCATTCTGTTGCCCTCAGGGCAAAACCCTAAAACCATACTGAGGCTTTCTAGACCCGTCAGCATGTGTCCTGCATACTTCTCCAGCTGTGTCTTGAGTCCTGGACCTCACTTCCTACTCTCCAGCCCCAAATCTGTTGCAGTTTTTCTATCACACCTAGCTGCCTTTTTCCTCTCCTGCCTTGTACTTGCTGTTTCCTCTGCCTGAAACATCTTCCTCTTTTCCCCCTCCCACACTTACATGACCGATTCCTACTCATTCTTCTGGTCTTAATGAAGATGCTGCTTTTTCCAAGAAGTCATCCTTGACATCTCTTTCCTGTATTTCCTCGTCACAGCTCTGTCACTTTGTATTGTATTTGCCTGTTTAATTTTCTGCATTCCGCACCAGATTCAGCTCAGTGAGGGAGGGCAGGGATTGTATATGTTCTTCAACTACGTCACCTAGCCTAGTGGCTGAAACTCAGTAAAGGTTCAAGAGATATTGGTAAAAAAAATCTGTACCTTACTAAAGTTCATTGAGATTGATACTTATTTTGTTGTGTTATATTATTAAATCCTAAAAATAAGCCTATATAATTTATATAATCAGAAAACACATTAAATGTTCAATATAAATAACTTAAAGATGCCATTAAAAATAGCAACGTCATAGTAAAAAAAACAGGAATTTAGACATGAAGTTTATTAACAACAGTGAATTATAGCTTTGTCCTTGTTTTAAGTTTTTAAAATATAATTGAACAGTAAAACATTTTATCACTTTTTCTTTCAGAAGCATATAGTAATACCTCATGAATTGCTAATCTTATTTTAATTCAAATTTATACCACTGAAGGTGGCTATTGGCTTTAATTTAGCAATTTCATGGAGGAAAATTTCATTCAAAGAGCTGAGTAGGGTCAAATGATTTTTACAGAGCAAAACTTTCAGAGTAGCTCTGGATATAATCCCATTCCAGGATCCACAACATTTCCAAAATTTGAGGCACTGTCTTGCTGTGTAGCATAGTTTCCTTCCACTTCAATCTGCTTCTCTTGAAAATAGGCTACAATTCTGGCTGGATAATTCATACACATCCTAAGATTTGTTCTTTAAAAGCTGCCACAAAAACTTAAAGCATAATTCATACACATCAAAAGCTGTGGATCCCTTTTGAGAGTATAAAATGGATAACATTGATTAAATTATGTTTGTGGCTCTTTTGCATTCATTTTTAAAATCCCTATTTTGAACATGATCAGACTCTTCTTCATTACAAAATATGTGGTTCCACTGAGCTCTGGGCAGCTCAGCACTGAAAGCAGAATACAATTTCTAGTTACCATCCACTTAATTCATAGGTCAAATGGGAATGTAAATACTTGCCCTCTGGAATAGGCAAATCCAGAGAATAGAAAGTAGATACGTGGTTATCAGGAGCTGGGAGAGAGGAGAATAGGGCATGATTACTAGTGAGTATGGGGTTTCATAAAAAGGTTCTGAATTTAATGGTGATGGTTGCACAACTTCGTGAATTGAACTCTTTTAAATAGTGAATTTTAGGGTATGCTAATTAAGCTCAATAAAACTGTTTTTTGTTTGTTTTAATAAATACCTGTCCTCTCATCAATAAAAGTTTCTTGTGAAATTTCAGGGTCAGTGTGTTTGGCTGTTTTGTCATACTGGTAAACAAATAAACTGCTCCTTTAAGATTTGAACCACAAAGATTTGCATTCCTTAGATCAGTGGAAGTAACTTGATAAATCTTGAGTTGACATGACCTAGAGTTGAGCATATTATTTACAAACCAAATATCCATAGTCTGTGACTCTTAAGTGTCACATATTCTATGACTAGTATGGACAGGATCACGGAGAATATTAAAAACTCCATGCTGCTTATCCAAAGACACATACCCTGAACCCCCTGTGATGTAGATAAGTCAAATGGCAAGTATGGGAGTAACCTGAATGATTATCTAGGCCAGCCTTTATTTTAGAGACAAGGAAGTTGAGGTCCAGAAAGGAGAAGTAGTCCGCTCAAGGTCACTTGATGTGTCTGTGGCACACTCAGGTTTTCCGTCCCTTGTCCAATGCTCTGCCATCCTATAGCAGTTTACCTGGTTCAAGTCCTGTGTAAGGTCCCAGAGAACAGGAACCAGGGACATAGAGCTTGCTAGTATCCATAACTCCCTGAAACTAGCCAACATTTAGGAATACAAGAATTTTTATTATGATGAAACCCTTTAAGACTTCCCCCTCCCAAACTGTCTCTTCTGAGGCAACAGTTAACACTTTTTCATCACTGACTATATGCCAGTAAAGTACTAAGCACTTCATTTACTTCTCATCTACAAATGATAGTTACTATTATCACAGTTCCCATTTTACAGATAAGAAAACTGAGGCACTCTGACATTACATAACTTGCCGAGGTCACACAGGTAATTAGTAAAGCTGGAAGTCAGATCCAGGCAGTCAAGATCCAGAGTTTGTATTCTGGACTATTATATCCTAGAAGGAGCAGCTTGTTCAAGAAAGGGGAATGAAGATGCCTGTACTAGCCAATCGACTTCTTTTTGTTACAACTTCATCCTTCAAAGACTCTTGTTCTCCCATCCTCTTTCTAAATGTCCCTTCCTCAGTACAGGAACTTCTCAGCAGACCCAGCACATGTGTCGCCTACTCCACCTATCAGATTCCCATCTCTGTTCCTCCTACTTCATCAACACAACAGCCTTACCTTTGCCTTTTAAAAGATAACCAGTTGTCCAGTTTATAAACTCCAGTTTGACTTTAATAAATTAAATTCCAAGCCATCACACAGCAATGGACATCTCCCAACACAGAGGTGCAGCCCTGCTCTTGCTCCATCATCACATAGTCTTTAAATAAAGCCCCTAAAGCCATCTCTCCAGGGAAGGCTTCCCACCAAGCTCCTGGATCCCTCCTTCCAACAGAGCCACTGCTCATGGAGAAGGCATCAAGTACAAAAATGGTAATAAAGGGGGAAGGAGGGATGAGGAATGGAAGGGGAGGCAGGGAGGTGGGGAGTACCTGCCCCCCATCCTGGGCACCGGCCCGACTTTCTATGAGCTGCCAATGTCCTCAGAGGCAGACATTGGTGCTGGTCAGAGTGGGAACCTGAGGGAGGTATAGGAGCCCCATCCCAAAGGGAATTGCCTACCCTCCTAAAACAGGAAAGAAGGGTCACCTGGGAGAGATGCCCTCTATCATCTGTTCACTGAGGGTCTTGGACCACACATATAAATAGAAAAGAGAATAAATAAGGGAGGAAGGATCAGCTGAGACGCCGAGCGCCCTGGGACTCCTCTGAGGGGCCAGCGTCAACAGCAGGCAAATGTTTCTGAGGAATGCCCATACATGCCAGGACAGAGCTCTCCTCTTACTCCCAGCCACCACTTCTTCTTCTATGTCCTCAGCAATGGTGCTCACCTCTCACATGCTTCCTATTGCAAGTACCCTTCCAACTGGCCCCACGGCCCCAGGTAGACAGGGCTTCCTGGAACCCAGAGAGCTTCCCTGGCCCAGGCTATTGGGAATCCAGGAAGGGGAATGGAAGGAGACATGGGGATTGGGCTGAGAGGACTCCTGCCCTCTTTTAGCTCAGGAGGTAAGGAAGGCCCTCAGAGCTGGGGGCTGGGGTTGCCATTGGCCTTGGGTTTGGATTTGAAGGAAAAGCGCTTAATAAGGCGGCGAGAAAAGCTGCCAGCCTTCTTTCGGACACTTGATGTGGCTGTCGTGTTGGAGAGGTCATCGTGTGATTGGCTCAGACCAGCTTCCTTCTGTCGAGGTCTCCGGCGGAAGATGAGCTTAGTGCCACTGCGCAGGAAACTCACTGTGGGAGAAGAAGGGAAGCTGTGGCAGAGAAAGGGGCACAACGGAGGTGTGGTGAACTGGGGATCAGAAAAAGACCAAGCATGGAGGGGTCGAAGATTTAGAACAGAACCAGGCCCTTGGCCTAGAAAAGCCAGGCTTCCTTAGGAAAGAAAGTAAGGACAAAACATGCCCTTCATCCTTCTTAAGGAAAAAAATGTGGTGCTCATGGGATTTTGCATGCACTCCTGACTAAAATGGCCCTGAGGAGGACTGTCATGGGGCCAGCTCCTCTGTGAGGACTGACTGAAAACAAACTGGGGCTCTTTACTATGGAAAGACAAAAGCTAAGCAAAGGGTGTTTCTAAAGGCCTATAAGATCATGAAGGGACAAGGTGAGTTGGTGACTTGTCACATCCAGGATGTGAACAGGAAGCGGTGCATCTGGAAAACTTCAAAGAAGTAAATCAGACCAATATATTGAGGAAGCTGCTTACACAGCAGGCTTCGGACTTAGAAATTTCAATATCCCGAAAAATGATGCAGGCTTAAATTATAAACAGTTAAATACATCTGTGGTTGATAGACTCACTGGTAGAGAGATGAAGATGTTTGGGGGCAAATCTTTCATCCTTAGAACTTAGAAGTATCGCAGCTACCCACAGGCTATAGCACTGCTAGAGGGTTAGCCCAGGGTAGGATTTCTTATAATCATAGGGGAGAGAAAACAGAATGAAAGTTAAGAAAGGAAGGGAAAAAGGAAGGG
>NW_006436287.1:473894-486373 GCF_000325575.1 Pteropus alecto | reverse complement strand
AGAGGGAGAAAAGGAGGGAGGGAGGAAAAAAGAATGAGGAAAGGAAGATGTACACTTAGACCTAGGAAGAAAGAACAATGGTGGTAAATAATGCCACAGGACCCAAAGCATCAAGTTCTCCTTCTCTACTCTAGCTTGGCTGAAACAGACTGGGAACTCTGGTGATCCTTAAGGAGAGGAAAAAGAAGGCAAATTGGCTTGGGGATTCCATGTCCCTAAGGGTCTAATAGGACCCAGGTCGTGATACTGGGTATAAAAAATGGGAAGACCTTCCAAAATCTCCCCACCTTTGTGATCCTTGAGGCTGCGAGTCTCCAGGGCACCAGTAGATCCTGTTTCTGACTCAACATCATCCACAGATGGCCTCTCAGAAATGTCTGAACGTGTTGTCTCATCTGCTTCCTGGACACTTGTGGGACTGGAGAGGGCATCTAGGGGTCCTGGGGACACGGCTGGTGGATCTGAGGGAGGTGAAGAGGGACCTCCGCTGCTCCCTGCATCATCCTGCATTGAGGCTTCCAGAGATGCTGCATAACCCAGAGACAGTGCCAACTCGTCCTGAGCAATGGGCACCTGGCAAGAGGGATAGTTTTAATGGGCAGGAGTGACCCATTAGGGCTTTCTCCCTCTCCTCCCGGCTCCTTTCCTTTGAATCCTGTTACCTTGGAAACACCAGAGATGATCAGAGTGCTACGTTTGGTGGGTGTCTTCTTGGCTGCCCGCCCACTGGGCTCAGTCAGCTGGCGAATCGCTGTCTCTGCTACAGGGTCCAAGCCGTTGGAAAGGTGGCTCTCCCCTGCTGGAGGTACAGAGAGTAGACAACTTGACTCCTCCCCAGTTTCTTCTTCGACCTGAACTCCTGTGCCCTACCCAAAGTGGTTTTTGACTCTGGAGCCCTAGTGCCAACCAACACTCACACTTCCCATTTCCCTACTCACGGCTGCTGCTGTGGGAGGTACTGCTGGGACCACTGCTCTCACTCAGCACAGTTGTTGTCTTCTCAGTCACCTCCACCTTGGACGGGGAGCGGGAGGGGGAGTCTGGTGGGTGGGGGAGGGTCAGTGAGCTGGGAGGTGCTTTAGAGTACCTCCTCACCCCTATCTTTGTTGAGATGCAGACTTTAGTGACTCAGAGGGCAGGGGTGACTAAGAGATTATTAATCCCAGGGGTGATTAAGAAGATGCCATGTGGACAAAAAGACACCACAGAAACCAATGGGAATGTGAGAAAGTGCCATGGGGCCTACTGAGGGTCTGGGGAGAAACCATAAAAATATTGAGAGGTGTAGAGATGGCACAGGGGTCCACTGAAGGTAGGGAGAATTCTGTGGGACCCCTAGAGATAGAAGAAATGTCATGAAGGGTTTCTGGGAGTGGGAGGAATACCAGAGCCCACTGGGTATGTTGGAGGATCCCACCAGGTGCTGGAAGGTTGAGCGTAGAGGCAGGGACAATTAGAAGCTGGGGCTGGGGAAAGGGAGGGGAAACTTGTGAAAAGACAGAAGGAACTTGGGGAGGTAGAAGTGCAAAAGTCCCATATGAGGAGCTGGTGGGTCCAGGATGGGGGAGAGAGGAAAATAGTAGGGGAAATGAGAAAGACGTGGTCGGAAACCAGAGGGAATTGGAACTAGGGCTTTCTTTGCCCTTTCCCTGTCCTTCCATGGATCTGCAATCCAGGGGCCCCTGGCTAGAGCTGGGCTTTCAGGCTCCTCCTCTTTACCTAATTTGCCATCTACACGGGGCCGGGACTGGACAGTGGTGACCGTGGTGACAATGGTGCCATCGGGCATGATGGTCCGGTCCAGCTCAATCTTCTTGGTAGGTGTGATGCTGGGGTGTGGAGTGGAGGGAGTGGGAGTGCCCAGGTTCCGGGGGGAGCCCTCCTCATACTGAAGCTGTCAAGGGGTGGAAGAGCAAAGAGGCTGGGCCTCAAAGACTGCCCTCCCCTGCCTCCTCCCATCTTCCCCCAGGGGTCAGCTTCTCACCTCTACTGCCATGGTGGCTGCTGGTCCCAGGGTTTTCCCTGGACCAGGGGTGAGTGGGCACACCTGTCTTCGGGACAGTGGTCTGGAAGAGGAGCCCACAGGCAGTGTGGCCTGGCCCAGGAATTCAGCTGAGGAAAGGGTAGCACTGTGAGCTGGTCCCATGACCAGGCTCCACTCAGCGCTCACCCAGAGGTGCTCCTTCCTGCCCCATACTCACTGTCTCCACAGCTGCTGCTCCTCAGCACTTTGAGGGCCAGCTCCCGGCTCTGGGGGCCCAGATCTCTGTGGCCAAGAGGAAGAATAGCAGGTAGGGGGAAGGTTAGCAAACAGAATCCACCCTTGAGCTGATCACAGACCAGAAGCAGAGAAATGCACATAAATAAGATGATACAAGTACTCCAAGCAGATTAATTCTTGCTCTCCAAATACTTTCTCTTCCCAAGAGAATGGGACAGGGCTCCAGTGGAGACCATACTCCTCAGCTGGGCATTCAAACTCTCCCTCGTTCTGTCCTACCCTGCTTCCCAAGTCTCTGTGTCAAACTACTCTCTTTCCTTTGTGCAAACTGTTCCCTCTGCCAAAAACACTTTTCTCTCACACTCTGTTAAAATCCTACTCTTACTCTAAGGTGTGGTTTAAATGTCACCTCCTCCATGAAGCCAACTCTGATCTTTATTCCCCTACAAGAATTAATCTCCCTCACCTAAGCATTCTCATGCACTTTTTGTAAGCCTCAGATGGAACACTTATACTATCTTTTTATGTGCATCTATCTCTGCCTCGAGCCTGAAATCAACTCAGGGATTGGGAGTATATCTTGGTCATGTCTGTATCCCCAGGACCCAGGTTGGGATCTAAGGGCTCACAATAAGGGGCTCACACCAAAGTTTACTGAAAATAGAGTTGGTTCAGGCAAGGGCTATGTTGACTGGGGTGATTCTCAGTCTGCCCATGGGAATGAGGGGATGGGGGAGGAGTCACTCCTTACAGTGCCAGATCTTCTGTCCACTCCACCTCGGGACCAGCCCTCATGGGCTTGGTCCACTTCTGTTGCATGGGGTTGTCGAGTTCAGCTACACAGCACAGGTCCCCAGTGCCTATGAGGAAACAGAAATTAGAAGATGCTCAGAGCAAAGATGGGAAGCCATTGAAGAATAGAGAGGCTATACCCTTGGCAGAGGGGCAGGAAGCACCTGCAATTATAGCCTTGACAATCCCCTAGCCACTTCTAGGTCTCACCTTCCAGCTCACTTCCCAGATGTGATGCTTGAAGCTGCCGTAGGAATAACCGGGTAGGTCTGGGGATAACTGGGTGGGCCTGGGGTACCATGGGTGGCTTCTCGCTGGGTACCTAAAACCAGAAAGAGGTAAAAAGAGTGAGAACTCTGATATAGTACCCTGGGGACAGTATGCCTGCAAACTATTTGCTTTGAGTGCCCACTTACCAGACCTCCAGGGGCAGAACAAGCCCTGAGGTTGACCATCATGGCTGGCTGGGTGCTGACTATGGCATCTTCAATCAATTCCTCAATAGTGGAGAGCACTACTTGCTCCTCACCTCTCTGCAGAGAGAAGAAGAGGAAAACAAAAAGGTGGGGCCCCCAGCTCTGGCTTCCCATCCCTGTTCTGCCTCTTTCCCCCTAGCCATACCCCCTTACCTCTCTGGCCTGGAGCTTGGGAACCACTGTCAGGCTGATATCTGGGCGATCACTGAAGGCCCAGGATATGAGCAGCCCCTCACCAGGGATTTCCTCCAGGTTGACTTCCAACTGGGGACAGGGACAAAGGAATTAGGTTAACTTGCCCCACTCCTTGGACTACTTCCATTCCCCAGGACCCTCCCTGCCCAAATTCTATCCAAGAGAGGAACCAAATTGAAAAGGATGAGGCAATTAAACCACCCCCTGCCCAGCTCCGTTTCCTACACCCCACTCTACCTGTGTTGGTGGCAGTGTCAGAGTGACGTGGTAAGTCTCCATGGAGACAGCAGCGGGGGACTGCTGGGTCACAGAAACTGGGAACATCACCTCCTCAGCAGAGAGCTGGCAATGCAGCACCTGAGACAAAAGAGGAATGGAGAAAGGATGCCTCATCCTGCTATGCCCTGCCTCATAATGGGTCAGCAGACCCCTCCCCACTTCAGTTTTCCTTGAGACTTCACCTTTTTGGGGTCACAAGCCTATAAAAAATCAGATAAAAGCCAAAGACTTCTCTCTCCAGAAAAATGCAAATATAAAAAGATGTACTATATTTTGCATGTAACTTCAGTGGGATTCTCAGACCTCCTGAAGCCAATCCTTGGATCCCTAAGACATTCATAGACTTCAAGTTAAGAACCCTTGGAATAAAGGGAACTCTTGGGATCAGCCCCACTCTCAGACCCTAAAGAAGTCAGTGCCCAGCAGATCCTTACCATGGCACGCTCTGATTGGTCTATGCAGGTCACATGACTAATGCTGGCTCTGGGTGGGAGTTGGGGTACCTCCTCAAAGGCGATTTGGATGGAGCTCTGCGGGAGTAATGTAGACAGACGGTCAGGTCTCTGGAGATGCCTCCAGCAGAGCTAGCCTGCTCAATTGCTGATTGGGCCCTGGCACTGCCCAAGACTCAACTGCAGGCTGGCTTCTGGCCCCTTGTTAGCTAAGGGTTATACGACAGGAAGTGTTTTTCTCAGACCCACCTCTCCGGGGCTTGCAGCTGCTAGGGAGAACCTCAGAGACCAGATCACCTTGAGCTGAAGACTCTATATTCCTTCTAGAATACCAGAAGCCTCCCTCTTCTCCTCCCTTCTTCTCTTTCATCCCCCACCGTCACCCCGAAGAAAGGGATGCATAGAAAAAAATAATAAAGGTGTTGGTTGCCACCTATATATAATAGTTGGACTGAGAGAGACACAGCTGAGCTAAAGGTGAAAGCAGTACCACCACTTATTCAAGACAAGAGCTAGAGATATGAGCTAAGCCTTCTTCCAATTAAATAGGATGCGGAGGTGCAAGAGTATGACTCTATTCATATTCCTGGAGATGAAGACAGCTCAGCATGGCCTTGGGGAACTTTACCAGAGACTAGAAAGAAAACTAATCTCAAAGGGCTCAAGGTCCAGGGGCCTGGCTAATTCCTCTAGGCAGAAGGCAGGGTGGTATTAGTGAACAGAAAGCTGCTTAGCTTAGGTCTTGAAAGAACTTTCTAATTCTTCCACAGCAGAAAAAGCAACCTACTGCAACCCCATCTGGAGAGCTGAATGGGAAGAATTGAGGAGGGGGCACAGACCAAGCTAGCAGCTCTTCCTTGGGTCTTGGGATGGAAGGAAACAAATCCACTGGGCTCATTTGCCTGGCAACCAGGGGAAGCCGATTTCTCTGCTCCTGCAGTTGTCTTGTTTGAAAGACAGGCCCAGGGAGATGGGGAGATGGATGCTTGGAACCCCAACTCCCACCCCCTGCAAGGGAGGCCAATGTCCAGCTGAGTCAGCTGCCTTAGGGAGTCACTTCTGACCCAGGGACAAGGTACAGGGAGAGCTGGGTGGAGGAGTGAGTCTGAGGTATAGACTGACAGAAGCCATCTGGCTTTCTGCTGGGCAGAGGAGAAAAGCAACTTCTTGTGTGGTCACTTCTGTTTCTGGGCATCTGGGGAGCTAGTAAAGTTAAAGCCCTTACACTAGTGGTGGCTGGAAATGGAGAACCCTCTGAGAAGGACCTGATGATGTGAGGGCAAGGATAGATTATAGTACAGGATGGGAAGGGGCCCCATGAGAGGAAGGCCTCACCTAACACCCCACCTCTCAGGCTTATGATCATGCTTCCTGCCCCACTTCCTGGGAGGCCAGATGCCCATGGTGCAATGGGAGGAAGTAGGTTGGGCTGGTTTGTGACTGACCCTGGAGGGGCAGCTCCAGGCTCCTCTATGGAAAGGGTGTGAATTGTCAACCTGCTCTCCACCTGAACACTTTTCCCTCAACACATACACTGCAGATTAGCATGGAAAAGGATGTGTTAGACTGCAGCAGGGAAATCACTGCGGGGTGGGGGTAGGGGTAATTCACTCTTTTTGGGAATCTGCCTGATCACACCAGGGATTTGGGATACAAAATGTTAAGTCGGTGTTGTGGCATGAGGACCAGGCAAATTCCTTCCGCAGGTGCACCTGTCTCTCTTCTATCCCCGCCCCCCCCGCCCTCCCCCGCCCCTCTTCCCAACACAACTGGCACACAGGCTAGGGGGAAGTGCCCTCAGGCACGGGGATTAGCGTTGCTAAGAGAACAGTAACTTGTGCATGGGTTTGGTGCCAGAGTACCTACACCACAAGAATAGCAAATTTGGGACACAGCCAGATTTCTACAACCTCCAGCCTCACCTGCACCCTTTTCTCTGATTCCGTAAAGGAAGAGATGACATAGGGTTCCCCAGTTGATCCCCACCCTCATCCGACCCTCCTGGTACGAGCAGTTCTTCCCCTGGAAGGAAAGGCTGAGTGAGGAGACCACCTAGGTGCTCCTGTTCAACTCACCCCGTCCCTGCAGGCCTGCTCGTTGAGCGCTCGCACCCAAGCCCGCTGCCAGTTCTCCCGGAAAGACTTGAAGGCGAAGAGTGACGCCAGGAGGCCCCGGACTCCTGGCTCCTCCCGGGCGCCAGCCTGAGTAGCCCGCAGCCGCAGCAGCGAACGCCATACGCCCAGCTCCCGCAGGGAGCCCCCAGGCTCGTCAGCTAAGGCGGGTCCTGGGCCCCGGGACCCGCGGGCCCGCACCAGCCACAACCCCCGAGCATACTGAAGCAGCCAGCCGAGCACCGTGAGCAGCGAGGCGGCGAAAAGGATCAGCAGGGCCGCCCAGCCCACGTCCCACTGCTCCCAGCCCAGATCCATGCTCCGCGCGGGCTCCAGTCCCAGCCCCAGTCCCGGCTCCCGCTCAGCCGCTGCCCCGGGGGAGCATGGCCCGGACAGGCCGCGGAGCGGGGGCGGGCTCCCCCGGGGCTGGGCGCGCGGGCTCGGGGGCTCTCCGGGGCTTGGTGCTCTGGACTAGAAGGTGCCACAGATCAATAAGAGGTGGTCTTGGGGGTCGTGATGCCGGAGTCCGTCTCTCCGTAATCCGAGTCGCTCCTCGATTGGTCTGGCAGACCGACCAACGTTAGTCGCCGGCGGGCGCCGGACTCCTCCCACCCACCGCGCGGGCCCGGCGGGACCCAGGCTGGGACTAGTCTGCAGAAACGCGGGGGCTCGACGGCCAGCGCCGCCTCCGGGAGCGATGCGTGCGCAGAGCTGACACTGACAACACGGCCAGCACCCCGCCCCCACCCTCCCTTAAAGGGGCCGCACCCGCGCGGGGCGGGGCTTGGGGAGCCCTGCACTAGAGAGCTTGAGGAGTACTGGAGGACAAGGCGGGAGCGGAGGAGGTTCCGGAGTTGAAAATAGGCGGGATCTTTGACCACCCCGCCCCATTCTAGAATGGGGGTACTTCCTTCTTCCCCGAGCTCACCGCAGGAGTAACCACTCACCTGAGATGCCGCTTTTGCTTTCCCTATGTTCCTTAGATTGTTTTAGTTTGAACACCTGTGGGGCTAAGAAGGTGGTGACCCCTGTGGACAGCGTTGCGTTGCCCCTTTTCCCAACACCCCCAGGCTCAGCAGCTTCTTGGTTCCCATTTCCTGGCCGAAGTTAGGCCCTGGGTAAATAGAGCGCCCTCCTAGATAGAAGTGTCTGGCAGAGGGCCAGCTGATACCGACCAGAGAAAAACAGACCCTGAACCTGGTAGAAGTTGAGAATGGAACACGGAATATTAACCACCACCACCCCACCACCCCCCTGCCCCTTTTATTTACTACCCTCCCTCCTTGCTTTTGGAGCTAGGACACAGGAACAACCTATTAGACTCCTGCTGGTCTAGGTTTGTTCTGGAGATATTTCCCAAGCTGGGGCTGCTTCTGTTTTTAAAAATAATATATTTCCATAGTAACAGCTCCTTTGAAGCACGTGTAGAGTGAGTGGTAATAAGGAGGGAGCTGGCAATGTAGTGCTGGACTATCAATAGATTCAGCCAGAAGACCCTGCCATCCAAATATCTTCTATCCCAACAAGCACCTCCAAACTGATGTTATAGGTACACCTTTTCCTAGATTTAAAAGAATCGATTTTATCTCTATAGGACAAGGACTTGTCATTGCTTTCTGGAGTCAGGGGAAGAACAATTTTACAAAACGATTCAAAGGAATCTTTATTTTCCAAGAGGTCCTTCTTCTCTACATACATATGGCAAGGTTTGGCACATAGTGCCTTCTTTAGAGAGGTAAACAGAAAATATCTCTCTCCTAAATCCACTAGATAGTCTGAGGAATAAGTACCTGGGAGTAAGCAATGCCCCCTAAAGTATGGAGTTTCAGAGCTTGGCAGAACCTGACTAGTAAGCATAAGAGTGCCTGAGCCAGAGGAGGTGGTGAGTGGTGGGGGAGCCTGAGGCATCCTTAGATTTCACTGTAAGGAATGATGTGGGCAGGGGTAGCGGGGATAGGAGAGGAGGTAACCTTGCTGTTGCCCTGCCTATGCATCACTTTTGGTCTCTGCAAACAATGGAAGATTCCTAGAGTGTAAGTCTTTAATCTTGAAGGAAGAAGACATGAAATGAAGGAAAGAGAGAACTCAGTGCCAGAACCCAGGGACAAAGGAGGAAGCTGTCAGTAGGCAGAGCAGCTAGAGAGAGGGGAGCAGGTTCCATGGGAAGTTGTCTGGTGCAAAGTTTCACTATAAAGACTCTCTTCCCCACGAACCCTTCTTTGAAACCCTCTGACCTCCCAGGGGTCTCAGTTCTCTGAGTTCTTGAATTTACTTTCTCAACTCCTCCACTTGGTTCTCTGCTGCCAGATACGGCTGCTTCACATTTCAATCTTCTATGAGTGTCCCCAATTAGTCCTTCTACTCTTCCTTCCACTTGTTGCTTAGACCTGTAGCACTTATTTCATTTGCCTTATAGTCTAGCTGGTTGTTTATATGTCTGCTTTTCCCACTCACCAGGAAGCTGCTTAAGAGTGAGGACCATGTCTTACTCATCTCTCTTCCCTCATATTCATCCAAGGTACTTTAATATGCTGAAGTAGACTCCTTGAGGCAAACAACTGCATTTATATCTCTTTGTGCCCCCACAGTACTTAAGAGTTTTCCATTCACATAGTAGAGATTAGCAAATTCTTTGTAATTTTTAGAAGTCTAACAGAAAATATTCTAATATACATGTAAACACTAAAATTTTTTAAATTGTTTCTTTCTTTTGAAAACTCATTCATGTTATCCCAGTGGAATGGGAGATCTGTGGCTTGGTTTCAGCTAACAGCTTTTGATAAACTGATAGGGGAGAAGTAGGAAGGAAAAAAAAAAAAAGACTAACTCAGCTGTCTGGAAAGAGCCACAGATCTGGTCCTCAAGTGTCATAGCCCCCCAGACTATCCAAAGCTGTCTCATGGACTTTTTAGGCACTGTGAAACACTTTTGGGACAGATTTTGTCAGGCAATCACACTTAATGGTGGATTGGCTTTGCTCACTGGGAAACACTCAGAGCTTCCTAGGAGGAGAAGCACATCTCAGACATTGCTCAGCCCAAGAAATCAGCTGAAGCTATCAACAGCTCACCTGATTTGTGAGTCCTAGGACCAGCTTCAGCTTTCAGGCAAATTCTTTGAACTCTTATCAGGAAAGGCACAAAATTGCAAGGGTGGCCAAGTCATGTGTTTATTTGTTTCTCCTGATCAGTATGATAATCAACTGGGCATTTACCATCTTGAGAACAAAAATATTCAGATCATATGACAAGTATCCAAGTAACTATGTTCTGATGGTAACATGTATACTGAATGATGAATTCCTAGTCTTTGAACAAGTCCCCATACCCTCTTCCAGTAGAGGTTGAAAGGTGCAGGGGGAAAGAGATAATGACCTCTGGAGAAGAAAGACAAAAAAGTTCCCAATGCACCGCTGAGGAGGAAGATTTATTAGGATTGGCCTCCTAATAAGGGAAATAGATAGAGACTGTTCCTCAGACGTCTAGGGAGTCTCAGCCTGCTCCTCCTGATCAACAAGATAACTGAATGCTGCCTCCTCTGGGGATCCCATAAGCTCCTCCTTTCCACCTGCTCCAGGCAGCTCACTTTCTCTGTTTGGAAGGCCTTTCCACTCTTGTCACTTACTGAAATCTTTCTAGATGCTACTCTTCCTCAAGGTCCTGTCACTTGGTCACAACTAATTGCTCTCTCCGTGTGCTCCAATTGCCCTGTACCTCTTTCAGACACAGACTCATTCTGTTTGGTGATGCTTTGTATACAGATATCTGTGTGTCCTTAGTCCCTTGGGGACACCCTTTGGAAGAGAAAACACTTGCCTCTAGGGAGTTTCCAGACTAAAAGGCACTGACACACACATATGTGCAGCACACACAGAAAAACAATACCAGTGGGATAAGTTCTGAAAATTTGGTGAAATACTATCAAGTAAATTATTTCATTGTTAATTAGAGCCACCTTCAAGAGAAGGGACATTTCACACCCGGTTTTGATAGGCAGGTGAGGCTATCTTTGGCCTGAAAAGAGTCAACACTTACTCCTAGAGCATATCATATTCAAAAGAGTGGACAAAATGCCAGGATACTTGAGTTGTCTTCCCAACTCCCCGGTGGTGATTTCGTCTCTGAGGAATAGAAATAATTTGCCACCTAGGAGCCTGTGGGTGAATGAAAGAGAATGAAGATTCCGGTGAACTGTTTTTTTTTTTTGCAAGGAAACAGGCGCTAAGCAAAGGCACGGTAACCTGGAGAAAGAAACCGGCTGGGAGTTCCTCAGCTTCACAGGAAGCCACGTGTGGGTCTGGTTCTCCTGCTTCCTTACTCTTTACAACGCCTCAGCATCACTGACTCCGTTTGGGAGCTTACCACAAAGCTGTGATCCAGGGCCAGAAAAGTCAAGTACCGGGTTAAATCCAAGACCTGAGGGCACTCCCAGCCCCTTCAGTGGTCAAGTGCTCCGCGGGGTTGCCCGGCAACTAAATGCTACTGAGGGGCAGATGGGTGCGTGGGATGATTAAGAAAAAGTACCAGGGTCGAGGACAAGAAAAACATACAGTGGGAGGGTCTTTTTGTCTGCGCTTTATAATTTACATCATCTTTCAAACTGTGGCTGCGTTTCCAGGAACAGTGTTGTATTTATCTTGGCTTCCGACTACATTGGGAACATTTTCTACACGCAGTAGGCGCGTCCCTCCTGCCCTCCCCCTTGCTTCCCTTAGCCGTCTTCCCCGATCCTGAAGCAACTCAGAGTAAACTCAGGGTACTGGCCCTTTAAACGCCAGAGGCCGACAGAGCTAAAACTGACGTGGAACCAAGAGTAAGTGGCGTCAAACCCATGGTAGAAGGAGGCGTTCATCTTGGAACCGGGCAAGGAGTTTTTCCGTTTTGGGCTGTATACGTGTAATATGATGATAGGAAAGTATCTGCTTTTGTCTTTAATTGCTTTCCAACATCCTCGGGATGGCTCAACTCTGGAACGACGGATGTAGTTTAAAATAACACTTTTGTCCGCACGCTTCTGCCCATATTAAAAATGGCCGCCGCCGCCTTCCGCAACGATAGTTGCTTTGCGAACAAGATTCGTGCGGAAACAGTGAGTAGGAAAATGCAGTGGGGCGGAGCAGAGGTTGCTTCATATAGGGTCACCGGAGTTCCGAAGGTGGCTCAAGTTTGAGTTGTTGGGGTTTGCTCTGATTAGTGTGGGGACACCCAGCCTGTGGGGAGCGGCCACTCCTTAGTGCAGAGGCTTCAGGACTTTGTGTCCTGCTTGAGCGTTCGCTCAGGAGGCGGCAGAGCGGGGCCCCCTGGCTTGTCACCATGTGGGCCTTCCCGGAGTTGACGATGCCTCTGCTGGTGAATTTGATGGGCTCGGTGCTGGGATTTGTGGCCACACTTACTCTCATCCCCGCCTTCCGTGGCCACTTCATTGCAGCGCGCCTCTGTGGCCAAGACCTCAACAAATCCGGACGGCAGCAGATGTGAGCGGTGGCACACGGGTCCCGGGCAGGGGACAAGGGCTGAGGCAGGGCTGGGCACGGCAGGGGCTGGACTGGGATGCTTGACTGCGCGCGGACATGCAGCGCCAACCCAGCAGACAGACCCTTGGGAGGTGAAGGGCAGAATTGGGGAAGGGATAGGTGGGGGGAGAGAGAGAACTTTGGCGTGTATTAGGGACTCCAGCAGTGGTGCCCTCCCTCCACCCCAAATAAGATTACTATAATGCCAGGGCTGGGCACGGCAGGGGCTGGACTGGGATGCTTGACTGCGCGCGGACATGCAGCGCCAACCCAGCAGACAGACCCTTGGGAGGTGAAGGGCAGAATTGGGGAAGGGATAGGTGGGGGGAGAGAGAGAACTTTGGCGTGTATTAGGGACTCCAGCAGTGGTGCCCTCCCTCCACCCCAAATAAGATTACTATAATGCTTACACTAGTGAGTGACCACGCCCCTTCCTCTTTC
>NW_006436287.1:454655-473700 GCF_000325575.1 Pteropus alecto | reverse complement strand
CCTTCCACCCCTCTTGCTGCTGGGCCACAGCCCAGAGTCCCAGGGAGTGATCAGCGGTGCTGTTTTCCTTATCATCCTCTTCTGCTTCATCCCTTTCCCTTTCCTGAACTGCTTTGTGGAGGAGCAGTGTAAAGCCTTCCCCCACCATGAAGTAAGTAGCTACCTGAGAGAGTTGGGGTCTTTTGGGTTTGCGGGGAGGGGCTAAGAATCGGAGAAAGACAGGAATTCCTGAAAGGAATGATGAAGTGGAAGTAGGTTTTGAGTCCTGATTTGCCCGATCCTCTCCCAGTTCGTGGCCCTGATAGGTGCTCTCCTTGCCATCTGCTGCATGATTTTCCTGGGCTTTGCGGATGATGTACTGAATCTACGCTGGCGCCATAAGCTGCTGCTTCCCACAGCTGCCTCACTACCTCTCCTCATGGTCTATTTCACCAACTTTGGCAACACGACCATTGTGGTACCCAAGCCTTTCCGGCCAATTCTTGGCCTGCATTTGGACTTGGGTGAGTAGCCCCGCTACTACTGCCCCTATGTTCTCTACTTCAGGGCACCCTTACCCGCTGAGATATCCAGCAGAGCATCCTTCCTGGTGCTCCATTTTCTCCTCCAAGTGTCTCTGTTTTGACCTTGTGTCTTCTCAGATCCTTTCTGTTGGCCCTTCATCCTATCCTCTGTCATCACCACTTTTCTTGGAAGAATATCCTTAAATCCTCATTCTGTAGGTGGCATTACTTCTTTTCTTACTGTTTTCTCTCAGGGATCCTGTACTATGTCTACATGGGGTTGCTGGCAGTGTTCTGTACCAATGCTATCAATATCCTAGCAGGAATTAATGGCCTTGAGGCTGGCCAATCACTAGTCATTTCTGCTTCCATCATCATCTTCAACCTGGTGGAGCTGGAAGGTATGTGGGATTGAGGGTAGGTCGAGAAAGAAGTCTGAGTGTTAAGGGAGTTGCCTGATATCTGGCTTTGGGGAATTAGGGGGAAAAAAGCAATATGTTAATTATAGAAGATAGGGAAGGTATTTATTTTGCAAATAACAACTAAGATTTATTAAATATGAGAAAGAAAAACACAAGTCCTGTCATTTATAGCTAGATCGGCACTAATAGATAGGTCATGGTCTTCTCCTATTGAACATAAACAGTTTCACAGAATCCCTAAATCACTCTCTGACATTGATAAAGACAAAAACCAGACCCCTCTATAATGATATCTGAGCACAGACAAAACTACAACACTGTGTACCCCACAAAAATGACCAAGATCCCCCTCTTCTGGTTAACATGAGTGATTGCTGCTTCCTTCTAACAACTCAGTTCCTCCCACTTCATAGATAAAAATTAAGATGCTGAGTCATAGAATTATTCCTGTTGACAGTCTAGGGCAAAACTCTGCCTCCTTGCATCATCCCCAGAATTGTTTAAAACAAATCTTATAACAAGTCCTCCTAACACCCCCTTACTGAGGCATCCCAAGGTTCCCCATGGTATGTGGTTTCCAAAGTCTCCCTTGTTGCAAGTTAGTAAATCCAGCTTTCATTACAGGTGTGTTCTGGTGGTCTTTGGTTGATGGACATCAATAAGTGTTTATTAAAGCTAAGCACTTTTCAAACATTTTCATTTAAACTTTGTAACAGTTCTATATGTCAGATATTATCAACTGTATTTTACAGATGAGGAAACTCAGGCTTAGAGAAGTATTGTGTCATGATCAAGGTCACATAGGAAGTAAAGCTCGTATTCAAACCTACATCTGACCAATCTAAACCATTTTAAGACAATAACTAGTTTGGGAAGCATTCATGAAAGAGGTGGAATGTTGACAATTGCTTGGGTGACATAAAAGGAGTAGTGAGTTCCTGAATGATTTGGAAGAGGTAGACAGTACAGCTTGGGATATAACTTAGAGGCAAACAAAGATAGGACCAGGGTATGCAGAGGAAGTGGCTATTCAATTTTTCCTTCTTTGTTTTTCCTCCTTCTTCCAAAGGTGATTATCGGGATGACCATGTCTTTTCCCTCTACTTCATGATACCCTTTTTTTTCACCACCTTGGGATTGCTCTACCATAACTGGTAAGTAGGCCTGTGGATAGGAGGACAGCTATTTGAACATGTGGCAAGTATGGTCCTGATCATGACCCAACTCCTGATGGAGAGGCTAACCTAAACCTGTGCATACTCATGTTGAGTGTTTTCTGAGTCTTTGGTTGGCAGTATTCTTAAATTGCTCTCTACCCATCAGTGGTTGGTGACAAGTACTACGGAGCCCCAGGAATAGATGAATTCAGGACCTTGGGTTCTGAAGAACTACTGGGAGAATTGGAGGGAGTCTCCTCTGAGCCAGAACTAGAGTCAGGGGTAGTCCAGTGCCCAGGGTGTGTTATGTGAGAGAAAAGATTGGTAATGCTTCTTGCCATTGGCTCAGATCCTCTCCTCCACGCAGGTACCCATCACGGGTGTTTGTGGGAGATACCTTCTGTTACTTTGCTGGCATGACCTTTGCCGTGGTGGGCATCTTGGGACATTTCAGCAAGACCATGCTACTCTTCTTCATGCCCCAGGTGTTCAACTTCCTCTACTCACTGCCTCAGCTCCTGCACATCATTCCTTGCCCTCGTCACCGTGTGCCCAGGTAGCTGCTTTGGGATTTAAAGGGAAATTATAGCTTTTTCATTTGGGATTCATAAAGCCAGCCTTACACATTTGCTCTGCAAAGGGAGTGGACCCAAAGAAGGGCTGTTTCCCTGTGGTAAGCCCTTTATAAATTAAGAGCACATTTACTTACATAATTTCATTTAATGTTCACAACAACTCTGATCACACAGTAGTAAGCAGCAGAGCCAGAAATAGATCTCAAGTTGTTGGACTCCACATTTGGTGCTCTTCCTATTAAATAACTACTCTGAGGAGAGTTCTTTAAGTAGTAGCCCAGTCACATAAAGCTCTCTTCCCCCTGCAGACTCAATACCAACACAGGCAAACTGGAGATGAGCTATTCCAAGTTCAAGACCAAGAGCCTGTCTTTCTTGGGCACCTTTATTCTAAAGGTAACAGGGGAACAAGGAGGTAAGGCTCTAGGTCACCATCCTGAATTCAGGAAATGGGGAACCTAGGCCTACATCAGATTCAAGGGGATTCTGAAAGCATTAAGCAGATTCCCGTTCCTGAAGCATAGGTATTAACTGAAGTTCTCTCCACCTCCGGCCCTTCCAGGTAGCAGAGAGCTTCCAACTAGTGACAGTGCACCAGAGTGAGAATGAGGATGGTGCCTTCACTGAATGTAACAACATGACCCTCATCAACTTGCTACTTAAAGTGTTTGGGCCCATGCACGAGAGAAACCTCACACTGCTCCTGCTGCTGCTACAGGTGCGGTTGGGGATGAGGTTTATCACTCTTTGTCTCTCTTTCTCCATGGTTTTTACTCTAGTCTCTTTTTTATTTTTGCAGATCTTGGGCAGTGCTGTTACCTTCTCCATTCGATACCAGCTTGTCCGACTCTTCTATGATGTCTGAGTTCCTGGATCATTGCCCTTTTCTTCATAGTCTCCAGGGTTTCTGACTCAGGACAACCTCATTCTAGACTAAGACTGCCTCTCAGCCCAGGCCTCTCTCACCCTCCATTCTCCATAGAATTTCCATTCCCCTGTGATTATTGACATACTGGGCCTTTCTTGCCCTCGAATGACTGTTGATTGGACTTTGCCTATGATTTTCTTCAACTTGCCACTCTCCCTATCCATCCTGTCTTTGGAGCCTAAAGTGGGATACTGCATCTGTTATGCAGTTTTCCACAACTCTGACTTTCAAGGACTAGGTTGGGCCTGGTGATAGGGACACAGGCTCAAAGATGACTTGAATTTGACTATAAATTAAGTATTCTAATTAGTAAAAGCAGAAAGGGTGTGTGTGTGTGCGCGTGTGTGTGTGTGTGTGGGGGGGTGCCGCAGGTGCTCCCAGTGGTGACAATAAAGTGTTGTCTTTTTCTTGTTTCTGTAGGTATGTTTCCTATATGGGCATTTTAGGGTAGATTGGGAGGGTTAGTGGAGGCACCTCCTTCAAGAAGATGCCTATCTCTCTGACCCATCCTTTTCCTTTTAGTACATCAAGCTCCTTCTAGCAAGAAGTGAGCAGGAAGAACAGACCAGACAGACCATGTTGAAAAAATATTGAAATCCTGATACTTCAGGTGGCATGGAGGGCCATAAGATTGGAGTATGGAATCAAAATTTCAGGGGGTCTCATTTCTTCCCTTTTTCACGCTCCTTTTGTCGGACAGGAGTGACCAGACCTGGAAGGGGAGTCAGAGGTAGTTGTAGTGTTGACCCTCTTCCTTTAAAAATTTCAGGCCGACACGGATTTCCCAGAGGCTCTTGAGGTGGCTTCTTTTACTACTCTGTTTTCTGGTTTAGGTCGCCGGCTGTAGGGTTTAAATCTCGCGCGCTTCGCGTGGATTGGCTACATGAGGGAAGGGTTGGCTGGCTGTATGCCACCACTCCTCCTCACTATTTTCCCCGGGCAAAAGGTTTTCAAATTCAGCCAATCGGCGGGCGCGCTTTTCCAGCCGAGGCGCGTCACCAAAGGGTTAACTTTAACCAACCAGAGGCGGCTTTAGAGAAAAGAGCCAATCAAAAGGGCGCGGAGGTGTGCCCTGGGGGCTTATAAGGGCGACCCCTGGGCGCGCGCGGCACTGTCGGACTGCAGCGAGCGGCTGTGTTTTGGTTCCTTTTTAAGTGCTCCTCGCGGTTTTTCTACCTCGCGCAGCATGTCGGGCCGCGGCAAGACTGGCGGCAAGGCCCGCGCCAAGGCAAAGTCGCGCTCGTCACGCGCCGGCCTGCAGTTCCCAGTAGGCCGCGTACACCGGCTGCTGCGGAAGGGCCACTACGCCGAGCGGGTGGGCGCCGGCGCGCCGGTCTATCTGGCGGCGGTACTCGAGTACCTCACCGCAGAGATCCTGGAGCTGGCGGGCAACGCGGCCCGCGACAACAAGAAGACGCGCATCATCCCCCGCCACCTGCAACTGGCCATCCGCAACGACGAGGAGCTCAACAAGCTGCTGGGCGGCGTGACGATCGCCCAGGGAGGCGTCCTGCCTAACATCCAGGCCGTCCTGCTGCCCAAGAAAACCAGCGCCACCGTGGGGCCGAAGGCGCCGGCGGGCGGCAAGAAGGCCACCCAGGCCTCTCAGGAGTACTGAGGGGTGCCCGTACTGCCCCCGGCCGCCGAGCCCTCCCCGTGCCACCACAAAGGCCCTTTTAAGGGCCACCACAGCCCTCACGGAAAGAGCTGAGCCGCGGCGGTCGGCCGTCTCCCTTCCCTCAGCCCGCCGCCACTGGCCGCCCCTCCCCCGCGCGGGCTCGCGGGTCCTGGCTCCTGTTCTCCGTCAATGAGCGGCCGATAGACGCCGCTCGGCCTGGTCCCAGTAGTCTCCGGCTCTGTGACTCAGCCGCCCTGCCCTCCGAATGGCTGACGGGCTGTGGTAAGGCCGCGGCACCTTCTGGAAGGCCAGACCTGCCGCTCTGACGTAGGGCTGAGGTGAGCGGCCGCGGCCCGGAAGGTGAGTCGCCGGCGGAGCCCCTCAGCGAGCCCCGCGCGTCTGCTGCTTCTCCAGCTCGGTGCTTAGGCCGCGACCTCAGACATGACTGTTGACTTCCAGGCTTTGGTGGGGGAAGACATTAATTCTTAAACTCGTTCGGGTGCCCCCTTTGCTGCCAGACCCCAGGCCTTTCCCATCCGCTCCCTCCATCTTCATTCTGGGCCTGTGCGGCGCCGCCGGGACACACTGTAACGTGCAGACCTTTCCCCGCAGATGCGTGCCTCCCGGGAAGATGGTGGGGCGGGAGAGGGGGCGCCAAGGCCTCCTTTGGGGTTCGGACGGGCGGTGTGGACCGCGGGGCTTGTGCGTGCGTGCCCCTGCAGCTGACGCGCAGCCGGGCCTCACCAATCCGCCCATTGCCCCTCCAGCCAACCCAGCACCTGTATAGATACCAGCACAATCCGGCAGCCCCCGTCTGGACCTAGCCTCCGCTGGCTTCTGAACTGAACTGGAATTTAGCAGCTAACCCATCTAAGACTAGTACCTTGGGTATTGGGTAGTTTCAGATGGACTAATTTTGTTTATTAAAAGATTGTTTTTTAAAAATGAGTCGCTGTTTTCATTTTGCCGAAAATGTGGGATAGATGACTTTGTCAACTCCTGAGGTAGTGGGGGTTAGGGGGACTATGATAAAAGCCTCTGGTTAACTGGAGAGGGGCAAGCTATAAGATTTTAAGGTTATGGCTCACTCGGTGTTCCCTGGGAGACAATTTGCTCTATTAGAAGTGAAGTGAGAACTACTGAGCCAGAAAACAGGAGTGTTCCAGAAGAACTTTGGACAGAGGTCCCAGCCTCCAAAATAAGGAGTAAAGGGTTTTATATTCTTATCTTTACTGAAACCCTACCACCCCCCCGCCAAAAAAAATCTTAAGAGTTGGTTTATAGTAGAGCTGGTTACATTCAAAGGAGGCTTAGACTCTTAAGATGAAGCCCCCACCTATTGAGAAGAAAAGGCAGTCCCTGGAAGTCTCTGACTCTGCAGTTCAATCCTCTGGGGTAATTACTCCCCGGTTAACTGTGAGAATGGAGCAATAAGAGTTGGGATGTAGGTACTGGACAGCAGCAACTCTGCCTCATAGACCAGTTAGTGGGCATCATTAAGCTGCCGTGCAACGTCCAAGATGTTCTTGGCTCCTTTGTTCAGCAACAAGTTGGCCAGGCTGATGCCCAGGTTCTCAGCAGCCAGCTGGGCTACTCGTGGAATGTTCTGGGCAGTGATGCCCACCAGCTGTGGATCATCTTCAGGGCCATCTTCATGCTGGGTAAGAACATAAGATTTGGTAAGCACAAAACGGGGAGGTAAGGCAGACTTGTTTCTTACCCTCTCCCCCACCCTCCAGCCTTGGCACCTGGGCAGGGACAGCAATGGTGGCCTGCATGGTCTCTTGCATGCTATCTGATCCATCCAGACTCCAGACTCCTCCAGTCAGGTACAGCTGGGAAAGAAAACAGTTGCCTCAGCATATTCTGAGGGAACTGCTCAGAAACCTGGGCTCTTTTTGCTGGCAACTAGGGATGCCCTCCCATCCATCTTCCCTGCTTACTTGCCCATCCTTCATAGCTGTATGCACTGCTACTGGCACACTGCAGCCTCCTTCCTGCAATGAAAAGTTCTCCCTGTGAGGGCCAGAGACCCTTAATATTACCTTGTGACCAGAGCCCTCAGAAATCCATAGGCTTGTGAGGACATAACTGAAAAGGAGGCTAGAGACTCAGACCTGGGTCCTCTATACACAACTTTCAAAACTGAGTTGTCACTAAATACAAAGCATTAATTTGAGAAATCTCCCCACTATCCTTCCGAACTCCCCACCCTTCCACAGTTGGAACACAAGACCTACCAGGTGCCTCAGGAAGGCCCGTTCAGCAATGCAGCAGAGCAGAGTCTCAGGATCATGCAATATACCCACCAGATCCAACATATCCTGGTCCTTGGCTCGGACTTCCACACCCAGGGCCCCCTAATGAAAAACAGCCTAAGACATCAGGTCTAAATTTTCTCTGACCAATGGAGCTAAGCATGAGAACCAGACCACCTCCACCTGCTCCCCAAGGCCTTTTGGTACAAAAGCTTCCCAAGGCCCCTCCCTAGGAACATTTATGCTGCGGTAAGCAGATGCAGAAAGTATGACCAGCTTCTTGGTTGAGAACAAAGGGGCATATCAATATGGCTTCCCTGGTCAAGCATACCTGACCTACAGCATACATGCATTCCTCAGGGTGCAGGATCTGTGGGAGCAGAAGAGGCAGAAGGGTGGAGATGGGGATACCTAAAAGCACACAGCAGTGAAATGGGGCTTCATTATCACATAGAAAGCCTGCACAGAGGGAGTCTGGCCTCTGATCCCCAATCTTCCTAGCCTGGGACTTGTTTCCAGCTTGTAGAGTTGGAGGCAAGGTGTTCGACAAGAGCATATAGCAGGAAGGGGATAAAAATTCATTGGGGAGGGAACAGGGGCAGCCCTTACCTGCCCCACCCGGTTCTGCCAGCCCATGCGCTGCAGGCCAGCTGCAGCCAAGATGATGGCACTGAACTCCTGCTGCTCATCCAGCTTTCGAAGCCTTGTGTTGAGGTTTCCCCGCTGTGAAGAGATGCTAAGGACCATGAGCATTGTTCCTTCTGCCTGAAACATTCTCCTAGCTGGATAACTTCTCATCTTTCAGTTCTCAGCTTAACAGTAACAGCTAACACTGCATATTTACTACATGCCAGATACTATTCTAAAGTGTTTTACATATGTTAACTCATTTAATTTTCACAGAAACTGAGGTAGGTTTTATTATCTCCACTTTACAGATGATGAAAATGATGCAGAGAGGTTAAAAAACTTGCCCAAGGTTACAAGATCTCTAAGAAGCCTTCCTTGGCCCCCAAATCTGTGTTTAGATGGTCCAGTTGAAGCTTCCAGAGAAATCTCTACTTTGCTCATTGGAGCACTTAACACATACTATTTTCATTTTACAAAACATACTACATATTCATTGTAAAAAGTCAAATATAGAATATAAAATTAAAATGGAAGCACTCTCCAACCTCCCCTCCACCCCCCTAAAGTAATCAATGTTGAGTATCACTTTGTATTATCAATGCCTGTTTGTCTTATCTCCCAAACCAAAATGTAAACTCTGTGTAAGCAGGAACAATGTTGATCTTGCTCACCATTATCCCCAGTGCCAGGCACTTAACCTAGAGCTGAGAAAACATGAAGCAATATGAATGGATGAATGAGTAGATGACTGGGAGGATAGATACCCCACTCACTGCCCCCATGGACCACTACCTCGAGAAGCCCCTTCTACTCTCAAGACTCCCAGGGCCCCCTGGACCTCATCTTCTTCCTGGGCTCCTGCCCTCTCCCTCCTCTAAAAGGATACAATACTCTTGAACTCCAGATGTGGGAATTTTCTCTGCAGCTGGGCTGCTCTCCGCAGGGAGCTGGTTCCCACCACACTGCTCAGAGAGGTTTAAAATGAGATTTAACACTAGGCAGGCACCATTCCTTTTTTTCTCCTTCCAACCCTCCATCTTCTGTGCACATACCACCAAGATGCATATCCAGGCCCTACTCACCTCTTCTCTGGCAAGGTTTCTAGGGTCTTTCCAACAAATCTGGGGTGAAAGACAACAGCATCGCAGGGGTTCTCTCGTCTGGGGATGGAGGGAAGGTAAGAGAATGAGGGAGAGATCTCAGTTCAGGTCACTTCCAGTCTCTTAACAGCCAACTAACTGACATTTTCTGAGTTTTCTGCCATGCCTGATACTCCTCAGGGCAGGGAAGACAGCCCTAGAGGTGGAGGGCCAAGTCTCAAAGGGAAAAGCCAAAGTTACTATGCTGCCTACCCACCCCTTGGCCCTGACTCACAGGACACTTACTTGCAGATGGCTCCAATGGTGAAGCCCGGAGGAAGCACAGTGGGCAGGTCCTTCAGGGAGTGAACGACCAGATCTACTCTAGAGATTGGGATGGGGTTAAGGAGAGGGGGTCTGGGCAGATGGCCCCCACCCCTTTTGCACCTATCCTTGCCTCTACCAAAGTGGTAGAGTCTGGAACAGTTCGGGAAGTAGGCCTCTCTGAGAGACCTCAGAACCCTGAGACCTGCTCCCTTTCTCCCCAACCTCCTACCCCTTCCCCCAGTCAATCTTGCACTATAGGCAGCCAGATGGCTCAGAACTAGGTCACTCTCTTTTTCTGATGCCTGAAAAACACACATATGACTCCCTCTCTAGCCTGTACAAGGGTTTAAGACCAGCAGCCTAGCTGATATTGAAGTCTGATGTATACCGGGGTCCTAGCAAGAGGCTGGGAAGGCCCACCCTTTCCTGTCTTTCACTTACTCATTCTTCTCCAGTGCATGTTCCAGCTCCTTGGTAAATAGGCTCTTTTCTCCAATCTGCCAGGCAAAAAAGAGCCTCAGAATGAATCTCTTGGGGGAAGGAAAGAGGAGGGGGCCAAGGACTGTGGGGGAAATATTGTTACCTTAGAGAGTGCAGTATCAAGAATCTTGTCCCCTGTGGTGGACATAGCAACTGAGGAGAGAGTCAATCAGTCAGGTGCTCATTAAAAAGAATTTATTGATCCCTTACTGAACCCAGCACTGTGATAAGATTCAAAGTAGACGGAGGCACATAAGCTCTAGTCCCTACCCTTTGGGAATGTATGATCTAGCAGGAAGACCAGACACCCTCATAAAAAGACCCAAAGCAGATGTTAATGCCAGGCTAGCCCATGTAATCAGAGCTGGAGGTATGCAAAGGTGGAAAGGGCCCTCTGAACTGGAGACAGCTAAGAAGAACTCTCGGAGGTGATGGGACCAGGTTTTGGTCCTAGGCAAAGCCAGAAAAGTTGTGTACTCCCCTCCAGTGGGTAAGAGCTTCCCCTTAGCTTCCATTCCTGTCCAGAATACTCACTGATATCAAACTGCAGGCCTGGGTATAGTGCTTTCAGCGTTGCTACCACACTGTCCGTCTGTATGCGAGCCAGCTGAAGGCAGAAATTCAGATTAGTCCTGTCCTTTCCTGGCCACTGCCTTGAGCTCAGGCTCTCATAAGGTCAAGGCAATCCTGAAGGTATTAGAATTCAGAGAGGGGGTTGAACGCTCACCTAGGAAGGAGAGAGGGGTCTGGCCTAGAAGTCCTTTGCACCCCAATGACTTTTCCCAGGCCTAGGGACTATCTCACTACAGAATGCAATCTGCTATTCTGCATGAATTTAACACCCAGCTGCCCCACTTCCTCCATCCCCAAGCTGCTGGGAACTAACCTTTTGAGCCCCCTAACTTGTAATGCTGTGAGCACAGAACTCTTCCGACAAACCTCATCCTTCTAGTACCTGCACTCACCTGGCTCTTGCGGGTACCCACACGAATCACTCTCATCTTTGGGCTGTTTTCTTCCTGCAAAAAGATGTCCCCAGGTCACAGTCCCGTCTATTCCTTGGGTTCCTCAAGAACCAGAGGAAAAAGAGGAACTTGGGTTCCTCTTTTTCAAGAACCAGAATCACAGTTGAGCCCTGGAGTAGGGAAATATTCCAAGACTGATCCCTTTACTTTCTTCGGTACTTTCTGCCCTCCTCACAGATTCAGAAAAGCAGAGACCAAAGGAAAGCAATAATAGGACCTGCTGTTGCTGTTGCTGCAATAACCAGGACACTGAGTCCTGAAGCCCACCCTAGCCAGGTGGGTAAAGAGATAAGGCCCATCAGCCTAGCCACAGAAAGGGTGGGGCCTGCAGCAGGCAGGGGCAAGGCAACTGGGGCCACAGAGGGGAACTTACGCTGAGTCACTGAGGACAAGTTCAGCATCCACAACACAGCAGGCACTCAAGAAAGCTTCAGTGCCACCTACATGCTAAGAGATACCGAACAGCTGCCACTCTATGAATCCCCTAATCTGGCTGGAATGATACATAAAGGACTGGGGTCAACAGATCAGATGGATAATACTGCTCAGTCTCTTGGCTGTGACCTTGAGCACAGCATCCCATCAGTACATACTTATTCGTCTATAAAATGAAGAGGTTTAAATTGAAGTATCTTCTGCCTTTGATGTTCTATAAGACTAAGAGGCTGAGCTATCTAATGTCCATTCACTTAGAGTTCTGCCTCTGGTTTCACCAACGAGAAAATATTGGGATGTCAGAGATCAAGACCTCAAAGGGACCAAGTCAAGAACTTTGAGGACTCTTCCTCCTGCCAGGATAACTTGGACAAAGGTGTTCAGTACCAAACAGGTAGAACTGGGTTCTTCAGTCTGAGGTCCTATTTCTTTCTAGATCTGACAGTAGTCACTGTAGATATTGTCGACTTTCCCTGTTCTGGGATCTTTATCCCATGGAGCTCTTTTGCAGGCAGGCATCTGAGGAGGAGGTGACAGTGGGTTGCGCTTGGTTTATTCCATTGCTATCACTTTCCTAGTAAACAAACCCTGGGGGACTTTGAACAAATTAGGCTACAATGGGGGACTTTGAACAAATGCAGGCTTACAATGCTAAACATAGCCACCAAAATTCTGGGCTACAGGGAGCACACAGAAAGGAATCTAAGGTCCCAGAAACTGCTAGGTTCAAACAATCCCTTAATTACATTGATTCTGCACAGCATATTCAAGTCAAATTGTTCCATCAAAAAATTATTTATTGAGCATGTATATGCTAGAGGTATTGCTTTTAATCTTCATAACCACGTAGTAGGTAGACAGAGCAGGCATCTCTGGGATACGTCCTAGAAGCAAAGGCTGGCTCTGAGGGGTGATACAGCTAATAATGGGCATAGAGCTGGAGCTAGAATCCAGATCTTCCTACTGCTAGTCTAGTATTCAGGAATGTCTACAACGGCAAAGAATCTCTCTTCTTACCAGCAGGCTGGACAAGGGGAGATAAGCAGCTGCCACATCTCTTTATCTCAGGCTGGCAGTGGCCTCCAACGGCTCTGTAATTTGCAACTGCACAAGCCCAGAGCCCGGGTGGCAGGCTAGGACTAGGAAGACTCAAGGGTGGTCCCACCCCCACAGTAGTAACCCAGTGTTGTGCTTCAGCTGGGGACGGGATTTCGAGAGTAGGCTGGGGCTGGATGACCGCTAAAATGAAAAAAGGGGAGAAGGAGCCCTTCTAAGATGTTTGCGTATAGTTCAGAGACTTGGCAAGCTCTCTGGATCTGAAGTGGAACACCTTCCCAAGCTGGCTGAATCCTGCCTCGTGTGAAAAGATCCCGGGGAATAGCACCCTGACTTCTGTAGACAACTTTCCTGGGCTGGGTCACTAAATCTAGAGCTGTGGACGCCAGTTTTGGCGGTATCCCACCCAGATTCCCGCAAGGGTGGGGGCTCCGTTCAAGACAATCCCTCCACTCTTAACCCTGTCCTCACCCATGAGAGGTGATGTACCCTGTCCTTCCTAAGAGCAACCCTGATACTGGCCCTTTAAAAACTGTTCGGACACAAACAAACAAGTTAGTAAGTAAGTAAATAAATAAATAAATAATAAAAAGACGGACAGTCGCTCTCTGACCAATAGACAACAGAAGGTGGTAACCTGGGGCCAATTGTTGTACCGCTAGTCCGGAAAACCGAAATTGCGAGGGTCACCAGCGCAGGACTCACCGCCGCTGCGGCCGCGTTGTCGTTACTAGACATGGCTGTTTGGAAATCCAGGGATTGGGGGGCGGGGGCGGCTGCCGCCAAGGCCCCAGGATCTGGGGAAGCCGGGGGCACCCGCTGGCGGGCACCAGGGCCACGCGAGATTGAGCTCCGGCAGCGGCTTCAGACTCCCGACTCGGGGCTGGGCCCTTCGTCACTTCCGGCGCACGCCCCCACAGGGGAGGTGCCTCTCTCCCGCCAGGAATTAGATCGCGACGGAGATGTAGCCCTTGGATTACCGCCCCTACTCCATCAGGCCATTGTCGGAGATGGCGATGCTTGTCCTTGTCTTTCTGGTTTGAGACCCAGACTTATTACCTACTCATCTCTACTTTCACCTACACCTAGTTCTGAGCCAGGAATACTGATCTTATCAGTGGCTAAAACATGGTCCCCAAATTAACTCGCAAAGTAAACTTTGCAGTCCCCTATACAAAGAACTGGACACCCATTGGTTCCTTATGCCTTCATAATAGCCATAGAAGAAAGGTGTCATAATTCCTAATGTACAGATAAACTGAGGTTCTGAGAAGGTAAGAGTTGTTCTAAGTCAGGGATTCAAATTCAGGTCAGCTGATCCAAAAGAGATGGTCATTAAGCTAAAGTTAGCCTCAAGAAGGAAAAACACATTACCCCTAAAATGCTGCGTTGAAAGTAAATGATCCTTAAACAACTTACCATGCCCCCTAGGCTGGAATCAACATCAACAAAAGAGTGCTCAGGAAGCTAATCATCCAGAATTCTACATCTTTACCTCCTTAGCTGTGGCACAAGCTAGTTCAAATTTAACTCTGCTACAAACCTGAAGTAGGCAATTTTCTATTTTTAAAATGTGTTAACTGGTTCAGAGATTAAAGGTCATGCCTAAAAACATAACTATGAGCAGGAGTGCCAAACACACGGAAAAAGTGCTTTACCCACTAACACTACTAATAACCATGTATTGAGCACTTGTGGACTAATCACTATACAAAGAACTGGACACCCATTGGTTCCTTAGGCCTTCATAATAGCCATAGAAGAAAGGTGTCATAATTCCTAATATATAGATAAACTGAGTTTCTGAGAAGGTAAGAGTTGTTCTAAGTCAAGGATTCAAATTCAGGTCAGCTGATCCAAAGTTTGCACTCTTAGCCACTACCAAACTAGTGTACTTTGCCTCTTCTAAATATTATCTAAACCACAATGTCCAAGTTGCTTTCTTCAATTAACCCCATAGGAGCAATTTCTGACAGACAATATAACCCAAACTACATGCAGCCACCAGCAACTTGAAAGAGGGAAAAAAATGTTTCAATAAATGCCCTTTTATCCCACTTATCATCTGGTACTGAATACAGCAAGACGCCAGCCTACCCATTACGAAGGCAGAGTTAAGCCCAAGGCACCCCATCAGAAGCTGCCTTCTGCCTGAATACTTTGTACAAATGAGAGCCACAGAGACTAGCCAGACTAAAGAGCAGGAACTGTTTGAGGGCCTCAGTCCAGGCTGCTCTTGGAGCTCAGGCATTAGGTCTTTTAAGGTTCTTCAGCAGAGTGAACTCTACTAGATGCCACAGGCTCTACCCACTACTGGAATGAAGTCAGATCAATACGACTTTTAAGAAGCTTTGTAAGGAGGTTACATGGAACTCTAGGAGCGCAGAGGAAGAGAAATACATTTTTTTTACAGTTACAAATCACCAAGAAGTCCCCAGAGTAAATCCTTCAACCCTGAAATTATATTCTTTTATTTATAGACTCTGGGAGCAAGGACCCAAGCACAGCCTGGTGCTCTTGGATAGAGAATAGAGCAGCTACTGTCCAAACTCAAGAGATTGCTGAGGTGCCCTCCCCCGATGGTCTGAAATGATCCACACTGCTCAAAAAGTCAACAGGAAGAATAGCAGGCTGGCCAAAGGAGGAGGCAGGAAAAGAAAGTCCTCTTTTGTCCCAAAGGCTATGGCATCAGATGAGAGTGGAGTCCTGGGCATGTCTGCCTGATTCCTGTGCAACAGCCCTGCCTCTGTCCTCCTGTATCCCTACTGCTGTGCCTCTACTATTGCACCCCTTCCACAAGCTGCTTAAGTGCCCCTCCTGGAGTGCATGAGCAGGTCCCGCTGCAGCCCAGACTCCAGGCTCGCAGACAGTCGGGCTGTGGGAGGGTCAGTCAGCAGAGTTAATTTGTTGAAAACACCTCGGCCAAAATAGTCAGCAATCACAGAGAAGCTGTCATTGGAGCACTTGAGCTGCAGGAAAAGAGGAGAGAAGTAGGAATTAGAACTGAAGTGCTCATTTCCTCAAATGAAAACAGAAAAGCCCTGCAGTACTCTCTGTGAGTGGGTAGTCATCTACCCCAGTCTTTCCCACCTGGTGCTGGAACTGATCATGGAGGTCTCGTTTCTGTTCCTGGGCTCGGATCATATCCATGACCTTTCTGTTTTCAGGGAGACAGGTGGGGCAGTCGGCATCACTTTCTGAGTAACTTTCAAAGCAGTGTTGGTGAAAGGAGTGGCCACAGAGAAAGTGGACTGAGGGCAACTCCAAGGCACTATTACAGATGCTGCACTTGGTCTTCTGGAAAATCTTCGGACTACAGGCAAGGGAGACCAGAAAAGAGTGGCAAACAGTGAGGGCAGGGCCAAGAGCAAAGTGGAGAAAGGGTTGGGTGTCAATAAGGAGAGAGAAGTCCCTCTTAAGGGACTATAAGGCCCTGCTCTTCTTCCTACCTACAAGGGGTCAAATGAGGACAACAGCATTAGGCCTGCAGTAAGTCTCATTATGCTCACTGTAAGTCCAATTAACCCAAGGGGATATTTTTCTCTTTCAGCTTTTACAATTGCCACAAAATTGTCTTTCAGATTTTTACTCAGATATGACCCTTTCATTGAAGCCTTTCCGGAATACCTTATAAATATTCTGTGTCTCTGTCTATCTATCTGTCTGTCTGTCTGTCTCTCTCTCTCACACACACACACACTCATCCTACTCCCCTTCCTCAATTTTCTCCTGAGAACTTACCACCATCTAACATACTACAATATTTTGCCCATTTAATGTGTTCACTGTCTTTATCTACCTTTACAATGTAAGCTCCATGAAGGCAGGGCTCTTTGTGTTGTTAAGAATAGTGCTTGGGACATAATAGGGGCTCAGTAAATATTTGTGGAATGAACTGTTCTTTAATTAAAGTATTTTACAATGTTAAGGGCAGATAAGACTTAAGAGCAGGCATTAATGTCTACTATACATACTTATAAAGTACCCACTTTCTGTATTTTCTAAAGCAGAGTTTTTACTTCTGAATAGTTTCTAACCACAACTTAGATGTATTTAGAAAATTTAAAACATAGGCATGTACAGAAAGAAAAGTACCTGCTACAATATCCTCCAAAGCCTAATAAATAATGATCAATGTAATAAATCATTCTTTGGAATTCCTCCATTAAAACAGATCTTTAAGCATGAAATGCTCAAACATACTCCATATTATCTTTTGTCTATAAAAAGTATTTAATGACATCCTGTGAAGAACAGAGTTAGCCCTTGGACCCCTCCACATATCAAGATGCCAAGTACCTCTCCTTGAGCTCCTGGATCTCCTGGCGGATGCGGGTGGTCTCCTCTCGGTACCGCCGCACCCGGAGCTCATCCTGTGCAATCTGCTGGCTCTGTTTCTGCAGTTTTTGGACCAGGTAGTCTCGGATAACAGACAAAGTGGCTGTGGAGTTGTGGGCCAGGGTCTGCACCACTGAGATTGGGAGCCAAGAGGAAACAAAACAATGAACCATCCTCTGGACACAGTCGAAGGGCCCATCCCAGGGCCCCTGACTGTCAGCAGCTGGCACCCACCTACCCACCCTGTCCTCCCAAGCACCTAGAAGGGGTGGCATGAGGTTCTTGTTCTCAATATGCTTGAGCACAGCTGCCACATACTCCTTGCAGTCCTCTTCCTTGCGGGCAAAGTAGCTGAGTGCTTGTTCCCACAGGGAGGGCTCCTGCTCCCCATGGCGCTCACACACAGCGATCACCTGCCGATACTGCTCATGCTGCATGTGGTAGTGCATAATCTGCTGATACCTGCGGCCAAGGAAAGGCACAACTCAGTGGCTGTCCCTGGAAAAATACTTGGATTTTTCCCCCTTCCCTGAAATTCCCCAAACTCTTACAGCTTCCCCTGCTCATAGAGGTAAAGGACCCCATCCTGGAAGTCGTGCATCTGGCAAAGGACCAAGGCCTTGTCAAAGACGTCGCAGAAGCGGCCACTCTTCAGCAGGGAGATGGCCTCTGCATGAAGTTTCTCTTTTACCTAGGGAAGGAGAGTAGAGCTGTTGGACATAAGGGGAAAAAGTCACAAGGCCTCTTGGGACAAGGCAAGTCAGCTGTCTCTTCCCCTCAGTCCAAATGCCTCTTCATTAAGGACCATTTAGCCCCCAACAGTGAGGTGTTAATGGTATAAAGCAGGGGTCCCCAACCCCTGAACCACAGACCAGTACCGGTTCATGGCCTGTTAGGAAATGGGTCACATAGCAGGAGATGAGTGGTGGGGGAGCGAGCGAAGCTTCATCTGTATTTGCAGCCACTCCCCAGCACTAGCATCACATCCTCAGCTCCATCTCAGATCAACAGCTATTGGATTCTCATAGGAGCACCTGTCCCTGGTGCCAAAAATGTTGGGGACCACTGGTAAAGAATGCAGCAAAAAGTAACCACAAAAGATGGAAGAACTGTTTTTTCTCCAGCACCTCCTATGGTTTTTGCCAGGCCTCACCTGTGGATCCTTCTCATGGGCCCAGTTCTGAAGTCGTAGCTCAAGGAGCGTATCATAGATGCCCTGTGGTGAGTCAGGCTGTACTTCACTCATGTGCTCTAGGAAAGCTTTCAACTCTCGAGGGTTGTTGGCAAAGATGGGGATGAACTCCTCCGAGTTGGCCTAACTTAGCAAGGGATGAGAGAGGAGGCCAAGTAAGTGGGCTTGATACCCATAAGACCCCTAAGGTGATCCCTGCTGTCCTATAGCCATTCTCCCTGAGGCCTCACCCTGCAGCCTGAAGCCTCTCTGTCACCTCGGCCTTCGAGGCTGGGTTGATAGTCGGTACAAAGTCCCTTCAGCAACTGGGTCATCTGCTCTGGTATATGGTGCATGAGGATCTTGCCATAGCGTTTCATGTTGCTCTCTGCCTGCTCAAAAGGCAGCTTGCCAATGTATCTAAGGGCTTCCTGATAATTCTGTGAGGAGGTAAAGGGTAGATTAAGCACATGCTCCTGACTCGCCCACTAGGAAGCACTGTCATCATTCTGAGGTGTCCTAGAAAAAGAACAGAACTCTGAGTCAAGAGTCTCCCTTACCTTGATATCTTCTAGCTGAATCTTCAAGTACCACTCATGATGTGCATGGTTCTCGGCCAAATAGAGGGCATGAGAGTAGTAGCCAGCTTGCCGGAGGACCTTGATGGCTATCTCCACATCAAAGTGGACTTCACTCTCACTCTTTGTCTGCCAGGGAACATTAGATAGAATTATTCAGAGAGGCTGTGGTTGGGGAAGAGAAAGGAAACACGCATCTAATTCTAAGACTAGATTCTTAAGATAATAATAAAGTCCATGCTTTTAAAATATGTTAACCTGTCTCTCAGAAAGTTTCTAAGAACCAAAGTCTTCCTTTGCCCCTACTATTAGAGGGATTCCTCTGGGACAAATGGCTCCCCCAATGTTACTTCCTTGAGCTTAGATACCATGGGAAGTTCTGGCATCATAAAACAAGAGGGGAGACAGGAGAGAACTAGTGGGAAAGGCTACTCATCTTTCTCAGTTTATAGACCAGAGGGTCCT
>NW_006436287.1:407254-454374 GCF_000325575.1 Pteropus alecto | reverse complement strand
AAGAAGGGCAAGCCCTAGTAGAGCCACCTCATGCTCAGTGGGGCCCTCAAGAAATCCCCTACTACCAACACCATGCTGCACCTTGATGAACTCCTCTAGCTTCGAGCTGTCCTTGAGCTTGGTATAGCAGTTGAGTAGCAGGGTGGTGTGGTCAGCATTGGCCAGGGATTGCCGGTGCAAGGTCTGCAAGTAGGCAGTCAGGTTGTGGATACGCTGGGCATCCAGAAACTTGCGGATCACATATGATGGCTCCAACTTTCCAATGGTTCTAGGGAGACACATGTATCAAGTAGCATCTGGATCAGTGTACTTCTCAAACTTTAACATATGTAGGAATCACTTGCAAATCTTAAAATGGAAACTGTTTCAGTAGGTCTGGAGTGAGGCCTGAGAGTCTGCATGTCTAACAAAGTCCCAGGTGATACTTATGTTACTAGACTGTGGACCACATGAATATCAAGGCTCCAGAGCACTGGTTCTTAAAGCTAGTTGAACACAGGAATTCGAGAGAGGTTGAGAAAGAAGGTAGACAGGTTCCTATAATCCTTTATTAGGGCAGAAAATCCCAAGAATTAATACCAAGGAAAAAAAAGTGGAAGCAAGAGATGAATACCTTTCCCTTTAAAGACAGTTCAAAATGAATGTTAACAAAGATCAAGCTAAAGTTTAAAATAATAGGTATTCATCCTCAGTCGAATACTAGTTATGTAATATTTGACCCTAAACATTCCCTTTCCAATAAGGTATATTGCCTTCTCACTCAAGGCATCACAGTTTCTACAAATAAAAAGGATGGTTCCTGGTGGAGTCTACCCTGTCCCCCAAGCACAGATTTTAAGCTATCTGGCTGCCTGTCCCTGCATTCAGAGCTACATCTTACAGTGCCTCCAGACTGACCGAATATACTGCTGGACAGCCCCATCATGGTTGCCCTTGCTGTAGAGATGGTCCCCGTACTGCATGAAGATCTGGGCCAACCCATCACTGTCCAGATGCTGGCTCTTGGCCAGGTTAATCGCCATCTCAAATAGGTTCTTCCTAAACAGCATCTGGAAAGGAAGAGAGATTAGAAAGTTGGGAGAAGTAGTCCTAAGTAGACAACTTCCCAGAATGCACCCACAACACAAAAGCCAGACAGTCCTGAAGTTTCGATTGCCTAGATCCTAGACAGGGTAAGACCTCTCAGATACCCCCAAGATCAACATCACCTCACCTCATAAGGTTCTCTGCAGACAGATAGGGAACTGAAAGTGGGCTCAGGCTTCCTGACATTACTTCCCTCTAAAGCCTCATCCCAAGCCATTTATCTTGTAATTCTACCCTAAGGGAGCTGAGTAACGCTATGACCCAAAGGGAAGGAAACACTCTAGCCAAGGTGACTTGGGGAGCCTGTTTATAGCTATATCTGCATGCTGTGGCCAGCTCTGGGAACCTGGTGGCCTTGCCTCCAATTTGGTCTGTGTGTCCTTCTCCTGCAGTGCGTGGACCCGCCCATCCCGCGTCAGCACGTACAGAGAGCCCCACTCAGCAAGCACATCCACTACATCCTCAAAGACAGCACTATAGGCTATGAACTTGTTGCATAGGTCATAGATGTTGAGAATCTGCTTGTCGGAGCTCTGTGAGTCCCTGCTGGTAAACTCTGACCTGTGTGGGAAAGAAAAAGCACCCGATATTTGTACCCCCACTGCCTAAGCTCCCCTTTATTTCCTTTCTCATGACAACTTTGGTGCTGCCCATTCCACCCAGAACAAATTACCTCTTTGGCATCTCTAGCAGCTCATCCCATAACATGCAGCATTGTGCTGGCAGTTGTAGGAAGAGAACATATAGAGCTGATCTTACTCTTTAAGATCCTATACTTAACATAGGCAACAGATTAGAAAATTAAGTTCAAACATCCACTCGTTTAACAAATAATTAGCTCCTGGTATATATAAATCACTATGCTTAGTACTAAATGAAAATAAGCTAACATCTAACAGGAATTAATTCCATTATGCAGAAGACCCTGCAGCCCCTTTCAGGTGGCTCAGAGTAAGAATGCTGGGTCCTGCATGTCCCAATTTCTCTACTACTCACTCCTTTGTTCTTATGCCCCAGTTATTTTTGACTGAAGGGTACAAAACCAATACCAGGTCCAAAATTTCCTGGAGCATTCTAGTGTACCAGTGCTGCTCAGTAAATGTCTCCAGCAAAAACACATTTTTCAGTAAAAACATTATAACTGAGTCTAGATGTAAGCACAATTTACATAAAACCAAAGTAGGAAATCGACAGGATCCAGACATTAGGGTTTTAAAATCAGGTTAATTCTAGGGAACAAGTCCAGCCCTCTCCTTTTCCCTTCTCCCTGGAGTCCTTACTTGGGAGAAACCTTCCGGTCACGGGACACAATGACAAGGTATCCTCTAAACCAATGAGCAATAAGTTTATGGCCCTCGAAGGCAAAGCAGGGCCCACGTTCATCAGGCTGGTACAAGTAGACACACTCATCCCCCGCCACTATGAACTGCAGGTCTTGAGAAGGGTCGCTTAGGGCTGAGCAACGCAGGCCACAACCATGGGTATCCAACTCCACACGAGGGTAGTCCTTTCCAGAAACTATATAGGACTGTAAGAAGTAAGAAAGGGGTTAACAGGCTCCCTTTGAAGAGGTGGCATTTAAACTTTCCCAAAGATATTCTCATTCTCACACTAACTTTCTTTTTAACTCTTAGCACTCTCAAGAGTTTCCCTGGCTGTTTGCCTTCTCCATTAATCATCACCCATCTACTAAATATAAAAGCAAGGACCACATTTCCCTCCTCTGTACATACTACCTACTACAGGAATTCTCCAAGTACGAGAAATGCAATAACCTTTTACTGTTTATTCCTGAGAGTAGGCTGTTATAAATTAGGATCACCAGGACCCAGAGAAGTAAAGCAACTTGTCCAATGTCATTTAACAAGTTAGCTGGGAAAAAAATTCAAATCTTTTACTACAAGCCAGAATCCCTTTCATAACTCTAACTCAGTCTCTTAAGTGAAGAAATAAAGTATTAAGCTGAGCAAATGATTCAAGCCTTTATGATGAAAAATGTAAGAATCCTACTTCTCTCATCAGTTAGTTCCTTACCCTAGCCCTCTGAGCAATAGAGAAGCCTCTTCTGTTTGCCCCTAACAGTGGAGGCTCTGGTCATACCTGAACGTTCTCTGTTGTCACAACAAACAAGTGAGTGGTCTTTCCGGCTTGGCGAAAGGCCAGTCCAGTAATAGGATAGTTGCCCTTGTGTAAAATCTGGGTCTTGCTATGCCGGTCCCGAGTGATGTCTCCTTTGTTCAATGTAACGCTGCCATCTGTGAAACCTGTAGGACAGCAGAAAATAGCATTTCATTGAGGATGGAAGGTCAGGAAGCACGGAGGGAGAAAAAGACCATTTGAAGCACTCATTAGAAGTGACAAGCTTTCTTTTCACATCTAACTTCTCTGATGGTTAACATGAAGACAAGTATTCATGACTCATATTCAAAGAAAAATACTAAAGGCTTTCCCATTCCAAACTTTTACTATCTCAGAATAAAGTGGTCTCATTAAAACAATGAAGACGAGCTGCAGAAGCAACTCTGAAGAATATCTAGAAAGAATCTTGGAGTTTTAGCTTTGCCTTCTTTCTGCTTACCAATGGCCATAAAATTGAGATTTTCGTGGACAGTCAAACAAGACACAACAGTTGGCTCCGTTCCTGGAATAGCAGGAAAGATTCGAGTACAGAGTGGATTGCCACCATCTCTCTTCTCCAGGTTCCAGATCTTTACCTGTGGGCATACCTCAGATGTGTGAATGCTAGTCACCCTCCAACAAACAACCATTCTCAAGCTTCTGGGTCTTTCCTGTTTCCTTTCTAGAACTCACCAGAGGGTTGATGCCCTCTTCATCCTCACCAACAGATGCCAGAATATTGTGCTGCTTCAGTTGGTACAGGTGTGTCACCCGTAGCTTGTAGGCTTGGAAGCCTGTAAGCTGTAGAGAGCGGGGCAAGAACCAGATTTGGCCTTCCATATGTGCAGAGTAGTCAAGGAGCCTCTTTTCCAAGGAGAGATACTTGCATTTAGACCAGAACCCAGATAACAACTAACATACAGACAGCTCTTTAAATTTTTCAAGGATTTTCCCACATATTATCTCCTGGAACTCCCCATCTTATAAAGAGTGAAAAGGCCAGAGATTAGTGGCAGTAATAAGAACAATGCAACAAACTCCTGGTCTCATTTACCTCCTCACCCATAGTATTGGGCAGGGAAGATACTGAGACCTTACCTTATATAGTCTTCTTTTAAAGCCAACTTGCATTCTTTCTTTTGATCTTAAAAGATCTTAAAATAGCCCTGCCAAATTGGTATTTTATACCCCATTTACAGATTAAAAAAAAAAAAAATTTGAAGCCCGGAGAGGTTAAATGACTTGCCCAGGATTACTCAATTGGCAACAAGTTAGAGAACTGACTTCCTTCTTTCTCCCCTCAGACAGAAGGAACACTAGGCGCCCATCTAAAGAAAAGTGGCACGTAACACCAACCCCTCTGACGGACTGATTCTATCCCAGCTGGGTCTCTTCAGGGATCCAGGGAGGGAAGAGACAGCTCCAGAGGAAGGATATCGCCAAAGACTATGCTCCCTCGGCCTGAGTCGCAAACAGTGATGCCAGGAGGGAGACAAAGGAACTTGGAAGCAGCGGGTCCAGAGGTAGGCGTGGCCCCGGGAGTGGCCCCATCGTTGCCCAACGGTTCCTTCACCAGCTCCTTGTCGAAGAAAACGAAGCGCCGCCACTGCAGGTAGGCTGCCATCTTGGCCGAAGGCCCCGAGCCTCTGGGACAGAGGTCACGTGAGAAGAGCCTGTGGGTCATGTGACCTGGCGATTTCCTGGTGCCTGGGTGCACAGGCGCTCTTGAGTGAGGGTGACTTCTTCCGGCTGCTGGGAGAGTAAGTGAGGCCTCGTGAAGTGGTTTCCCTCGCCCGCCGCTTGCTCCGCGGTTTGCGATTTTGCCGGTTTTGTAACTGCGCTGGTTAAAATGCTTTTAAGAGCTGGGCCCTTCACCTCTTTGAGTATCGGTTTCATCCTTTATTAAATGCGCGGGCATTGAGGGATCAAGATGAGGAATGTCACGCGCTTTGTGAATTGTAACCTACTGTGCCTAAGTGAGCTATGTTCTGATAGCACAGCACTGTTTTGATGCTTAAATAAACTAATGGTATGAAACTGGTTTTCCAGCTGTAGGAGAGGAGAAATAAAATTAGAAGTTTGGGTCTGCCACCATAGAGAGACTGAACCATAGTGTCTCATGTTCGTTTTCTGTGTCCCTCTGTCAGAGTGTGTGGCTTGTAAAAGACACTTAAAACATGTTTCTTATCGAAGTTGATAAATACTGATAGGGTGGGAACTCCCATAAGGAGAACAGCAAAAAGTCTGGAAGTGAAAGCTCTGAGAGCTGAGTGATTTTTTGTGAGGGGAGGGGTACCAAATTATTTGAAGGAATGGTACAAATAAAAGAACATAAGTAGATGGTTTGGTGCAACTTATAGAAAAGGTAAAGGTAAACCCAACCTGCATGTATTCCTTTGGTGACCAGGGCAGTCACCCCGTTGGCTACTGGAAGCCAGCCAAAGACTTAGCTCTCATCACGCAGTTCCAACTCTGGCTAAACCAACTGTCCACGTGGAAAACTAGGTGTTTGTGTATCACAAAGAGCTATGTACAGGAGTGACAGTCATTTTTAGAGAATATTTACATCCAAAAAAGTGGCCATGTGGCTAGTATTTGTGAAGTTTATTTTTACACTCTCCCCCGCCCCACCTCCACACACTGTTTTTTAGTTTCAGAACATTTTACTCTTTGTTCCCACCAGCCTTAGTTTCAGAGAGCAGGGGTTATATCTTGTTTACCATGAACCAGGCCTAACAGAGCCTGGTAGATGCTCTATGTTTGGCTGAAGGAATGAATTTGGACGATTTTCCTCTTATCCCCTCCTCTCCTCAATCTGGTTGATGGGAAAGGTAGTGCTCATTTGTCTAAAGAGCCAGCTCAGATTTCTCCCTCCTTGTCACACAGGTATTGGAATTGTTTCAGGGCATCAACCCATGGGCAGAAGTACAAATGGGAAGTTGATTGGACCCACTTTCACCTGCTGAGCCTATTCTGTACTACTCATTAGAATTCTTAGGTAGTCTCTCAGTTTTTAAGACTTTGAATATGTTAAAAGAAGCAGTATGAAAACCGAGAAATGTGAACAGCAGACAGAATGGCATCTTTGTTGACTTCAGTGCTCCCCGCCCTACTGTCCAATGGCAGAGGCCAAGAGTCTTCCTCTGGTATCTGAACCTGGTTAGGACTATGCCACTTGGGTCTTCTTATTGATGAAGGTATAAAGGCAGAGATTGACCTGTAAGTGTGACCTATAACTTCTCTTCAGACTTACTGCCTTCCTTCCTTTCCTCCTTTGACAAATATGTGCTGAGTATTCACTATTGCTGGAACTGTAGTAAATGTTGAGACTATAAATGTGAACAAGACATGGTTCTTGCCCTTTAGGAGCTTGGCAACCACTGTAGGGGAAAGACATAAAATGGACTGACAGTAATAGGCCCTTAATTTCATGTAGTGAATTATACCTAACAAAGTGCTTTCACTTTTCATGTACTCTTCATAGCAATCATTTGCAGAAGGATCATTCTCTCTGATGAGAAATGGTGTCTCAAAGAGGTTCAAGGGACTCTCGCTGGGCAAAAAAACTGAAGTTCTTTGGAAATAAAAAGAAGTTCTTCAGTTCCCTAACCTTTAATTAGATGGTTTTGCTGGGATGTGAAGCTAAGCTATACTTGTCAGAACATACACCAGGGTTTGTCTTTTAGTTATATTTGTCTGAATCTAGGAACTTTAGGAAAGGAAGATAAGCAGGCAGACTGCACAGAAAATGATTATGTATACAAATTCACGTAAAGTTCTGTACACTGAGAACTTGAATTCTGAAGGGACTAAAAATAAAGAAGCAATTCAAGTCTAATTTGAAATTAAAGAGATCACAACTCAGAATCAAGAATTGCCTAGTAATCCCCTTTTCCCCTTCAGCAAACTAGTCCCCCACGATGTACAACAGTCTTATCCACTGGAGCAAAACAGGAACACTTCTTGTTCCAGCTGTAAACTTTTATTTTCTATCAGTTTTTTTTTTTTTTTCTCATTTGGCTCTCTGGGTAGAAATGATTTTCTGAACGACTGAAAAGTCTAGGTTTTTTCCTTTTAGCTCCTGAAAAGGCTACAGCAGTTTCCACTTTAGGAGCAAGAAAGTCAACCTAAAATAAACCCAGAGGTCTTATAGTGCAAGACAGCCCAAGGCTCCAAAGCTACAGTGAAAAAAGGAGAAAGAAGCAATTCGCTGGTTTTTGATTGTGAAAATATGGACTACAAAAGGGAAATGAAATTCTCCATGAACTTGGGAAAGCATTTAACCAAGCTTTTAACACTACAATAGGCCCCTTTTAGTTTTATTTCTCTAGGCTAATATCAAAAAGTATAACTAACATGCATTTGGTGCTTAGGCTGTCACAAGCACTGTGCTAAGCCTATTACCCTTCTTTAATTTTTATACCAACCCTGTGAAGTACCAGCATGCCTCTTTTCATAATGTTGAAACAGGCTCAGGAAAGCTAAACTTGCCTGGAGTCACATAGGTAGGAAGTGGTGAAGTTCACAGACAAATCCAGGTATGTCAAATTCCAAAGCCCCATATTCTGGGTGCTCCATTTATTTTAGAACACTCAGGTCCATAAGTTTGTTCATAAGTCTGAATGATTTTCTATGTGATCATGAAGTCACAGAATTTAAGAACACCAAGTCTTGCTTTCTCTTCTTGAAACAAAATAATCCCTATCCCAATGCAAGCTGGGAAATGTTCCAATCCTTTGTCTACTCACCCCTGGCCCGTATCCTATTCAAATTCATAATACCAAGACTTTTAAAATGTTCTAAAATACTCTAGTGATAAGGATACAGGGGCTGTCATTTACTGCTTTTGAGGAGTGCATGTTGCTATACCTTTCTGGAGGGCAAAGGTAAGCACCATCTCAACTTCTATCACTACAGCTTCATTTTGCCTGTTTTTAAACTTTTTATAAGTGAAACATAAAGTATGTACTCTTTGGTTTCTGGTTTCTTTCATTCATTATTATGTTTGTGAGATTCATTTAAGTTGTCGAATGTAATATAGAATTACATTGCTCTATAGAATTACATTGTGTGAAACTATCCATTCAACTATTGATGGGCATTAGGTTAGTATTCAGTTTGGGATCATTATGAATAGAGCCGTTATAGTCTCTCGGTGGACATACGTATACATTTGTTAGATATAAACCTAAGAATGAGGTTGCCATGTGATAACTAATTTTTAAAGTTCTCCTGGATCAGGATGTTTGCCCTGATCAACATTGCTTTCAGCCCATGACATAATGTTCATGGTTAATAATGAATGTACATGCTTTTACTAATGAGTTCATTTTATTTTTCTGTCAGTTTGGCGCATGGCCTGCAAGACAGCAACGTTATTCCCTTGGATTTCTGCAGTGTCGGGAAGGAATGTGGTCCTCAAATGTTACTTAGTTACTAATGTTACTAAGTTATTCTGGACAAGGACTAGTGGATTCAGCTGCCTTGGTCAATCTAAATCAGGTGTTTTACATTAAAAATTTACCATTGTTGTACAACTTGTTCTTGTGAAACACTATTCTCCTCTCTGGTCAGAGAACAAAACAGGTGACTCCCCGGAGTACTTGCACCTGCTGCACCTCCCGGGGGACAGATATGCAGTTTGAAAACGGTAGCTGCAGCAAGACTGTGCTCCCACCAAGGGTATTCTGGGGTGAGAGCTCACTTAGGAGCAGGGGAGACTTTCTTAGCCTCCCAATTTGCAGCCATTCAGTAAGTTTTTAATAAGTGCATGAAACCATAAACATACAGTATTCATTTCTCAACACACTGACTAAAAGAATGGACAAGGCCATTCCCACCTTTGGAAACCCAGCACCTAGCTCAGTGCTTACATATGACAGAGACCTAATAAATGTTAAAATGCATACTCTGTTTGAAATGGATGGAAAGAATCTACCCTACAGGATAGTTGGCCAAAAGAAGTCAATTATTGAGAAGCAAAATCTTTCTCTGTGGAAATGAAATGACAATTTATATGTCCATCATTATAGCTAAACAGCCCCATGCTTTAGTATGTTCTACATCAATAAACAAAGTGAATCTTTACACAGATATATAATTATCTACCAAAAAATAGTAAGTTGCAAACAATCTAATTGTATAACATTTTATCATTTATAAAAAGACAATAGCTACATGTTTCAAGAGACATATATGTATGTAAAAGCAAAGGAAAAGGCCTGGAAGGTTACACACTACACTGATAACAGGTACATACCTCCAGAGGAGAGAATGAGGTTGCAGATCGTATCAAAGGCATTTAGCTTTATCTAGAATATTTGAATTTTTTGAAGATTACATTCGTGTTTTATTTGTATAATTAAACTGTTAATTTTTTTTTTGAAATGACCAATGGACACGTTTATTCATCACATTATTGTTCAAAATAATTAAATCCTGGAATCAACTTAAATGCACACCAGTAGGTACCTGTTAAATAAATTGTACCACATCTTTAAAATCAAATAATTTTTAAAACATTAAATACAAATACACAAATATGTGAAGATTAAGGAGGCTCTTATGGTACAGATAGGTAAAGACCACAAAAATATGTTAAGTGAAAAAAGCAATATGTCCAACAAAGGGTATACTGTTTTATGCTTTAAATAACAAACATAAATGTTTGTTATTTAAAAATACTTTAGAACGTTAAACAAGAAACTAATACAAGAGCTTATCTGTGATGGTGGGATTCTCCGTTGGAAGGTTAGGATCCACTGTGTGAAAGCAGAACTATATCTTGTATTATCTACTTACTATATAATTTAAAGGAAAACTACTTAAAATAAAACAAAACTTCATAGCTTATTCAGTGGCTGTAAGTCATTAGTTCTAAACTGTGTTAAAAATTAAGCAAATTTTATTTCTACCAATTTCTCTAAGACATGAAGACTGAACTATTTTTTTTTTTTCTTACGAGAGGCAAACAACCCTTGGTTGACTTCACAGATTGCAAGGACTTTGTCAGCTTACAATCCCTTATTTTTTTTAAAAAAACTTTTCTTATGCATACAGCACCTGGTCTTCCTAGGTGGTCTCCCATCCAAGTGCTAACCAGGCCCGACCCTGCTCAGCTTCTGAGATCAGACGGATGGGGCTTGTTCAGGGTAGCATGGCTGTAGACTAAGACTGAACTATTTTTAAAGGGAGGAAAATAGACCTCTCTCTAGTACTGCCAGGTTTATCTAAGCATAGACACCAGACGGAGGGGCGGAGGGGGAGGGGGGGGGGGGGGGGTGGGGGGGGGAGAGGAATGGGGAGACTCATTTCTACATTTAAGAAAAGCGCGTTCATCTCAATAAAACTGGAAAAAAGAAAAAATGGATAAAAGTGCACTGGCCAGGGAATGCACATTTCGATGGGGTTGTAAGGTACAGAGAAGGGAGTAAGGAGGGCGAAATACCTGTCCGACGTCCTTTAATGTACAAGATTTAATAAAACATGAGGTGGTGTATATATATGCCCAACCAGTTACAGCCTTCCAAATAAAAGTGTCTTTCGTGTGTAGCGCTTTGCAGTTTGGAATATTCTCTCATACAAATGGGGCTAGAGTAAGGAGTCCAGGCCTAATTCTGCCACTAATACAAGTGTTATCTCCGACCCGTCAGCGAACAACTCTGATTTCTATCCAAAGCCCGGGGCAGTTCAATATCAACCAGCAAGGGAGCACCTCTATGGCGCGGAGGCGGAAAGGATGCTGGTCACTCCCATTCCTCTCCAGGGGCTCCCTAGGTAACCGGAAGAAGAGGGCGCCCACGCGCTCCAGGTACTCGTCACTCCCGACCCCTGCAATTAGGTATCCAGCGCTGAGGCCGTAAAGGTCCCGCGAGCGCCCCAGGGCGGGCACTTGGCCCCATGATGCGGTCCAATCCGTGGCTTGTGCCTTCGGTTTTCCCCCAACTGGTGGACAGACCCTCTCGGGTTCAGCCGTAGACGGAGGAGGGGCGGGCCTACGACGTGGCCCAATGGAAGCGCGCGCTGGGCGGCAGGGGCGGGGCCATCCGTGCGGCGCAGGGTCGGAAGGCAGAGGCTCCAATGAGCGCGCGCCGCGTCCGGGGCCGGCTAGTGCGCGAGAAGCCGCTGAGAGGTTGGTGGCTAATGTAACAGTTTGCAAACCGAGGGTAGTTGTGAAGGGCGCGGGCTGGGGGACACGCTGCTGGTCTCGTGGGTCCGTCTGACGCTGCGTTTGTCCCAGAACTGGGGCCACAGGAGCGGAGGCTAGAGGTAGAGGGAGTAGGGATGGCAATGGGGACCCGCCACCCCTTCTAGAAGAGGCAATGTGCTAGCTCTGGGGGCGGGTCGGTAGCGGGAGTGAGGGCCGCACGGTCACCCGGGCGCTTGGACCTAGGGCGCCCCACGCCATACGGGTGGGCTGGGACTTGTTTCCGGGAGTGGGAACTGTCGCCTTAGTCAGATGAAGCTTATGTGAACTTGGGGCACTCGGTACTCGAGGAACCTTACGTTCCAGGCACAGCGTCTGTATAGGTAGCGGGGCCGGGAAGTGGAATGGAGAAAGGGGGTGGTGGTGTGTGTGTGTCGGGCGGGGGGAACAACCCGAAGGGATACGGAGGAGAAGACGGGCCCTTTTCCCATCCCAGCCTACCCCAACGTCACCACCTCTCAGTTCCTCTCCAGGCCCGGCCTGGCTTTCTGCGCTGGCCAGGGAGCTCCAGGTCTGGGGAGGTGGTTGGACCCTGGGCGAGCCAGGCCGCACCCCAGGTGTCTGACAGCAGGACCAGTGCTAAGGTGCGCCAGTTACTGCCTATGGAATAGGAAGGTTGTGGTCCCTTTCTGCTGTCCAGTTATCTTCCTTGTTTAGGGATGTGGAGGGTGGAGCCTAGGACTCATGCTATTTCACCTTGGCCTTTGTGGGCACTTCCGGGGATGATTAGAGTGTTTGGTCCTCTGTCAGGAGGCAGGGTAGGGGATGTAGGCTGTTCTGCCTTGGGTGAGAATGGAGTAGGTATGAATCTTAAAGCTTCCCTGTTCAGGGATGAGGTTCTGTTTCTTTCACTCAGGGCATCCAGTTACAAGTGTTGTTTTTCTCCTCCCCAGGGGCACAATGACAGTCACTGTCAGGAGGCAGAGGCCAAGGAGGCTAGCCTGTTGGGCATTGATGGCTGTGCTCTTGGCAGACCTGTTGGCACTAAGTGGTGGGTACCCCAGTAGAAGGATGAAGGGAGGAATAAATGAGTGAATGATGAATGATATATGGTGAGAAGGGGCCATGAGGCTCTTGGTCGAAAGCCTCCAGACTCTTGAGTTGCTGAACCCAGGCCTTTCCTTTATGTTTTTTGCTATCTTACCTTTTCCATGGAAGATGGTGTGTTTTGATTAGAGGAGCCTCAGGAAAGTGGGGGAAGAGGGACTAACTGGCAAATCTGTTTCTCCTTTAGACATGCTGGCAGTGATGTCTGTGGACCTGGGCAGTGAGTCCATGAAAGTGGCCATCGTCAAACCTGGAGTGCCCATGGAAATTGTCTTGAACAAGTGAGGGCAGCCCCAGTGCCAGGAGTGGGGAGAGAGGGAGTCTGGGTTCTAAGCCACTGTGTGTTCTTTGAAGTGCCCATGACAGACTTTAGTGTCTGGGTGAATGATTGTATGTGTGGTGTTCAGGCTCCTGGGTCCACACCCTGGTATAGGCACCTAGTCCCAATGTCTCTTTTCCTCAGGGAATCCCGGAGGAAAACTCCAGTGATTGTGACCCTGAAAGAAAATGAAAGATTCTTTGGAGACAGTGCAGCAAGCATGGTGAGCTAGCAGCCCACCCCCTTTCCAGAAGTGGTGAGCAGAGGAGAGGAGGTGACAGACCCCAGAGTCTGTTACCTTATCAATCTCTTGATGTAAGAAGTAGGATATGGTGGGCTTGGGAGCCTAACATTCTGTTCCTTCCCTCCTCTCAGGCCATCAAGAGTCCAAAGGCTACACTGCGTTACTTTCAGCATCTCCTGGGGAAGCAGGAGGACAACCCCCATGTGGCCCTTTACAGAGCCCGTTTCCCAGAGCATGAGTTAGGCTTCGACCCAGAGAGACAGACTGTGTACTTCCAAATTAGCCCGTGAGTGCTCTACCAGAGAAGTGGCCTTGCCTTAATGCCTGGCTTTCCTTGCATCTAACTACTCCCCTGTCCCTCTAGGCAGCTGCAGTTCTCACCTGAAGAAGTACTGGGTATGGTTCTCAATTACTCCCGTTCCCTGGCTGAAGATTTTGCAGGTGAGTGACCAGAGTGGGGCCAGTGGTGGCCAGGTTCCCTAGGGTCTCAAATGGGGGCAGCTTTGCCCCCCAAGAAATGTTTGGCAGTGTCTGAAGACATTTTTGGTTGTCACAAGTGAGGAGCTGCTACTGGCACTTAGTGAGTAGAGGCCATATATGCTGTCAAATATCCTACAATGCACAAGACGGCCCCCACAACAAAGAATTATCTGACCCAAAATGTCAGTAGTGCCAAGACTGGGAAACCCTCATCTAACTCTGTTCTGTTATTCTCTGTAGAACAGCCCATCAAGGATGCGGTGATCACTGTGCCAGCCTTCTTCAATCAGGCTGAGCGCAGAGCTGTGCTGCAAGCTGCTCGCATGGCTGGCCTCAAAGTGCTGCAGCTCATCAATGACAACACTGCCACTGCCCTCAGCTATGGTGTCTTCCGCCGGAAAGATATCAACACCACTGCTCAGGTGAGCCAAGGAGGAACTTCTGACCAGACTTGCAGGGTGGCTTGTTCTGAGGATGGAGGCCACTTGGCTTGTTTTGCATCTATCTTGTTGGCAGAGACAGTCTCCTCTCGGCCTCCGCTAGAACTGTTGGGCTTTCAATTGAGAGTTGATGCAACAACTTGGAAGCAGGCAGGGACCTTGGACTTGGATAAGGTTTCTATAACAGTTGCCTTGATGTCTCTACAGAATATCATGTTCTATGACATGGGCTCAGGCAGCACTGTGTGCACCATCGTGACCTACCAGACAGTGAAGACTAAGGAAGCGGGGATGCAGCCACAGCTGCAAATCCGGGGAGTGGGGTAAGTGGGTGCTAGGAGACGGGCTGCTTGCTGAAAGACCCTCAGGTTGGGAGTATCTTCTTGGAGGGGCAGCTGCCTCACTCCTGCTCCCTGCAGGAATGTTCTACTGCTTAAAGTGTCAGTCATCCTGAGATACCTCTCCCAAAGAGCAAGGGAAAGATGTAGAAGGGGAGGATGGTTTGGGAAGATTGAAAGGCAGGGAACTTACTGAACTACTTCTAAGAAAATATATGATGCTATAGGCCATATGTAGGATCTCAGATTCAGTCTCTTTTTTGCTCTCATCGTTTCCAGTTTACTTAAATAATTTATCACTGACATTGTCTTATTTTTTGAACCTACCCTTTTCCATCCATCTCTATCACTGCCACCATAATTCATGCTACCATCGCTTCTTACCTGCAGAATTCCAGACATCTCCTGCTCTCAGTGTGGGTTCCTTCCAGTTCTTTCTCTCTAAGTTGCAACTGGAGGGTTGTTTTCAAAATGCCAACGTGATTATAACCTGTTTCTTTAAAAACTCTTCAGGACCTCTGAACTATTACCTTGTCCTGTAAGGCTATGCCTGTCTCTAACCCTGAGCCTCTTGCTCTTTGAGCTTCAGCCATACTTTCCCTCTTTTGGAATTTATCATACCCTCTCTCACCTCAGGGTGTTTATGCATATTGTTCCTTCTATCTAAAATATTATTTTCTCTCATTTTCATGTAGTTAACCCCAACTCATCCTTTAGGTTTTGGCTCAAGCGTCTTCACAAAACTTTCTTTGACACTTCTAAATAGCTGAGATTTCTCATGTATGTGTTCTAATAGCATTATTTGCCTTTCCTTTATAACACATGGTATGTGTCATATAAATTTCACATTTATATGCTTATTTGATTGCTAGTTTGTAAATTTCTTGACAGTGGGAACCCTGTCTTTTTACTTCTTCTCATAATTGCACTCCCAAAGACAAATACATAGTTGATGCTGTGGTTGAATGAATGAATGAATTGTCACTATGGGGTGTCACCATGTGGGATGAGAGTCAGGTTCCTATGTAGATGAAGGGACCCCACATGTTATTCACACTTTTCTCTGTTCTTTTTCTTGAACAGGTTTGACCGTACCCTTGGGGGCCTGGAAATGGAGCTTCGGCTGCGTGAGCACCTGGCTGGGCTTTTCAACGAGCAGCGCAAGGGTCAGAGAGTGAAGGACGTGCGAGAGAACCCCCGCGCCATGGCCAAGCTGCTACGTGAGGCCAATCGACTCAAAACTGTCCTGAGTGCCAATGCTGACCACATGGCACAGGTGTCCACATGTGGCTGGTTGAGGGCAGTATTCCTCACCCAGAGGGTAGAGGACCCCACTATCCTGAGCTAGGCTGCTTGTGCCTGGTGTGGCCCATCTGTTCTTCTCATGCCTTCTGCCATCATTCCAAAGTCCTGTTCCCATTGTTTCTGGCATGTCCACTCAGAAAGTAAGACCTGGGTGAGACCTCTGACACTCCTTATCCTCCCCCAGATCGAGGGCCTCATGGATGACGTGGACTTCAAGGCAAAAGTGACTCGAGTGGAGTTCGAAGAGTTGTGTGCTGACTTATTTGAGCGGGTGCCTAGGCCTGTGCAGCAGGCCCTCCAGAGTGCTGAAATGAACTTGGTGAGGAGGTAGTCAGAGGTGGGCCTGGGCTAGGAGACAAGTGAGATAGAAAGTGATTAGATGCGGGGAGACGGGAGCAGGAACGTTAAGGTAGGAGTCGATGCTGAGGAGGAGGGTCAACAACGTGCTGTCATAATCTCATATTCTTTCTCTCTCTGCAGGATGAGATTGAGCAGGTGATCCTGGTGGGGGGTGCCACTCGGGTCCCCAAAGTTCAGGAGGCTCTGCTGAAGGCTGTGGGCAAGTGAGTTTGGGGGTTAAGACTCCAGAACTGAGCAGCTGGAGGGCTGAGGGGAGGGAGGCCAGGCTGGGAGCTGCAGAATAGATAGTGCTGAAGCTTGGGACTTTGACAGGGAGGAGCTGGGGAAGAACATCAATGCAGATGAAGCAGCTGCTATGGGGGCTGTGTACCAGGCAGCTGCGCTCAGCAAAGCCTTCAAGGTGAAGCCATTTGTAGTTCGAGATGCGGTCATCTATCCCATCCTGGTGAGTTAGCCTGTGTGATCAAGTGACAAGCTCTCTTTACCTCTTCAAATATGATCTCTTCTTTTATCTGTTCTAGCTTGTCCCTCTGTCTTCCTGCCACCCACCCTTACCCCAGAACCTGCTCTGGTTCCCCAGTGTGCCTCCTCTGCCTGCTGTGTAGGTGGAGTTCACAAGGGAGGTGGAGGAGGAACCTGGGGTTCACAGCCTGAAGCACAATAAGCGTGTTCTCTTCTCCCGGATGGGGCCCTACCCTCAACGCAAAGTCATCACTTTTAACCGCTATAGCCATGATTTCAACTTCCACGTCAACTATGGTGACCTGGGCTTCCTGGGGCCCAAGGATCTTCGGTGAGGGGGTAGGGTGGGGTAGGATGGGAGCTCCAGGGAGGGAGGACTTGGAGTCTAAAGGGCTAACCCATGGGAAGCAGATTGTGGTATTGGGGTTAGGTCAAGTGTCTCCTCTGGAGAGTGCTGCCTTCCTCCTAAGTATGTCCTTGGGGAGGGCCTCAGCATTTTGTTCCAGGAGGCTGTGTAATCTAGGGCTGGAGGCAGATCAGGTGGGTTCTGCTAAATTGCTCTCTCCTCCCAACCAGGGTATTTGGCTCCCAGAATCTGACCATGGTAAAGCTAAAAGGTGTGGGTGAGAGCTTCAAGAAGTATCCCGACTACGAGTCCAAGGGCATCAAGGCTCACTTCAACCTGGATGAGAGTGGTGTGCTCAGCCTAGACAGGGTGAGCTCAGAGGGAGACCCTGTGTACAGGGTCAGGGCCCAGCCCCACCAGCCTTTTAGAGCATGAGAAACAAAAAGGATTTTGAGATTGGGTAAATGTTGACTTGAAATGAAGCTAACTAGTGATCTGATGTGGGCCTTCATGTAGTGTGTAAATACTCATGGGCATTATAAATTTTAGAATCTACAATTCTGAAATTTTGTTCATTTTCAAAGAATGATTTTGAGGGTTAATATCTGAGGGCAAACATACTGTGAGAAATAATGATTCATTCTGTTGAGTGGAGAAATACAAGGCTCTGGGGCCAAAAAGGATCTGTAATCCTGTCTTCGACAGCTCATAATCAGAGTGGGGAGGGTGACTTGATCCAAGAGCTTTAGAAGAACACAGGTGAGAGAATAGACCAACACAGCTGGGAGTTGTATGGATGTGCATAAGCAGACCCCCACCATGGCAGGAGCTTTGCGGAGACATGGTGGGTTCATGTGTGCATTTTTTTATCTTGAATTCCTATTTTCAGGTGGAGTCTGTGTTTGAGACTCTGGTGGAGGACAGCCCAGAAGAAGAATCGACTCTGACCAGTAAGAGGCGCGTGTGCACATGAGACAGAGACCGAGACAGACACAGACACAGACACAGACACAGACACAGAATATGAGAGAGAATATACTTGTGTTTCGGGGAGGTGGGCAGGCCTTGCCCTTGGGTTAAGAGGTAGAGTCACTGTTGTGGTTCCCTTTGAGTCTGGGCTTTCTTCCCTCTAGAACTTGGCAACACCATCTCCAGCTTGTTTGGAGGTGGCACCACACCAGACACCAAAGAGAATGGTACCGATACAATCCAGGTAAGGCTAGGATGGAGCCAGGAGAGCATGAAAGATGGTGTGTGGGGGCAGGGAGTTGGGGTGGGCATTTCAGCTGCCTAGGATTTAATAGCTCTCTCCTTCCTCTTAGCCTATGCTGAGTAACCATACCCTTCTCTGCACTCTGAGCTGTGCTTGAAATCCAAGGCCATTCCCCTCATCTCCAGGTCCTTCTTTGTCTAGACTGCTGCAGTCCAAACAGCCCACTGCCCATTTCCATGAAGTTGTCCTCTGTCTATCCCCAAGCTGTGAGCTCTTTCAAAGTAGAGCGGGGGGACCTGGTATTGCTGAGCTGGTCCTGCTTCATGGATCTCGACTGTCCTCTGTGGTGTGTCTGTGATTGTGTCTCAGGAGGAAGAGGAAAACCCTGCTGAGGGGAGCAAGGATGAGCCTGGAGAGCAAGTGGAGCTCAAGGAGGAAACTGAGGCCCCAGTGGAGGACACCTCTCAGCCCTCACCCCCTGAGCCTAAGGGGGATGCAGCCCCTGATGGAGAAAAAGCCACAGACAAAGAAAATGGAGGAAAGTCTGAGGCCCAGGTAAGCTGCAGGCAGTGTAAGGCCACGCTGGACACAGAGACTAAGGGAACAGATGCCTGCCTTATTTCTCAAGCCCTGCCTGTGGAGAATAGAAGGGCCTAAGCTTTTCCTGACATCTTCATCTCTTTCCCCCATAGAAACCAAATGAGAAGGGGGAGGCAGGGTCTGAGGGTGTCCCTCCAGCCCCGGAGGAAGAAAAGAAACAGAAGCCTGCCCGGAAGCAGAGAATGATAGAGGAGGTCGGGGTAGAACTGGTTGTTCTCGACCTGCCTGACTTGTCTGAGGATGAACTGGCCCAATCAGCACAGAAGTGAGTAAAGACTGAGAGAGACAGAGACAGAACGTGTGTACGTGTATGGTGGTCAGGGTGTGCAATGGTGCCTCTGGGAGGGCCGGTTGTCTGATCAGGGCTCAAGTTCAACATGCTGTCTTTCTCATGCCTGTTTTCCCTTTTGTCCCACAGACTTCAGGACTTGACAGTCCGAGACCTAGAGAAACAGGAACGGGAGAAAGCTGCCAACAGCTTGGAAGCTTTCATCTTTGAGACCCAGGTTGGTAGGCTGGGAGGCACACTTGTCCTGGGACCTATGTCTGTGGAGGCCCTGGCTCTGCGAGCCTTGCCCTTAGGAGCTCGCTGCATGCCTGCGCTTATGTGCACCTCCCTAGGACAAGCTGTACCAGCCTGAATACCAGGAAGTATCCACTGAGGAACAGCGTGAAGAGATCTCTGGGAGACTCAGCACTGCTTCCACCTGGCTGGAGGATGAGGGCTTTGGGGCTACCACAGTGGTGAGGGGCCTCTTGGGATATGACAGATGGGATGGGAACTCTCTCCTTCCAGGGTCAAAGAAAGTGAGAAAATTGGGGTATAAGACCATAAAGAAGGTTGCAGGGCTACCTCCAGGGCTATACTGTTCTTTCAACCCCTCTACCCACTCCTATCGCACATCCATCAGATGTTGAAGGAGAAGCTGGCCGAGCTGAGGAAGCTGTGCCAAGGGTTGTTTTTTCGGGTGGAAGAACGTAAAAAGTGGCCTGAACGGCTGTCTGCCCTCGACAATCTCCTCAACCATTCCAGCATGTTTCTCAAGTGAGCAGATCCTTTGCCCTTTCTTCCTTATTCAGTCCTGCCAAGCCCACTGACCCTCATTCCCATTATCTTCCCATTCCCGACATCCACACATTACTTACTCCTGGGCTAATTGTCTCCCCTCTGGCTTCCAGGGGGGCCCGGCTTATCCCAGAGATGGACCAGATCTTCACTGAGGTGGAGATGACAACGTTAGAGAAAGTCATCAATGAGACCTGGGTAATCCCTGTGTAAATACTTAACTAGATACTTACCTGGCAAAGTGTGCCATCTTAAGCAGCACGGGAGATGCAGAGAAGTAGGTACTCAGCAGCTTCTGCCTCCTAGCTTAGCAGCTAACTTGAGTGGCAAAAGATGTTTGCATTTGAGGCCTCATTTAGTCCCAATTAAGGGTCAGAGCCATTAGTGATCAGACTGGAGGAACAACAGAACCATTCCCTGTGAGGTTAGAGAAAGCTGCTTTGAGGAGCTGGGACTTGAGCTGGACTCAGAAAGTAGGCCAGGGTTTAGATAGTTGAGAATGGTTTGTCATGTGAAATAGAAACTTTTGGTTGTGTGGGGACTTTTTTTGAACCAGAGCTCAGAAGTAGAGAGACAAGAAGGGAATAACCAGGAAGTTTAACTGTAGTTAGTCCAAAGTAATAAGATGTAAGCCAGAAATGTATAGTTAGAGACTCCCTTGTGGAAAGCCTTGATTGCCATTCTGGGCACTGTGTACCCCTGTGAGGCTGACGGACAGAGGTGGCAGAGTGATCCGAGGTCCAAGGGAAGACTCTGAGGCTGGTTGGGGTGTATTTTATGTGGGACAGAGATGTCTGCTATTTCCATGGTTAACTGAGCCTGTGCTGGCCTCACCCACAGGCCTGGAAGAATGCAACAATGGCCGAGCAGGCCAAGCTTTCTGCCACAGAGAAACCTGTGTTACTCTCAAAAGACATCGAGGCCAAGATGATGGCCTTGGACCGTGAGGTGCAGTATCTGCTCAATAAGGCCAAGTTTACTAAGCCGCGGCCCCGGCCCAAGGACAAGAATGGGACCCGGGCAGAACCTCCACTCAATGCCAGTGAGCAGGGAGAGAAGGTCATCCGTCCACCAGGTAAGGGCAAGGTGCCAGGCACCAGGTGCTACTAGGCAAGAAAAAGGTTTCATTTCCCTCCTGGGATTACATTTTATTCCTGATTTTCTTCCAGGCCATACTGAAGATGCAAAGCCCACTTCAGAACCTGAGAAAGAGACTCGTGAGTTGGGGAAACTGGGAACATGGATATCGCTTAGCCTAGTGGTTGGCAAACTGGCAGGCATAGCCTGTTTTCTGGACAGCCCATGAGCTATGAATGATCTTTTTTAAGGATATTAAAAAAAAAAAAAATGCAAAGAGACTGAGTGTGGCCCTCAAATCCTAAAATATTTACTATCTAGCTCTTTACAGAAGAAATTTGCCCACCCCTCCATTAGCCCATTCCTCCCTTCTACAGACACTAAACTATTCCTTCCCCAAAGCAGGATCTGAACCAGCAGACACTGAACCTCTGGAGTTAGAAGGTCCTGGAGCAGGTGAGGGTGGAGCCGGGGGTATGCCGGGAAGCCTGGCAGGGTCTGGGGGAAATATCTGCACAGAACTGGAGCTAGTTATCTCCATTTCACTTCATGTTGTCATTCCTTTGTTTCCCCAACTCCTAACAGAATCTGAACAGAAGGAACAGCCAACAGAACAGAAGCGAACTTTGAAGAATGATGAACTATAACCCCCGCCTTCCAGCTTCCCATTCATCCCCATCCCCTTCTCTACCACCTCTATTTATTAAACATTGAGGGTTGGGGGAGGGGTTGGTCCAGCCCTCAGAGGTTTAAGTTCCTTTTCTCTCACCTGTGATTGAAGGTGTGGAGAAGGGGAAGGAAGGGACAGCTCACCAGTTCCTTCCAGAGTAGTTCTGTGGTTAAAACTGAAATTGTTCTATTCTTCAATCCCCCCTCTGGTTCCCTACCTATCCAGGCCCTAATTTGGGAAAAATCACTATTATGTCTTAATTCTTTGCCTGTGGGTAGGTGAGAGAATAGCTGTCAGTGGTTGGCAGACCTGATAGTGGAAAGGATGTCCTGGGTTATTAGAGTCTCCAGTCTTTTCTGGTCATCTTCCTTTCTTTTCTCTTCTACCACAAAATTAGTGTCACATGGAGCCAGTGTCTACAGAGCCTTGGTTACCAGGTTTGGTTTCTGAGTGCCTATCCATGTTCTTTTCTCCTCTAAGTTCTTCTCTTTTCCTAAAAAGCTCTCTCTCCCCATTGACTCCTCTTCCTATGGGTTTCCTTGATTTCTTATTGCAAGAAGGCAGCCTCTTGCCCAGAGCCCTTCCATCTAGACTGGCTGAAGTAAATATGGGTGGATTCCCACCCACATGTACAACCCGTAGTGGCTGGAGTAGACAGGGAGAAAGTGAACAAGGGAATCCAGCCACCTTTCCAGGGAGTAAGCCATGTGAAAACCCTGTAGCTCTCACTTGTGGACTCTTCGGCCCAGGAATTCCATGTGGAGTGGCTGGCATGGGATGCCAGCATCCTGTAAGCCTTCTCAAAATCTGCATCTTCCCAGTAGCCTGATATTCCATGTCCCTTCAGCTGTCTACCCCACTTTCTCTCCTGCTGTTCTGCCTTCCCAGACATAGCCTTTCCCTCACCCCCTGGCCCCTTAGGCTGACCAAAATGTGCTTTCTACTGTGAGCCCCTAGCCTAAGACCCTGGGGGAAGGAAAGAACATGGTATGAATGTAAAAAACGCCACCTAGCTCTCTGAGGCCTTGTGGGTAAAGGAAGAGGCTGGCTTTCTATGCATTGCTCTGCTAAGATGGGGCCCTTTTACCCACTATGCTGATGTTGGGGAGTGTCCTCCAGTACGTGTCTGTAGCAGGAGCCAGGGCAGGGCAAGGAGGAACCTGGTTATGTCCATCTTTTATTCCCTTTCCCCACCTTTTTTTTTTTTTTTTTTTTTTTTGCCATATTGGCAGAAATGAGACCTAAGGGACCCACCCTGTCCTGTATGTATTAGAATTTCTTTCATTAGCAGTTGAGGCTGGTTGGACAAATTTGAGTCAAATTGTACTTTGTTCCATGGTTAACTGAAAAACTTTCAATAAAATATTATTTTCTACAGTTTCTGTGATGTGGCTTTAAAAACTTTATTTTCTGAATATAAATAATGGATGTTTATTGTAGAAAGTTTGGAAAATAGAAGTTTGAATAATAAATTAAAATTACCTATAGTATTATCACCAATACATTATTAACATTCTTGACTTAGTTGAGAATCATATATGGACATTTTTTTCATGAAAACAAAATTGCGGTTTTATTTTTCTCCCAACATTATTTGGACCCCTATGTTATTTTTAGGTAACTTCCATTTTTAAAGTAACAACCCCATTTTACAAATAAGAAATCAATAGCCCATAAAGGTTCAGTAATTTGTCCAAGGAATTAGATATTAAGTGTCTCAGCTAGGTTTGACTTTAATTCTGACTCATTAGCTCTTGCTGCTACTACTCTGACAGAGAATATGTTGCCAGAGAGTCACCATTCATAGCACAATTAATTTGGATTTTCCATCAGTAGTGATGGAGCCATATTTTATCAAAGGAAGATCACTAGTCATTTATGTGTCTAAGCAGTTGAGTAATGATTATTATTAAGGTCATATTTTTCTATAAAGGTTGAACAGGTCAGACAAGTTTTGAACCTGAAAGCTTTTTTTTTTTTCTTTTTTTTTTTTGTAACACTTAGAGCAGTTTTAGGTTCGCAGCAAAATTGAGCAGACAGTACAGAGAATATGCCCTCTGATTCCATACCCACAGCCTCCCACTATCAGCATCCACTGAGAGTGGGACATTTAAAATTGATGAACCTATATGTCATTATTACCTGAAGTCCATAGTTTACATTGGGGTTCACTCTAGATATTGTACATTCTTTGAATTTGGACAAATGTTTAGTGATGTATTCATCATTAGACGTCATAAGAGTACTTTCACTTCCCTAAAAATCCTCTGTGTAGTTTTATAACTTTTAATAGCTTTATTATCTTTAAGAAATTTTCTTAGGTGTTCTTGATTATTTTTACCTGATGACTCTAGAATTGGCTTATCTGAGAGGTAGCAAGACTACCTGGACTTAAACCCTGACTGCCGCTTGTTAGCCCTATAACTTGGGCAAGTTCCTTAACCTCTGTGCCTCAATTTTCTCATAAAAATTGTACCTACCTGACAGAGTTGTTGTAAGAATTAACTGAAATGATATAGAAAAACTCTTAGGACAATGCCAGGAGCATAATTAACACTATCTAAATGTTTACTATTATTAACCAGCTTAAGAATCCTGAAACAAAATTATAGATGATAGAATATGAGGATGACAAGTAGAGGAATTAAGACTAAGGAATTTATTTTGTTAAGGGGGTGATATCAATTTTGAAAAGCTTAAGGAATTGATAGAGAAAAAATAAACAAGTATGGCTCTTAATAAGGATATGCTGCCTGTAAGAGACTCAATTCAGATAAAAGACAAAAATAGATTGAAAGTGAAAATATGGAAAATGATATCCCATGTAAATAATAGCCAAAAGAGCTCTCTTGGGTCCTCGCTTCCAAAATGACCAAGAAAAGAAGGAACAATTGTCATGCCAAAAAGGGCCATGACCATGTGCAAGCCTATTGACTGTACCGCCTGCACCCGATGTGTGTCCAAGGACAAGGCAAGGCCATTAAGAATTTCATCATTTGAAACATAGTAGAGGCCACAGCCATCAAGGATATTTCTGAAGCAAGTGTCTTCGACACCTATGTGCTTCCCAAGCTGTGTATGAAACTATATTACTGTGAGAGTTGTGCCATGCACAGCAAAGTAGTCAGGAATCACTCTCCTGAAGCCCGGAAGCACCTAACACCCCACACCAATTTAGACTTGTGCATGCTGCCCCACGACCTCCACCTAAGGAACTAAATCCTTAAGGGCTGAAAATAATATTCTCTGGGAAAAAATAAAATGGAAATTATACTTAAAAAAAAATAGTAACCCAAAAGAGAGCTGGTGGCTCTACCAATTTCAGATGAAACAGACTAAGTCAAAGCTGTTATAATAAAGAAAAACATTATACATTAATAAAAGAGTCAATTAATCAAGAAGAATCAACAATTATAAACCAAGTATGCAACCAATTATAAACCAGCTATATGTATCAAACAAAAGAGACCTCAAATGTATAAAGCATACAATGACAGATTGAAGGGAAAAATAGACAACTCCATAATAACAGTTGAGACTTCAATACCCACTTTCAATATAGATAAAACATCTAGATAAAAGATTGATAAGGAAATCAAGAACTTAAACTACTATAAATCTATTAGGCCTAACAGACTCACCCAATAATCGAACATTCCACATAACTGCAGTAGAATATACATTCTTCTCTAGTATTCACGGAACATTTTCTAGGATAGACCATATTTTAGGCCACAAAACAAGTCTCAATAAGTTTTAAAAGACTGAAATCATGCAAAGTATCTTCACTGACACAATGGAAGGAAGCTAGAAATAGAAGAAGGAAGACTGGAAAATTCACAAATATATGAAAATTAAATAATGCACTCTTAAATAACCAGTGGATCAAAGAAGAAATCACAAGGGAAATTAGAAAAATACCTTGAGACAAATTAAAATAAAAATGGAAGCAGTAAAAGGATCAGGGTGGTGGTCAGGGAGGGATGAATAATCAGGACAGGGTTTTTCAGGCCAGTGGAACTATTCTGTATGATATTATAATGGTGGATACATGTCCTTATACATTTGTCAAAACTCCAAAAATGTACGCCAAGAGTGAACCCTAATTTAAACTGTAGACTTTAGATGATAATAATATGTCAATGTAGGTTTATCAGTTGTAACAACTATACCACTCTGATGTGGGATGTTGATAGTGGGGGAGGCTGTGCATGTGTGAGGCTGGGGGATATATGAGAACTCTCTGTACTTTCCACTCAATTTTTCTGTGAACGAAAAGGTGCTGTAATAAATAAAAGCTATTAAACACACACATGCACAAACACACAGTATATCAAAACTTGTGGGATTCAGTGAAAACAGTGCACAGAGGGAAATTTATAGCAGTAAATGCCTACATGTAAAAAGAAGAAATATCTCAAGTCAACTATCTAACTCACATCTTAAGGAAGTAGAAAAACAAAAGCAAACTAAGCCCAAATGTAACAGATGGAAGGAAATTATAAAGATTAAAGCAGAGTTAAATAAAATAGAAAATTGAAAAATTGAGAGAATCAATGAAACAAAAATTAGTTCTTTGAAAAGATCAACAAAATTGACAAATCTTTAGATAAACTGACTAAAATAGAAGAGAGAGAAGACTGAAATTACTAAAATCAGAAACGAAAGAGGTGGGGACATCATTGCTAACTTTATAAAAACAAAAAGTAGTGTAAGAGAATACCACAAATAACTGTAGGCCAACAAAGTGGATAATCTAGATAAAAGGACAAATTACTAAAAATACAAAAACTACCAAAACTGACTCAATAAGAAACAGAAAATCTTAATAGACATATTAATAGACATAAGGAGACTTAATTAGTAATCAAAAACCTCTAACGAAGAAAACCTTGGGACCAGATGTCTTCACTAGTGAATTCTATCAAACACTTTAACAAGAATTAACACCAATTCTTCTCAAACTCTTCCCAAAAACTTAACAGGAGGGAATACTTCTTAACACATTATATGAAGTGAGCATTAGCCTAATACAGAAGCCAGAACAAGACATTACAAGAAGAGAAAACTATAGTTAAAAATCCCTTTTGAATAAAGAGGCAAAAGTCTAAAAAACAAAACCAAACCAGCAAACTGAATTAAGCAGCATATTAAAAGAATTATATACCATAACCAAATGAGACTTATCTCAGGAGTGCAAAGGTGATTTAATACATGAAAGTCAATCAATACACCACATTAATAAGATGAAGGGAAAAAACCATGATCTTCTCAATTGATGCAGAAAAGCACCTGAAAAAATTAATCACTCTTACATGATAAAAGCACTCAAAAAATAGAAGAAATTATCTCATCTTGATAAAGGCCATATATGAAAAACCCACCGCAAACATTATACTCAATGATAAAAGATTGAAAGACTTTTCTCTAAGATTGGGAAGATAACACGATGTTTATTTTTACCATTTCTATTTAACAGCAGTAGAAATTCTATCCAGAGCAATAAGGCAAGGGAAAAAAAAGGCATTCAGATTTGAAAGGAAGAAATAAAATTACCTCTGTTCTCAGATGACTTGATCTTATATGTAGAAACCCTAAAGTATCCACAGAAAATCTGTTAGAGCTAATAAACAAATTCAGCAAAGTTGCAAAATACAAAATCAACACTCGAAGATCAGTTGTATTTCTATATACTGACAACGAACAAACCAAAAAGGAAATCAACAATTCCATTTACAATAGCATCGAAAAGAATAAAATACTTAGGAAAAAATTTAACTGAGGAAACACAAGACTTATGTACTGAAAACTACAAAACACTGCTGAAGGAAATTAGAGAAGACCTACATAAATGGAAAGACATCCATGCTCATGAATTGCAAGACTTAATAATGCTAAAATGACAATACTCCCCATTGTGATCTTGATATTCAATGCAATACCTATCAAAATCACATTAGGTTTCTTTGCAGAAATTGATAATATAATCTTAAAATTCATATGGGAATCCAAGAAGCTACAAATAACTAAAGCAGTATTCAAAAAGAACAAAGTTGGAGGACCAACACTTTCCAGTTTTAAAACTTACTACAAAGCTACAGTAATCAAAACAGTGTAATACTGGTATATGGATACACATATAGAATAATGGAATAGAATTGAGAACTCAGAAATAAACCTCAAATATAGTCAATTGAGTTTTGACAAAGGTGTCAAGAGCATTCAATAGGAAAAGAACAGTCTTTTCAACAAAAGGTGCTGGATAGCCATATGCGAAAGAATAAAATTGGAACGTTACCTTATGCCATATACAAAATTAACTCAAAATAGATCAAAAACCTAAATTTAAGAGCTAAAATTATAAAACACATGGAGGAAAACATAGGAGAATTTGGATTTGGCAATAGTTTCATAAATATTCCACCGCAAGCACAAGCAATAAAAGAAAAATAGATAAACTAGACTTCACCAAAATTAAAACTTTAAGGTGTCAAAGCATACTATCAAGAGAGCGAAAAGGCAACCCATGGAATGGGAGAAAATATTTACAAATCATACATCTAATAAGAGTTTAGTATCCAGAGTACATAAAGAACACCTGCAGTGAGCATCTGTATAGAGGAATGGGAGAGTGGAGATAAAGACAAGTTCCATGCTGTGGGGCATTTTTTTTTTCCCCCCAGAGGATGAGGGAGGAAAGGGGTCTCGACTTTCTCTGGCAGGAAACCCTGTGCCTGGGTCTCAGGAGTCTTGAGTAATGACCAGTGTAGTTTTCTTATGGAAGACTTACTTATCTGGGTGTTTTGGGTCCCTGCAAATGTTCTTGATTTAAATAGCAGTGATGATTGTACAACCTTGTAAATATACTAAAACCACTGAGCTGTAATGCTATGTGAACTATATCTCAATTTTTAAAAAGTGTGTATAGTATTCTTATTTTTAAAATTTGTTCTATGTTTATAGCTATGGTCATATGATAAAGGGGGACACTAATATACATAAGTTTGTGGGGCAGAGTAGCAATTTATTTCCATTTTTAATCAGTATTTTCAGAGTATTTTCTATTTTTAGCTTTTTAGTCTGCCTTTGATACACTATATGGTAGTTGGTTTTCTATTTCATTAACTTCTGCGCTTATCTAGAATTGTAGAGATAATTTGACCTTTGGATGATGTTATATTCCTTCAGAGAGACATTGCTTTTTCTTACGGTAGGCAGTTAGGGTAAAGAAAAATCATCTTAAAAAAAAAAAAATTTCCCTTGGCTTTATTAAGGTGTAACTGACAAAAACAATTGTAATATATTTAAAGTGTACAAAGTGATGATTTGATATATATATACTTTGTGAAATGATTCCCACAATCATGTTAATTAACACGTCCATCACCTCACAGTTACTCTTTTTCGTATATGTGAAAACAAGATCTACTGTCTTAGCAAATGTCATGTATACAATGTATTATTTATTATTAACTATAGTTACCATGCTGTGCATCATTAGATCCTCAGAACTGATTCATCTTACAACTGAAAGTTTTTACCATTTGACCAACCTCTTCCCATTTCACCTATCCCTCAAGACCCTGACAACTACCATTCTACTCTCTGTTTCTGAGTTTGACTTTTTTTTTTTTTTTTAGATTCCTCATGTAACTGATATCATACAGGATTTGTCTTTCTCTCTCTGGCGTATTTCACTTAGCATAATGCCCTCAAGATAAATCCATGTTGTCACAAATGGTAGGATTTTCTTCTTTTTTATGGCTAAACGTTATTCCATTACATACACACACATACACATATATATGTATATATTTATATTCACATTTTCTTTATTCATGATCTGTCATTTGACACTTAGATTGTTTCTTGGCTATTGTGAACAATCCTGCAATAAATACAAGAGTATAGATATTTCTTCAAGATATGACTTTATTTTCTTTGGATATATACCCAGAAGTGGGATTGCTGGATCATATGGTAGTTCTATTTTTAATTTTTTGAGGAACCTCCATACTGTTTTCCATAATGGCTGTACCAATTTACATTGCCACCATAAGTATACAAACATTCTCTTTACTCCGCATCCTCACCATTATTTGTTATTTCTTGTCTTTTTGATAATCAACATCCTAAGAGGTGGGAGGCACTATCTCATTGTGGTTTTGATTTGCATTTCCCTAATAATTAGCGATGTTAGAATCTTTTAGTACACATCTTAGCCATTTGTATATCTTCTTTCGAAAAAAATGTCTGTTCAGGTCCTTTGCCCATTTCTAAAATTGGTTTTGTTTCTTGTTTTTTGCTTGTTTTCTTTTTTTTTTTTGCTATTGAGTTGTATAAATTCCTTATATATTTTGGATATTAACTCCTTATTAGATTTGTAATATGCAAGTATTTGCTCCCATTCTGTACATTGTCTTTTTCATTTTGTTGCCTGTTTCCTTTGCTGTGAAGGAATTTTTAGTTTGATTCAGTCCCACTTGTTCATTTTTACTTTTGTTGCTTTCGGTGTCAAATCCAAAAAATCATCGCCAGGACAAATGTCAAGGAGCTTTTCCCCTATAATTTTTTCTAGGAGTTTTATAGTTTCAGGTCTTATGTTTAAGTCTTTAATCCATTTTTTATCTTGTATAGAGCTTTCTTTCATTCTGGCGACTTTAATCCAATATGGTTTAAGAAAAGAATCCAATTTTATTCTTTTCATGTGGATATCCTATTTTCCCAACACCGTTTATTGAAGGGACTTTCCCTGTTGAGTATTCCTGGCATCTTTCTCGAAAATTAGTTGACTACATATGCGTGGATTTATAATTTTGTGTCCTCTATTCTGTTCCATTCATCTATATGTCTGTTTTTATGCCAATACCATACTCCAATTATAGCTTTGTAATATAGTTTGAAATCAGAAAATGTGATGCCTCCAGCTTTGCTCTTCTCGCTCAAGATTGCTTTAGCTATTCAGGGTCTTTTGTGGTTCCATATGAATTTTAGGATTGTTTTTCTATTTCTGTTAAAAAATGCCATTGGATTTTGATAGGAATTGCATTGAATCTGTAGATAGCTTTGGGTAGTGTGGACATTTTAACGATATTAATTCTTCCCATTCATAACACAGAATATCTTTCCATTTACTGGTGTCTTCTTCCATTTCTTTTGTCAATGTTTTATGGTTTTCAGTGTACAGATCTTTCACCTACCTGGTTAAATATATTCTAAATTATTGTATTATTTTTGGTGCGATTATAAAAGGGAGTCTTTTCTTAATTTCTTTTTCAGAGCCCACCTAGTATTCCTGGCAGGTCTGTCTCTTATTTCAACAGTGTTTGAACGGAAAAGACCAGGCGACTCCCCATCTTCCAGTCTCCTCTCCAGTTGCAACCTCTAGGACCATCTTCTCAGCTATCTTGGGCCTCTGGGACCAGACAACACTGCGTTTGTGGTTAGACCCTTATTGCTGACCAACTGTGAGTTCCCAGATTCATCAGAAATATTCCATCGAGATGAAGGCCACTGTCAACTGACTTGGTCAACCTGCATCTGCCAGCCTCCGATGCCTACCCTTCTTTTGACTTCTATTTCTAGAACAATGGTGTGACTCTGGAGGGTGTAGGCCACTTCTGTGAGAGGTGAAAGGACACTGAGAATCTCTCGAAGATACAAAACAAGTCCGGCTGCCATCTTCCAGGACTTGCAGAAGCTGTCCCAAAATGAAAGGGGTAAAACCCTCCATGCCATAGAAGCTGCCAGGTATGGCTCTGCAGAAGAACCTGAACCAGGCCCTTTTGGATCTGCATGCCCTGGATTCTGCCCACACAGACCCCATCTCTGTGACTTGCTGGAGAGCCACTTCCTAGATGAGGAGGTGAAAAATCATCAAGAATATGGCAGCCATTTGACTAACCTCTGCAGGCTGGCTGGCCCTCAGGCTGGGCTGGGTGAGTATCTCTTCCAAAGGCTCATTCTCAAATATGATAGAAATCTCCAGAACCCAGCAGCCTTTGAAGAGTCCCTCTGCATCTCCATGATGTCAGGGCTTCTGCCTGAGACTCTCTCTGCAGCCAGTAGGCACCTTTTAAACCATCCTGGAGCTCTCTCCCAAATAGTAACAATAAAGCTTTTTGCAGGGGGGGGTGGGGGGAAAGAAAACCTTTTTAGAATAGTTCATTGTTAGTGTATAGATATGGAACTGTTTTTTGAGTGTGGATTTTATATCCTGCAACTTTACTGAATTCACTTATCAATTCTAACAGGGTTTTTTGGTGGAGTCCTTAGGGTTTCCTATAATCTAAAGTCATGTCATCTGAAAACAGAGACGATTTTAAAGGTCGGGGAAGATCATCTTAATTCAATGATTTCAGGACCATTTCACCTTCTTAAAAATTATTGAAGACTCAAAAAGCTATTGTTTATATGGGTATATCTATCAGTATTTTTCATATTATAAGGTTAAAACTGAGAAATTTTAAAAATATTTATTTATGAATACATTTTATAATAACACTAACAAACCTACTACTATATGTCAATTCATTTTTATGAAAAATAATTATGTTTTTAACATTTGTGAAAACAATGAGATGGTTTAACATTATGTAAATTTCTATGTCTGCCTTAAAAAGAGGTCACTGTTTTCTCATATCTGCTTCTTCATTCAAGCTGCTGCCAATGTCGTTTGGTTGAAGTATATGAAGAACCTCCAGCCTCACACAGATACGCAGTTGGAAAAGGGAGGAGTAGATTAACAACCTCTTCAGATATTCGTGAATATAATATTCTTTATTGATATACACTAAACTAGACAAGTGGTAGTTTCTTAAAGATTGGTTGTAATGTGGAATCTGAAACCAAGTCAATGACCTATTTATATGCTGTTAAGTTCAAATCTATTGGTCTATTTTGCACTTCAAATGAATTCTTACCTATGCATGATTTTTTTAACATCACGCATTGGTCATTTGGAAAATGTTGGTTCACTGAATTATGCAGATCTTCCAAATGTTAACACACTTCATTATATAATACCAAAAATAATATTTGGTAACATCACCTCTGATCTTATTGGGAATGTGTTAAATTAGTGGGAAACTGTCAAGCTCAAATTTAAATTTTTTTGGCAACAAATAGTGTCAGTTGTTTTCATCAAAGTGACAGGATTACTTTGTGCATTTTGGAGAAAATGTCTGCCAAATACCCACATCTGGATATTAAAGCTTGTCTCTCAGTCATTCTTTCAAGTAAAAATGATATTCCATGAAAGAAGAGGCTAGTTTAGCTCACAACTCAAACAATTGCATAGGTGCTTTTCCTCAGAACAACCACTGTATTTCCATAAGGAGCAGAAGTGCTTTAGGCATACTTGATATTTTATTGCACAAAATATTAAAAAGGTATGTACTCAAGAGTTCAAAATCAATACAATTTATGATTTTTCCTGCTTAATCCAGGACGCTCTTGAGTGAAACTGGCTTTTTTCTTCTGTTCAGCAAAAGAAATTGTCAACAAGGTAAAGAGACAACCATCTGAATGGGAAAATATATTTGCAAGCAACACCTCCGATAAGGGCCTAATATCCAAAATATACAAAGAACTCATACGACTCAATAACAACTACCAAAAAACAAACGATCCAATCAAAAAATGGGCAGAGGACCTGAACAGACACTTCTCCCTACAGGATATATAAATGGCCTACAAACATATGAAAAGATGCTCAACATCGCTAGCTATTAGGGAAATGCAAATCAAAACCACAATAAGATACCATCTCACACCTGTTAGAATAACTATAATCAACAGGACAAGTAACAACAAATGCTGGAGAGGATGCAGAGAAAAAGGAACCCTCATACACTGCTGGTGAGACTGCAAATTGGTACAGCCACTATGGAAAACAGTATGGAGATTCCTCAAAAAACTAAGAATTGATCTACCATATGATCCAGCGAGCCCACTACTGGGTATTTACCCCAAAGATTTGAAAACCCATATCCAAATATATACAATGGAATATTACTCAGCCATAAGAAGAGATAAAATACTGCCATTTGTAACACAAACTTAATGGTAACCACACACACACAAAATGCCAAACATGGATGGACCTTGAAATAATCATGCTAAGCAAAATAAGCCAAATAGAAAAGTTGAAAATCACATGGTAACACTTATATGTGGGATATAAGCCTAAAAGCAACAAATGAACAGGACAAACAGACTCAGGGACATGGACAATGGACTAGTGGTTACCAGAAGGTAGGGGGTGGGGGAGGAGGGGAGAAGTAGAGGGGTAAAGGGAGTCAAATAGAGGGGATTTGGGGGAGTGCGAAGTGGGTACAGGGGATCAAATATATGGTAGCTGAAGGAAATTGGACTTTGGATGGTAATCACACAATAGAATATATAGATATCAAATGATAATGTACACCTGAAAATTATATAATTGTTAACCAATGTTACCCCAATAAACTCAATAAAAAAATGAATTAAAAAAACACCTGGCTTTTTTTCTTTTTCTTCCTCCTTACCTTTTTTTTTTAACTTGAGTGTGTGGGTGCGTAGTGGTGAAGAAAACAATGATTACAAATGTGGTTTGATGCCATTACTTAGATTCACACCAAGAGGCCAGCAGCTGAATCTTTCATTTATTTTTACACCATCAGTACAGATGTTAATATGCTAAACAAAAAATTAAATTATATCTCAGTATTACCATAAAAATAGTTTTTACCTCCTTGACCCCCCTAAAAACACCTCAGGGATCTGTCTGAAGATTACGCTTTGAGAACCATTTCCTTAACCCAGCCAAGATTTGAACTGATTTGATTGGATGTTAATAGTCTTTGTGAAGGTTGATATAGTTCATGTTTACCCTTATTCCTAAAGTATATTCCCTTGGGGGACCTCACTTAATGCCTAGGCTGTTTTTCAATGTGCCTTCTTCTTGGTAAGCCTTAAACTCCAATTTTTGTTTCCCCAGTGCTAGAATTCTTCTGAAAGATATGCTGAGCTTCCCTTCCCCCCAGCAGCTTCCTTTGAATTGACAAATGCCTTGGTGATGCAAACAATAGCAAATATTAGGCTCATTTCTCTGGGCTTCGCTTCACTCTGGGATCTTGACGTATATGGCAGATTTATTGCAAAAAAAATGGCTGCAATTTTTCATCTGCAACTTTTACAATGTGATTTTTGCTGCTCCTCTCAATAAAGGTAGTGTCTATTTTCCCATCTCTTGAACCTTGGGTATCTTATAGCTTGCTTCAGCCAGTAGAAGACAACAGAAGTATTTCTGGAGCTAGGATTCAGGGGTCTTGCATGCTTCAATTCTGTCTCAGACCCTTGTCTTGGGAATTGCCATGAGAACAAACCCAAGCTACTCTGTTAGAATATGCGAGACTACATGAAGCATAGAGAGGTTGTCTCATCTGGGCCCATCTTAGATCAGCCAACCCGCCTGCTGACTGTAGATACATCAGCTGAGCCTGGCTTGGATCAGGAAAACTGTCCAGTTGACCCATGGACTCATGAGCCACAATAAAATCTTATTATTGTTTTAAACAACTAAGTTTTGGGGTGATTTTGTAACCTGACACTAACCAAGTTTTTTAAAGTATAATGCAGAAAACAACAGGAAGCTGTTCCCAGGTCCCTCCATAGTACCAGCCATAACTGGGTAACATTGACTGAAAGCAGTCTAGCCAACCTGAGTCTGTGCAGTTAGCAATTGAGTGTCCCCCATTGCAGGGATACCCATCCCCCGGTCCGTGGATTGGTACTGGTCCATGACCTGTTAGGAACCGGGGCGCACAGCAGGAGGTGAGCAGTGGGCAAGGGAGCGAAGCTTCATCTGTATTTGCAGTCACTCCCCACCAATAGCATCACAGTCTCAGCTCTACGTCAGATCATCGGGCATTAGATCCTCATAGGAGTGTAAACCCTACTGTGAATTGAGCATGCAAGGGATCTAGGTTGCGCACTCCTTATGAGAGTCTAATGCCTGATGATCTGAGGTGGAGCTGAGGCAGTGATGCTGCCTCTGGGGCGCAGCTGCAAATACAGATTAACATCAGCAGAGAGGTTTGACTGCACAGATACCATAATAAATCAATTCCTTGCAGACTCATCAAAACCCTGTCAGTGAGTGGCATGTGACAAGCTGCATCTGGTGGTAGGCTTTATAGTGGCAAGTGAGTTGATGTACTTCAATTGTACAGCTGCATCTGGTGGCAGGCTTTAAGTCAGAATCCATCACTTATTTTAGTCCAGGCATGGTGTGCCCATTATTTTATTTACCACTTTCATCCATGCCTCCTTCCCACACTGCGCACTTGTCTCAGTGAGTTTTGGTAAGCCCACAAGCTAACCCTAACCAAAATAAGTAAAAAACAAATGTCGCTGGAGAGCTTCTTTGAAAAGGGGGAAAGATCCAATGATGAGACAGCAGAAGACTCTAAGACTGCCAAGAAAAAGAAAGCTGTGTTTAAAAGAAAATACCAAGAGTCTTACTTAAATTACAGATTTATTGCAACAGGTGATTCACATTCTCCAAGCCTGCTTTGTATAATATGTGGTGACCGGCTATCCAGCGAAGCCATGAGACCTTCAAAACTGCTTCACTACATGGAGACCAAGCACTCTGTATTAAAAGACAAGTCTTTTGTTGTTTTTCAAAAGAAAAAAAGGTGAACACGAAAAACGAAAGTAATATTGAAGGCCACCACTTCACCAAATGTGTCTGCACTGAGAGCATCATTCTTAGTGGCTAACTGCATTGCTAAAGCTAAGAAGCCCTTTACTATTGAAGAGTTGATCCTGCCTGCTGCTAAGGACATTTGTTGTGAATTCTAGGAGAGGCTGCAGTTCAAAAGGTAGCACATGTTCTTCTTTCGGCTAGTGCCATAACTAGACAAATTGATGAAATAGCAGAGGATATTGAGGCACGATTGTTAGGATTAATGAATCACCGTGGTAGGCAATCCAGGTTGATGAATCTACCAATGTTAACAACAAGGTAACAATGCTTGTTTTTATGCGATATATTTTTCGGGAGGATGTACCTGAGAATATATTATGTGCACTTTTGTTGCCAAACAACACCACAGCTGCAGAAATATTCAAGTCTTTAGATGATTAAATATCAGGAAAACTGAATTGGTCATTTTGTGTTGGTATATGCACGGATGGTGCAGTTGCCATGACTGAAGGGCTTTCTGGTTTCGCTACTCGGGTCAAAGAGGTTGCTTCTGAATGTGAGTCTATGTACTGTGTCATCCACAGAGAAATGCTGGCTAGCTGAAAAATGTCACCTGAACTTAACAACATTTTGCAGGATGTGATTAAAATTATCAGCCACATTAAAGTGCATACCCTCCCCCCCACACTTTTTTTTAGGCTAGGCAACCCTTGGTTGACTTCACAGATTGCAAGGACCTTGTCAGTTTACAATCCCTTATTTTTTATTTTTTACGCCTACAGTACCTGGTCTTCTTAGGTGGTCTCCCATCCAAGTACTAACCAGGCCTGACCCTGCTTAGCTTCCAAGATCAGATGGGATCGGGCTTGTTCAGGGTGGCATGGCCGTAAAGTGCATGCCCTTAACTCACGTCTGTTCACGCAGCTCTGTGAGGAGATGGACACAGAGCACACACATCTTCTCTTATACATAGAAGTAAGATGGCTTTCTAAAGGTAGATCACTGGCCAGAGGTTTTGAGTTACAAGAGTTGCTCCAGAGATTTCTTTTAGAAAAAGCAGTCACCACTGGCAGCATCACAAAACTTGCTTACCTGTGTGACATATTCAACCTGCTTAACCAACTCAATCTGTCACTTCAGGGGAGAATGACAACTGTGTTCAAATTAGAAGATAAAGCCAAACTGGGATTATTGGGGCGACGAGTGAACTTTGGGATTTTTGGCACATTTCAAACATTAGCAGAGATTTTGAAATAGACCGAGCCAGGCCTTCTTTCTCCCAGCTGGTACACGATCACTTATCTCAGCTTCGAGCATTACTTCCCAACCACAAAAGACCTGCAAACTGGGAAGGAATGGATCCGCGACCCATTTGTGGAAAAGCCAGGCGAATCGATTTTGTCTGTGCTAGAAGAAGATCAACTACTTGAGATCGCAAATGACAGTGGCCTTAAAAGTATGTTTGAGACAACTTCAAATCACCACATGTTCTGGATTAAGATCAAGGCAAAATATCCTGAGATTGCCACAAAAGCACTGAAAAACCTGCTTCCATTTCCAACATCCTACTTTTGTGAAACAGGGTTTTCTGCAGTGACAGCAACCAAAACGAGATTACAGAGTAGACTAGACATAAGCAACACACTTCGGGTGTCACTGTCTCCTGTCACCCCCAGATGGGACTGTCTATTTGTAAAAGAACAAGCTTAGGGCTCTCACTGATTCTGCATTATAGTGAGTTGTGTAATTATTTCATTACGTATTACAGTGTAATAACAGAAATAAAGTGCTCGATAACTGTAATGCGCTTGAATTATCCAGAAAACATCCTCCCCACCCCGTCCATGGAAAAATTTTCTTCCATGAAACTGGTCTCTGGTGCCAAAAAGGTGGGGACTGCTGCTGCAAACACAATTACATGATCTTAGAATTGTTAATATTTGGCAGTGAAAACTCCCCTCTTGGCCTTTTTTTTTTTTTTTTGGTCAAGGTTCTTACTCTGATGCTTATTTTTTCCTCCAGATGATCTTTAAAATAATTTTGTCCAGTTTTCAAAAAATTCTATCGAGATTTTGATTGGAACCATTTTAAAACTCCAAATGAATTTGGAAAAGATTGATATTACGACAGTATCGAAATCATAGCTTCTTCTTCAGGCATGTCGTGTGATTTAAATTTATTCACATTAGCTTTTATTATTCCTTAATAAAGTCTGTCTTGCTCTTCAGGGATGTCATCTTCTCATTTCCTTTCCTTATTTTTCTATTTCTTGGAAAATAGTGAGAAAACTAGATTTGAATCCCTACTATGACCTGCCAATAAGATGCTTTTACAATGTTTTTTTTTTCTTTCTACTCTTAAGTAATATTTTCATAGCTATGCTGAAATGGGGTATAGTCTGTATTTTATTTGAGGGAACTGAAATGGGAGAAGACAGGAAAATAACTTAGTATGAACTGTGGCTGAGAGGAGGTTCAGGATTCTACCTAAGTTGGTACCGCAGGTGTTGAAAATCTGTTAAACTCTGGGCTATTTTCAGGGCCCTTGTCAGGGGTCTCTGTCCTTACGAATATATCTGAACGAAGTTTCTCCAGACTTTGTAGCTCTGGCCGGCCTCTGAGACCCATTCCCTTCCCCATCTAGCCAGCTAGTGGCATCAGCAGTGGTTGAGGCAAGATTTCTGTTCCATTGTTCTCTCTGTAGTAGTAACTCTTAGCACTTTACTTTAGAACTATAGCTCTGTCCAATTTCTGTCCCTTTCATCTATTTCTCCTCAATGGCAAATTAATTCTTAGCAAACAGCACTTTGAGTGTCTTACCTCCCTTCAGGTCAAAGTCCTTAACTCTGTAAAAATGTTTATGCAATAATAGAAAAAAATCAAGATATAAAATGTTTAGATAATGTGAATGATTGCTCATCATGTACCAAACACCATTTGGGTAGAGTGGTAAAGGGGCCATAGTCCATCCTCAAAGAATTTATGTAGTTGGGAAGGCTGACAAGCAAACAGACAATTTCAACTCAATTGGGAAAATTATAAGATTATATTTATGTATTCTAAGATATATAAGTACACACATATGTATACAGAAAAGAATTAAAACAGAAATGCTCCATTTTATTTTTTTAATTAATTATTTTTATGGTGACATTGGTTAACGAAATCGGATAAGTTTCAGCTGTACATTTTAACGGTAAGGCATATATATATTTACATTGAATATTCACCTCCCACAGTTAGATTTCTTTCTGTCACCACATATTTGACCCCTTTTACCCTGTCTACCTCCCCCCGCTCCCTATCCTCTGATAACCATGAGTCTATTGTCCATGTCCATGAGTGAAATGCTTCATTTTAAGTGACAATCTTCAGCTGGCCTTTAAAACTTTTTGATCTTTTCCAAGTTTACACTAATGATAATGTATAACTTGAACAATAGAAAAAAATTTAAAGTTAAACATATATGGGGCTCCCACTGGCCAAATGTGGGACAGTTTGAGCATTAATATAAGTAATGGTAGGCACAGATTACAACACATCGAATACAATGACACCAATTTTTTTAAAGAGGAGAGGGTGAGAGGGACAAACTCTTTATAGAAGAATACCAACTTGCAAATATAGAAGGAATAATAGACTGAAAAAATCTGCATTTATAATCACCATAATGATCAACAACAAATGATTCAGGCAAGAATAATTGATGGATGCTAAAACCACTGAGTGAAAGATTGCTAGAACAAGATATTTCTGCAGTATCAAAGGATGGTCCTATAAATTGCTAATTACAAAGAGGAAAAGGAACTCATAGTATAGAAATCAAGTGGACACTATTTTAACTAACTGACTAAACTTATCACATACCTTCTGGTGTGGTACACTGAGAAGGACACACCATCATCTATACAGTACTTCTGCTACAATGGTTTGTGTGATCCTTACTGCAAAAACGATCTAACAAGTCCGTATTGAGGAACATTCTGTGAAACAACTGACCTAGACTCTTGAAAAATATAAAAGTCGTGAAATTTTTTTCTTTTTTAAATGGGAAACTGCTTCCTCTTTACTTAGGCCTTAGGAAGAAAACTAATTTTGATCACATATTACCTTTTTTAAAAATCTAGTTTTACATAGATTTTTTACAAATAGTGCTCGCTTTGGCAGCACATATACTTAAATTAAAACTAAATGATGAAATAATTTCTTCTGTAAAAATTGGACAAATTTTATCAAAAATATAACATACAATGTAATTCAAATTATATAAAGACTTCCTGGGATTATAACATTCCAAATGTATGACAGTTACAACTCCATCCTAACAGATGAGAAAGTATTTGTTCTCATGTTATTTTGCTTCAAAGAGAAGAACTGAGTCAGTAAGGGAAAATTAAGTACATAATCTATGTCAACATTAATTTAGATTGTTATTGCTAGTAGAAATATTCATGCTGAATAGCACTACTACAACAAAGTATAATAAAATAATATTTTTAATGAACATATCACAGTATCAGATAAACTTTTCATAAGAGAAAAATATGGAGGAACAACAAAAAAAATGAAACAGCTACCACAAACAAAAAATACTGTCTCCCTCATAACTGTATTTGAAGGAGTAAAAACATAGTACCAGTGGTTTGATAGTGCCTATATGAAAGGAAATTGAGTATTGTGTTTTATTTCTTACTTTACACAACTTTCTCTTTATAAAAATGGTTATAGTCATGCTCCTAAAAGTGTAACCCACAGTATCTGAAAGCAAACATTCTTTGTAATTATTTAAAAGGGCCTTTAAAAAAGTTACAATACAAAAATCTGTGCTCTGTGAGCAGTCCTGCACAGTGCATCATAACAATAGGCTTACTTTTAAAACAAAGGCTAAGTGGGAAAAATGAACCACTGATTTAACAAACATCATTTTATAGTTGCTTTTTGCATCTTTTTTTGTTTTGGGATCCCCTACTTCATCAGGTGCTCTGTAACTTGGAGTTCTTCAGCAGATTCTTCTTTCTGACTGCAAATTACTTTAAGAGTCATCTGGACTTTGAGGATCAAATGAATCATCATCATCATCATCATCACCACCATCATCACCACCATCATCTACAAACACATCACCTACTCTGTCATGATCTTCTACCTCATTGAAGCTGAGTCTACAATGTCATCGATATCTTCCTGATAATTTACTATCTATACTTGCCGATATTGAGACTCCAGTTGTTCATTAATTTTCTTGTCTTCTTCCCCTAAAACCTTTGCCTTCCAATTGCTAGATCCAAGGTCTAGGAGAAGCTGAATGTTTCAACCCTGTGTGGATGGAACTCCCTGTCAGAATTCATCATTTTGGGAACCCCGACTGGAAATGCTGAACCCACTCTCCACTCTCTCCGTTCTGCAGTCAATCACCAGCCCAAGCAGAGCCACTCCAGAACGCTGCATGAAAGATCTCAAAATGGGATTATAAGAGAGTAAAGAATTATGATAACTATGTGCAATGTATAATCTTTAATTGGATTCTAGATTTTTAAAAATCTCTAAAAGACATCCTTGGAAAAATTTGAGACATTTAAATATGGAGTATATATTAACAAATACATTTCTTGAGTGTGAGAATTGTATTGTTATGTAGAATAATATCCTTGTTTTTAGGACAATACAGGCCGAAATATATAGGTGTAAAGTTTCACAATGTCAGCAACTAACTTTCAAAATTATAACAATGAATAATGTATACTTATACAATGATATTAGGAAAATGCATTAAATATTAACATTCAAGAGGTGAAGAATATTCTTGCAACTTTTCACTAGGTTTGAAAATTTACAAAATAAAATGATAGGAAAGTTAACTTCATCTAGGTGATGGTTACAGGGGCACAAACATACTTTAAAAAAATCACTGAATTGTAAACTTAAAATTTGTGCTTTTTTTTGTATTTTACTGTATGTATATTATGCTTTAAAATAAGTTAGAGAAAACAACTTAAATGGCTGTCTATTAGGTAAAATAGGAATTCTATGGTCTAGTATGGTCTTGGAAAAGCTCATTTTCCCGGTCCTCTGATCTACCTCCATGAAAGCGCAAGGCCTGATACACTGTGGGCTCTGGCTCATTAGATACCTGTTGAATTATGAAGTTGTCCCCTTTTATCTCACTTCCATCTCTTTCCTTCCCTGACCATCTTCTCACTCTAAAAGATCTTCGCTTTCAACTTTGGAGCACTTAAAATTCTTTCATCAATTCTCTGGAGAGTTCTCTGAAAGCGATTATCTAAAATTTCTGAATTCCTATCTAAATCTATTGAGTTCCGACAACGAACCTGAGTCTGGTAAGAAACGGACTCATGGAGATTACCCGAGGTCACACTCTTAGGATGTAGTGGGCCCCTGATTAGAATTTAAGGTTTACTCTGGGCCAGGTACTTTAACTACTTCGCCTAGTTTGTTTTAACTGTCCCCAACAGTCTGACCACAAGTTAAATGTTCAAATTGTGCTTATTGAGGACTGCATTAATTTCTTACAGAAAATACTGTGTTCTCCTACTAGACCTTTCCCAGACTGTGAACAACTCGGGAACAGTGATTGGTACCAGGAGGCACTCACTAAAAACTGGCTTGTTGAAGGCCGTCAGTTAAGAAGGGAACACACAAAACCAGCCACTAAAGGGCGCTCTCTCGCCCAAGCGCCAACGTAATGCAAAGGGTTAAGTCTAAATCCTTGGGGGTGCACTTGCCTTCCGGCGACGCGGAGACGGAGGCGGAGGCCCCGCCCCACCTAGGGCGCATGCGCACAAGACAGCTGGCAGCGCCCAACCCTGTGGCGGCTCCAGCTTCATTTCAGGTAGAGGAAGGTGTGCGGGGGAGGGGCTTCTCCTGAGGGCAGGGCTGGAGGGGAAGTCTGAGGTCCTGGGTTTTCTTTGGTGGAGCCTCAACGAAGGTTGCCCCCACTTCTGATACAACCCGAATCTGTTCCTGCGGCTGCTCCTTCTGGAGTGGGGGGCAATTTTGGGGTCTGGGGACCAAGGCACTGCCCGTGACCAGCCCATGCCTGCTTGTTTTTGTCACTTTTCAGTCCTGTATCTCCGCACCAATCCAGCTCTTGCACTCGTGCTCCGATCAGTTCCAAGCCCGAGGCTGGTGTTCTGGGTAGCTTGAGGGCACGGAGTTGGGCAGATTCCGAGAACCCGCCGCCTCTCTCCCTCCTCTCCCTTCTCGCCGCCGGGCCCCACCATGTCTGGCTGAGCCACTCGGCGCCTGAAGCGGGGCCTCCAGGAGACTACGTGTGATCTTCTGCTCGGCTCGCGCCTACGCCTTCTGCTCCATTTGCTTTCCCAGCCGAGCGGAAAAGCCGGGGGAACATGTTGCCCGGGCCCTGGGAAGCAGGGCGGTTGGGCACTGACCCCTAAAGTCTGTGGGTACGTCTTCTCGCTCGCAGGCAGTCCAGTCACCCACCCTGCAACCCCTAGTCAGCCAGACGGGAGCCCGCACTGATGTCACAGGGTAAAAGGAACCAAAGGCAACTGAGTGACCCTAGCACAACCCCTGCCCTTGTGGGGCTTTCAGTGTGACACTATGGGTCCTGAACTGGGAAGTTCCCCCTTTCTTACAATTTTGCAACTATCAGTAAAAATTTACACCCCAGTGGGTACTAAGATTGAGAGTTACAGGGCTTGAGGTCAGCTCTAGAAGACTTGGAAGTGGGGTTTTTAGGATACGTGTAGAAACTAACCCAGCACTAGTGCAGTGCCTGGCAACCAGTATACCCTCAATAAACCTTCCTTGAATGAATAAGGAAGTGACAGAGAGCAGGGCTAGAGAGGCAGCTCTACTCATCCCACCCTTGCCTCCCCTGGGTTCATGCAGACAAAAGTAATTAGGTTGAGCCTTTAATCACAGCTGATTTCACAGGCGGGCCAACAAGGAAGAGGAGGGAAAGGCAGAAATCCTGGGGACACAAGATGCTGGCCTGGCTCACAGACACTGCCTCCCTCTGGGACCCTCTCCAGCCCCCACAGCTCTGCCATCAATAATCTGTTTTCTTGTCGCCCTCAGGACACTGGGTTCCCTAGGAGCCGCCCCAGGCTTAATGATTGTCCAGAAGGTGGCTATAAAGGGAGCTTGAGAGGCTGGGTGGAGGAGGGAGCAGAAAAAGCCTACCTCAGCAGATCTAGGCACAGAGAGCCACAAGCAGGAGCTGTGGTCAGAGGCTCCGTGTCCTGGCCAGTAGGGCCTGCTGGCTTCCACCATGGTGGCCCGAGGCTATGGCTATTATCGCATTGTGATCTTCTCGGCCATGTTCGGAGGCTACAGCTTGTATTACTTCAACCGCAAGACCTTCTCTTTTGTCATGCCGTCTTTGGTGGAGGAGATCCCCCTGGACAAGGATGACTTGGGTGAGCCGTGGAAGAGCAGGGTGGTGGGCCCAGGGGCATAGGACCAGCAGGATAAGATGGGTTTTTGTGGCAGTGTGGTGTGTACAGGCATGTCAAGTGTGTGGAGTGTCTGCACAACAGAGGCTGGGGTACAGTCTCCATGTGCCAGATGAAGAGGCTCTGTGATCCATGTACATGGTTGTGGGTGAAGGATTCTGGAGTATGATCCATATATATCTGAGGAGGGTTGCTTATCTGATGTGTCTGTGTGTGCCTGTGACCCACATGTATCCCCAGAGGCACTGTTTATGCTGAGAATATTTAGGGAGGTTCTGAGTAGTTTCCACATCTATGTGGGTACATGCTAAGATCTCAGGGTGCATGCTGGTCCCTGACATCGCGAGCGCTGGGGACTGGGGAGTTGGCACAATGACTTCATATGGCCTAGCAGGAGGAATAAGGTCCCTGACTCCAAATCTAAGCCCTTTGTCCCATGTTCAAAGGTGGGGCAACAGAACTGCCAGAGGCCCTGGGTTGGCATCCAGCGTGAGGGGGAAATCAGGCATATGTAAATCCCAGGGAGGGGAGCTGCTCTGTCCTGCTTCCTTCTTGCCCCCTGACAGCTGTGACTGGAACTCTCCAAGAGGCTGAAAAGTCATGGGTCAGCCTGGGGCTAATGCTGATGGTGAGGCAGGAGGAGTAGTAGGGCTCCCTGAACAAGTATCATTGGATTCCAGTACAGTCTCCTCCTATTCCTCATGAAAGGAAGCTGTCTCACACTGCCAGGCACCTCTGCCCACCTGACCCCATGCTTCCTCCACCCCTTGTGTGCTTTTGCCCTGGCCCCTAACCCCCTCTGGTACCTAACAGATGTCCTTTGCTCCTCTCCCCTGCAGGGCTCATCACTAGCAGCCAGTCTGCAGCTTATGCCATCAGCAAGTTTGTGAGCGGAGTACTTTCTGACCAGATGAGTGCTCGCTGGCTCTTCTCTTCTGGGTTGCTCCTGGTTGGCCTGGTCAATGTAGTCTTTTCCTGGAGCTCCACAGTGCCTGTCTTCGCTGCTCTCTGGTTCCTCAATGGCCTGGCACAGGGGCTGGGCTGGCCCCCTTGTGGGAAGGTCCTGCGGAAGGTGAGTGTCTGCTCCCAAGAAGCCTGTTTAGAATGGCCTAGACCAGTGGTCCCCAACCTTTTTGGCACCAGGGACTGGTGCTCTTATGAGAATCTAATGCCTGATGATCTGAGGTGGAGCTGAGATAGTGACGCTAGTGCTGGGGAGCAGCTGCAAGTACAGATGAAGCTTTGCTTGCTCACCTACCACTCACTTCCTGCTGTGTGGCCTGTTTTCTAACAGGCCACGGACCAGTACCTATCTGTGACCTAGGGGTTGGGGACCCCATGCCTAGAGGATACCTGAAGAGCATGTGGAACCACCGGCACCTCCACCCCCAACCCAGAGCAGGTTCCTCAGGAGTCCCAGTCCAGATCCTATTGCTTGTCAAGATATTTTAGGAGCCTGAACACAGTGGGATCAGGTGGCAGATGAGGGAAATGGCCTTGCCAAGAAGTGCCCTCTCCTTCATCTTTGTAATGTGAGATTCTGAGTCTGCCCCACTTGATCCCCTCCTTCAACATGGACTGTAGGCTGGGCACCTACTCTGTCTCCCTCTGCCCCACAGTGGTTTGAGCCATCTCAGTTTGGCACTTGGTGGGCCATCCTGTCAACCAGCATGAACCTGGCTGGAGGACTGGGCCCTATTCTGGCAACCATCCTCGCCCAGAGCTATAGCTGGCGCAGCACGCTGGCCCTGTCTGGGGCACTGTGCGTGGTTGTTTCCTTCCTCTGTCTCCTGCTCATCTACAATGAACCTGTTGATGTTGGACTCCGAAACCTGGACTCTCCCCCCTCCAATGGCAAGAAGGGTGAGCACCCACGTAAGCTGACCACTTGGCAGCTTTCATCATTCATTTGGCAGACTTTCATTGAGGACTGGCTGTATGCCTGGCCCTGTCCTAGCCAATGGATGTAGGGGGACGGTGGTGATGGAAAGTGGGTTGGGAGTAGATAAAACTCAATCCCAAGAGATAGTACCAGACAAGTGGCAGAGCCAACAAATTCTATGATCCATATTATATTCTGGTCCTTCCTTACAACAGAGCCAGACTTCCCTGTCCTAGACTGCATCCTAAGCCTAAGTGGCTTGTGCGCCTTCCTCCATCCACCCTGGTCCTCAGTATCTTTTTCATTTGTTGAGGTTTACAATGGAGGGGAAAGGGCAGAGCAGTGGCTGAGGGACTACCTCTCTGACTGTTTAGGTGGACTCTGCTCCTGGGGCTGGTTAATGAGTGGTGGGGGCTCAATGGGGGTAGGGCAGCAGAAGGAGAACCTGAGGCCTGGCTTCCTCCCACCCCAGGCTCCTTGAAGGAGGAGAGTACCTTACAGGAGCTACTTCTGTCTCCCTACCTGTGGATACTCTCCACTGGCTACCTTGTGGTGTTTGGAGTAAAGACCTGCTGTACTGACTGGGGCCAGTTCTTCCTTATCCAGGAGAAAGGACAGTCAGCCCTCGTGGGTAAGATGAGTGTTGGGACAAGGGTGGGCATAGGGAGCAGGAATCAATGCAGGGGATGGAACATTCAGGCCCATTTCCTTTTATCCTCTTTCTTCTTTCCC
>NW_006436287.1:397716-403688 GCF_000325575.1 Pteropus alecto | reverse complement strand
ATCTCTGACTGTTTAGGTGGACTCTGCTCCTGGGGCTGGTTAATGAGTGGTGGGGGCTCAATGGGGGTAGGGCAGCAGAAGGAGAACCTGAGGCCTGGCTTCCTCCCACCCCAGGCTCCTTGAAGGAGGAGAGTACCTTACAGGAGCTACTTCTGTCTCCCTACCTGTGGATACTCTCCACTGGCTACCTTGTGGTGTTTGGAGTAAAGACCTGCTGTACTGACTGGGGCCAGTTCTTCCTTATCCAGGAGAAAGGACAGTCAGCCCTCGTGGGTAAGATGAGTGTTGGGACAAGGGTGGGCATAGGGAGCAGGAATCAATGCAGGGGATGGAACATTCAGGCCCATTTCCTTTTATCCTCTTTCTTCTGTCCCTAAGGCTGGGCACTACTCAGGCAGCTGTGACCAGTCACCCTTGGGGACTCTGTACCTCTCTGGGTTTAAGCCAATCTGGGACAACCCCAATGTGTAACACCCACCTTTCCTTTCCCTCTTCCCACCACAACTCCCACTGCAGGTAGCTCCTACATGAGTGCCCTGGAGGTTGGGGGCCTTGTAGGCAGCATTGCAGCTGGTTACCTGTCAGACCGGGCCATGGCAAAGGTGAGTGGGCAGAAGGAACAGGAAGGAGGAAGATCCCTTTAAATCTTCCCAGCACAACTGGGACAGGCATCAGAGAGGTGGGAGCCCTAGGGCACAGGGAGGTTGACATATGCTGGTTTAAAATGGGTGAGGTGGGAACGAGTCCAGGCTACTCTGCTGGGGATGTGGAGACAAAGCTTTTGGGGAAAGGGTTTTAACTGATGTCAAGGAGAGTCAGAATATCTCTCAGCCTAGTAATGGGCTTCTACACAGCCCTAGGAAAACAGGTTGGGAAGGGATGGGGTGCAGCTTACCAGCACATGTCCTGAGCCTGCCCCAAGTGGAGGAAGGGATACAGTGGAGTTTGGCCTCAGAACATAATGAGCAGGTCCCAGGGCTTCCCAGAGCTGCTTGGGCCAAGAACTGTGGTGGGATTGCCAAAGACCTGTCAGCAGAGGCCTGCTGTGTCAGAGTCCAGGCGTGGGGGTTCTCTGCTGCTCTTAGGGCTTGACATTGCTGAACTATCTCCACAGGCAGGGCTCTCCATCCATGGGAACCCTCGCCATGGCCTGTTGCTGTTCATGATGGCTGGCATGACAGTGTCCATGTATCTCTTACGGGTAACCGTGACCAGTGACTCCCCCAAGGTAAATACAGAGGGCCTGGCCCAGGACAGGCACAAGGATCAGAAAGCAAGGACCAATGACTCAGTCTCCTCCCTGGCCCAGGACTTTCTCTGCTTCTCAGATTTCCCTTTTCAATTGTTTTTACCTCAGTTTCTCTCCTTTGTACTTTGGTGCCTCTCGACTCTGGGCCTGGTTTTCTTCTCTTCCCTATGCTCCTCTAGGATGCTGCTTTCTGGACTCCGGCTCTTCACCCTCTTGCTGAGCTCACAGGCTTTAAAGAACACGAGGTGCCTTATCTTTATCTCTGATTTCTCTCTTGGTTTCTCTCACCTTTATCCTACCCATTTTGCCTTGGCCCTTGCCAGTTCAGCTTGCATACATCGAGACAGCATCTAACTAACTTGTAGGGATGGCTTCTCTACCTCCTTTACCTATCCGCATAGGCCCTTAGGTTGCCTCAGTTTGGCACTCCTCCAGCTCTGCACTGTCAATTGTATTGGGAAGTAGGATGAGGGAGGTCATTATTTCCTTACTACAACTATTTGTTCCTGGGGGCCAAACATTCCTCTCTTCTCTGACAGGTGTAAGTAGGTGGGCTTTCTCACTCTAAATGCTACCCTGCACTGCCATTGCAGCTCTGGATCCTGGTGTTGGGAGCTGTGTTTGGTTTCTCCTCTTATGGTCCCATTGCCTTGTTCGGAGTTATAGCCAATGAGAGTGCCCCTCCCAACTTGTGTGGCACCTCCCATGCCATTGTTGGACTCATGGCCAATGGTAAGTGGTATCCTCTAGAGTCTGTACTTCATCCCCACATAAGAGAGTTAGAGGCTGGGGCAGGCTCTAACCTCACAAATGACTCGGGCTTCCCCCTCCCCTGTGGCAGTGGGCGGCTTTCTGGCTGGGTTGCCCTTCAGCACCATTGCCAAGCACTACAACTGGAACACAGCCTTCTGGGTGGCTGAAGTGATCTGCACAGCCAGTACAGCTGCCTTCTTCCTCCTACGAAACATCCGCACCAAGATGGGCCGAGTGCCCAAGAAGGCTGAGTGAAGACAGTGCAGGCTCCAGAGCATCCTTTCACCTGTGGCCTTTTACCTGCACAGGGTGGGGAGAAGAGGGAGGGGGCTGCTTTGGTTAGCATTGAACCTTTGACTTCCCTTTTCTCTAGCCTAGGTGGCACTGGAAGTTATCAGTGCTAATGAGGTCCCAGCTCTCCATCCTATGCTCATATTTAAAAGACTATCTTTGTTTTTAAGACTCCATTAGCTCCTGTTTCCTGCCTTTTAAACAGGACACCCCAGCAGTCAGGGAGTCTCCTATACCTTTCTTCTTTCCTGGGCTCTGCCCCTCCCCCATGCCACCCCATCCTCACCTGAAGTGAGGCTCCTCCTACAGCTGCAGGGCACCAAAGGCCACTGCCTTCTGTCCTAGGGCTTCTAAGCAGGGGGCAACTGCTATTGCCAATATCTCAGGCTCCAGGGGAAGAGCTGAGGCCATCACTCTCACCATTACCCAGGGTACAATAGTGGGGTATGGCTGGGAGTGTAGTAAGACTTGTTATAGATTAAAACTAGATTTGATACTCAATGCTGTCAGTGAATTATTTTTTTCAAGAGATAATATGAGTCAGAGAGAACTTTTTTTGGAAAATACTTTTTCAGTGCCTATTCTTTCCACCCCAAAAGTGAGGGACTTCCATTTCCCTGGAATGAGAAAGCTGACACGGACTCATTTAAGTTCACATCTCTTCTGCCTTCAACTTAACACTGTATAATTCAATGATCATTTCAGAGATGAAGTTTTTGGGTGTCAGGAAGATTAAATAACTTTATGGAGGGAGGCAGTATAACCTTGGCTGAAAGTGTAGTTGGAAAGCCTGGGTTCAAACTCAGGCTGTAACTAGCTTTGAGTCTTGGAGGCACAGAATTACCTTGCTAAATCTCTTACCTGTAACAGAATGTGCCCCCTAAGGTTTGGGTGAGGATTAAATGAGATAAAGCAGTAAAGCCTGGCTATAAACACTTGATAAATGTTCCATCATCATTACCACCACCACCACCACCCCCACCCTAGTAATGTAGGGAGGAGGCAAGAGAACGTTAAATCAAGCTATATTAAGAGACTTCAATATGATGATCAACCCTAGAGCCAGACCACCAGGAAATCTGCAGAAGGAAGATTTCTGCTGGGATTGCTAACAACCCATTCCCCACACCATGAAGGAAAGTCTTTTGGTGGCACCTGCACAAAATAAAATCATTCAGTCCCTATGGCTAAAACATGGGGAACCTACTGATCAAAGGCTGGGAACTGCCAGCAGGCCTTTCCCACTACATACTTTCTCACTCTTTGCCCATATCAAAGGAAAACTAAAGAATGATATATAAACTGAATTCCTCTAACGCTCAAGGTCCCTCTCAGTGTCTTTAATGTCTCACTGTCCCCAACTCTACTGTCTGTTCCTATGTTTCTCTTAGATTCTCTGCCTCTGAGAGACTACCACACTCTATGAGCATTACCCCTTCTCTAATAAACTTTCCTTTTGACTGACTTTGGCATTTAAATTCTTTCTTGCGCTCAGCCAAGAACCCTTTTCTCTCTCCTTGCAGGGCTTGAGCTCACCGCCCCTCCTCCCTCCCCCACCGCAGCCAACTTGGGGGAATTTACCGTCCTATCACTGGGAAGTCAGTAGCAATTATGAAACCAGACCTAAGGCTCCTGAGTCCCATGTTTATTCATTTAATGAACATATTTGTTTTGTTTTCTACTAGAGTATCTTATCTTCCTAATATTCCCTTTTCATTCCTATTTCCCCTCCTGGGCCTTTTCTCCAAAATCACCAATTAGGACAGCAAACACAGATCAAAGGAATGTTTATTACAGCATTTATGGGCCTACCTCCTCCATAAATAAATCTGTACAGAGTTGGGAAGTAGAATCACGATAGATACAGTAGGGAAAACAGCATGGTATTAAGGCTCGGGGATCAGTATGTCATCAGGCTCAGCACCCTCCCATTTTTAAAGGCGCCAACAAGGCTGCTGGGCTCTCCACTGGAGTAGAAACAGCAGAACCCTTGCGGCAGAATCTCTCAGAATTTGATGGCGGTGGTGGTGGAGTCCTCTGCAGGTTCAGCCTATGACCCAGGTCCAAAAGTTCCAGCTTTCTCTGCCACCTCTAGGGCTAACTTCAGGTTCTGGTCAAACAGCTCACACCTACACCAGGTCCAAGAGGCACAAATAAGGACAAAGTATGAGGCCTAAGGCTCTATCCCCACTTTAAGTTCAGAGGCAGAGCCAGTGAAGAGCCTGCTTGAAGAACATAAACCCCAAGGAAAGTTTGGTTTCTTAAAGTAATAGGCTAAACACTGTATGCCTAGTGTAATTGAAAAAAATTATTTAAAAGAAGTAAAAGTATACTCACTTTTATTTAAAAATGATTCTATTACACTTCAAAATGACTTTAGGGAAGAGCACACAGGGAAGGGCACAGAGGCTTTGATATGGGGAGTGGGACAACCTACCTGATAGGCATTTCCAGGGAGTAGAATGGATTTTTGAGGGCAAAGTCTGAGTAAATCTCATAAATCTTCCGGAGAAGAGAATCTATTCCAGCTTGCCTAGGGTCTGCCAGCACCACAAACTTGATCCCTGGAGAGGGACCAGGCATGGTTATCAAAGGGTAGCATATACAGCAAATAATGTCATCCTGTGTTTGTCCAGCACTCTCAATTTTGCAAAGCACTTTCATAAGCCCATTATCATTTTATCCTTACTGCTCCGCAAAGCAGGAAAGGCAAGATTTTAAATCTATAGGTGAGACCAGAGAATTGAAGTGACTTTATCATGTCACCCAGCTGACTGAGGCCAGGCTTTGAGTTCTAGCTCTGTCACTTACTTCTAGTCTTGGGGTCCCTCAGCAGAAAGTGCCAAGCAGGGGACAAACTCAGGCAATTTTCAATTATCTGCATTAAAAGAGTGAAGCAATGACACTCATGATCCAAAGGTAATTTCTATTTGGCATTCAAACTTCATTTTGGAACAACACAACTTCCAAAATGTGTGCAACATGAGATAACATGAAGGCGAGTTTTACTTGAGCACTGGATAACCAAGGCTGAGCATGCTGGGTGGTGTGGACAAAAATCAGCGTCAGATTAAATACTAGCTTTGGATTCACAAAACAAATAAATAGATGTGTCTGTGTAACTGCCCCAGAAAAAGCTACCTCTCCCCACCAATGCTTACCAAAGCTGTCTTTGGCCAATCTCTTCCCCCAACCTGCCCCAATGCATCCCTTTGGCCTATCTGGAAATACAAACCTGTTAGTGTCTGGAAGCAGTGTAGTTTGAATGTGTCTGTCTCCAACATCTCGATGCCTGAGCTGCCCTGTTCAGGAGACAGCTGGGAGCCGATTGCGAACAACCTATTGACAAAGGAGGCAAAGCTGGGAATGCATCCCACTGCCCTAAAGGAGGAGTGCCTCCTAAACTTTTCCACTGAAGTAATGTTATCTGCTGAGTTCACATTACAGCGTAAGTCAGTGAGAAGAGGCAGTGTGAATTGCCTAGCAGCAGTATCAAAATTTCTTTCAAATTCACTTGAATTCTGCATGGATTTTATAGCAGGTCCTCAAATAACATCATTTTATTAAAACATTGATAAGGTACTGTAGGAACTTAAGTCTTGTTCATATCAATTAGCCTACGGTAAAATTGGTTTCCTTAAAGAGTTGACACTTGAACATGGGTTTGAATCACGCAGGT
>NW_006436287.1:390054-397678 GCF_000325575.1 Pteropus alecto | reverse complement strand
CGCCCCATAAATATAGTCAGCCTTCTATATCCCCGGGTTTTGCATCCAAAGATTCAACCAACCTTGGATCAAAAACACTATTTTTGACCTGTGATTGGGAACTGGATGCAGAAGGCAGATTGTGCTACACCACTTTATATAAGGAACTTGAGCATCCACAGATTTTGGTATCTGCAGGAGTCCTGGAACCAATCCCTGGCAGATACCAAGGGGTGACTGTAGTTGTTTTCAGGGAGTCAAAAGTTATATGTGTGAGTCATGCCCCTAATCCCCTCCTTGTTCAAGTGATAACTGTAGTTTCTTTTGCTTAAAGTTGTAGAACCTATCCAAGAGGTTAAATGAGGACTTGCTGTACATCTATACTTTGCTATAAAACATATTACATAGAAAACTTTGGGTAAAATTAACACTGTGCCACGGTTACTTACCCCAAGGCTATGCATACCCATCTCATTCCGTAGTGGAAAGCAGGAAAAGATCTTAAAGATCACTTAGTTCAAATGCCTTACTATGAAGATGAAGAAAGTAAGGCTCGAAGAGCTGACTTAAGCAAGATCACACCACTGCCAGTATTACCTAAAACCTAAACATATTGAAGTTCTTTTTTTTCTTTTCATAATACAAAAACTGACGATTTAAAAGGCTGAGAAAGGTACACACTGCCGCTCAGGAGACTGCCCATAGAACCACATTAACCCAGCCGGCCTAAGAGCCGAATTCAGGCCAATAGGCACTAGGTAGCGTTGGGGGACTTACGAGTGGAACATTGAGGCCAACATGAGTTTCTCATTGGAGGTGAGACGGGGCCGGCCGAATCGAATAGACACCGGGTAGTTAGCAGGGTTGCTTAGGTACTCCAGCACCTCTTTCCCATCGGCTGTGTACTTGCCATTCACGTCCATGCCATTGATGGCCAGCACTGCGTGGCCCACTGCAAAGGGAGGCAAGGGTCAAGGAAGCCCCATCCTGCAGATTCCAAGAATAAGGGAACCGGCTCCACTCCCTCGCCCTCTGCTACGAGACACCAGCCTACTTCCGCAGTACCGGACCCGCCCCCGAGCACAGCCCACCCCGGATTCCGTCGCGCTGGCCGAAAGCAACCAGTACACGCTCATCATGTAGCTTGAGGAGCAGATCAAGAGGGTAACTGAAAGTTTTTTCAGCCTCGGCCCGTGGCGCGTAGCTGTCCAATTGGTAAATCAGTCCGCCAGCTTTGTTCACCACGTAGACACTGAAAATCGCCATGGCTGCTGCCGCGGCTCAGACACTGGAAATTGGCCCGGCCCTGCCCCGGAACTGCAGTCACGGAACCACCCCCCAACCTCTCACTTCCCCCTCCCAGCCCGGACGCGCCGCCAACTGCGGCGCTTGCGCACGTGAGGCAACACGTTTGGGTGTAACGCTGGAAAACCAGTTGCCAGGACGCGGGAGGTTGTTTTCCGTCTTTCTTTCCAGGTTCTTAATGCTAAGAAATAGCAACGTGTGACTGCTTCACAACTAGTGACAAAGCCGAGTAAGGCGAGGACTATGTTAAGGGCGTGCAGAGAAGGAACGCGAGCCTCCGTCTGTTAGCTTCAGCCAGAGGCGGGCCCTCGAACGTCCTCTGCGGGGCTCCGCCCCTTACCCCGGAAGCACTCGCCGAGAGTGGAGGTTTCTGGGCCTGTTCGCGAGCAGCGCTTCCTTTTGTCCGACATCTTAGCGAGGCTGCGGTGGTAGCAACAGCTTTCGGAAATTCGTTATGGTAAGCTCAGCGGTGTGAAGCCGGCGCGGTTCTGAGAGCCGGGTAGTGCTAGGGCACTGTTGAGGCTCCATCGGAGGGAGGGCTCCCAGAACTGCCGTGCTACAGCTCAAGGCAGGAGGGGTATTCATCCATGTGCTCTGTTAGTGGAGTTCGGGCTAGGCTGAGTGCAGTAGTAGGGGGAGCATGGGGCTGCCTTATGAGCTGGCTCCATTCCCGCTTCTCTTCAACAGCCGCCCAAAGACGACAAGAAGAAGAAAGATGCCGGAAAGTCGGCCAAGAAGGACAAAGACCCAGTGAACAAATCTGGGGGCAAGGCCAAAAAGAAGGTAGGAGGCCCTCTAAGAGTGAGGGAAAAGTAGGGGCGCCCGTCTCATAGCTATAGTAATAGGTGATGTACATAACAAACGGCTTTTAACGTCAAAGTTTATGCTCTTCACCACCATTCTCACTTTTTCTCCTCATTTGGACAATGGGGCGATACCTACTATTTGGAAATTAAACAAATGTCTATAAAGCATTTGTTCTGGTGCCTAGCACATAATTAGTCCTATGACGCTCATCCATATTGGAAAGCCTCAAAGATACTATTTTCTGTCTAATTTATCTGATGCCATTAAGGGTAACCAGGGTCTCTTATTTTGTATCTTGGTTTTCTAATTATTTGAAGCTTAATTTGTATAGTTTGTTAATTTTTAGTTTCGTAAGGTTCCACAGGCCAAGGAAGAGAGCCACCTTTCAGTATTGCCCTACTAACAAGAGAGATTTTTCTGACAGTGTTTGGGAGGGAAAGTGATTCTTCCAGTAACACTCTTTTCCCCTTTTTGTGAGCAGAAGTGGTCCAAAGGCAAAGTTCGGGACAAGCTTAATAACCTAGTCTTGTTTGACAAAGCGACATATGACAAACTCTGTAAGGAAGTTCCCAACTATAAGCTTATAACCCCAGCTGTTGTCTCTGAGAGACTGAAGATCCGAGGCTCCTTGGCCAGGGCAGCCCTTCAGGAGCTCCTTAGTAAAGGTGAGAGGGGTATATTCTGGTATGGTTTGCACATTAAATTGGCTTAATTATGTTAGCCATCTTAAATATTTTTGTTGGAATTTTTAAAAATATGCTTAGGCTGACCAGTGGTTAATAATATAATTCTAACATGTCACCCCTAGGGTAGACTCTCAAGCAGCCATTTTTTCTGTGGCAGTTTGTTGAAGCTGTCTGTGGTGCCTCATATGGATATAGTGGATTTTATAGTAAAGTGTGAGGGTGGCCATCCCAAGAGCAGGTAATGGGCCCCTCATTAGAAAGGATAAGTAAAATTAGATTATCGTCAAGAACTGTAGACATGTCTTTGTTACTCAGCATATGTTTTGGGGAGTGATATAAAACTCACTTTCTAGTGTCTGTTAAGTATCTCATAGTACTACTATGAAAACCTTACCCTTTTTTCTTAGGGCTTATTAAATTAGTTTCAAAGCACAGAGCTCAAGTAATTTACACCAGAAACACCAAGGGTGGAGATGCCCCAGCTGCTGGTGAAGATGCATGAACAACAGGTAAGAGATCATGGTGTAGGAAGTGTATGTCTCCTTTTACAAAGCTCTATACTGATTCTTTTTTCAATTTTTTTTACAGGTCTCACCAACTGTACATTTTGAAAAATAAAAGTTTATTACATCAAATAAGTGGGTATGTCTGTTTTCTAAGGGCAGTTTACAAGGATTATAGGGTATGGGTTTCTTAAGTTGGTTGAATAAGTTATGAAACCATTAGATTGTTTTCTTGATGTGACTGTTTCTTGCTGCAGCTTCAGTTTTGAATTGATGCCTGAAAGGAAGTGAAAGGTTAACAGGACAGGGTGAGATCTCCAAAGGGGGAAGTGGTGGGCTGGGGTCCTGGACCCATACCTGGATTGCCAGCGGCGTCCATTATTCCAAACCCGGCCAAAAGAGGGCAGCCAGCCTGCACTAGTGTTGGAGTTGTGATCAAAGTTGGCTCCAACTCTGTCTGGGGGGAGTTTCTTCAATTTTTGTTTTTCCTCTACAATGATAAGTAAATAATTTTATGAGTAGGGAGATTTAAAGAACCCAATGCCATTCCTGATTTAGTTTACTTACTCTCTTTAAGAAATTCTTCATAGGAAGGTCCTATTTGTTGATTCCAAGAGCTATACTCATCTTGAACCATCCAAGGAGGTGTGGCACCTGGAAAAGACCCATTAAACAAAAAATAAGGCACTTTAAAAACTTTTTTAACTTGCAGGCTATTGTGAAATATGACCTAGCTCTAAACTCTTACCTGAGAACTGGAAATGTTCAAAAGTCCAGGAATTATGGACCATGGGAAGTTGAGGTACCTAGGCTAATTTAAAGCAACATACCTTACATGTGGTATGCTGATATTTGATATATTGAGGCATGAATGGAATATAGTGTGTACTCTTTTTGTTCTTTCAGCAGGGTTTTTTTTTTTGAGATTTATCTATTGCACGTGTCAATAGTTCCTTTGTTGAGTACTATTCCATTGTTCATTTGTCTGGTACTATAAATCTGCTATGACAATTTGTGTATAAGCCTTTGTGTAGATAGACTTGCTTTTCTCTTAGAATGGCTGGATCATAATGTTTAACTTTTTAAGAAATCGCTGAACTGTTTTCCAAAGTGGTTGTGCCATTTTACATTGCCACCAGCAGTGAGTCTTCCTCCACAGACATGGTCAGTCTTTAATTTTAGCCATTCTCATGAACATCTTTTTTATATGCCTTTGAGGTTTGAGAGCTCTTCATATATTCAGGATACAAGTCCTTTATTAGACAGTGATTTTTTTTTTAAATTCTCATCCCCCTCCTACCTTTTGACAACCATCAGCTTGTTCTCTATAGCAGTGTGTCTATTTCTGTTCATTTGTTTTAGGTTCCACTTATAAGTGAGATGATACGTTTGTCTTTTCTCGGACTTCACTTAGCATAACACCCTCTAGGTATATCCATGTCTCAGGATTTCATTTTCTATTGCTGAATATCCACATCTTTATCCATTTGCTGATGGACATCGAGATTGCCATTAATACTTTATCTTAATCTACTTTAAAAAATAAATCACAGTTTGAGAAATACTGCCATGGGCTTTCCTTACCTGAGTGAATGTTACCAACTCCTGGTGTGTCCTGTAGTTGGAAATGGAAAAAAAATCCTGGATAAGAAAGCCAGATGATAGGATACTCATAGCTAGAAAAGGCAAACTTAATAGAGATGGATGGAACCAGTGCCACGATGCTAATTCTGCACCCCACTGATGTTAAATCTTAAAAGCATAGTAAATCATTGGATGTCCTATACTCAAGAGAGTCATGGTCTTAATAGTGAAGATGTGCCTAGTACATGCCTGATAAAAACCTTTTCTCACAGCATACATATTGTTGGGGAAGAAAATTACGTACAAATTACATCGACAACTTTTTATATGGTACTACATCCATTTATAACAGACTACCTCAGATAAGCCTTCCATGAAAATGACATTTGAGTTAAAGGCTGAAGGAAGGTAAGCATATTTAAGGCAATGCAACTACATGTGCAAAAGTAAGAAGCACAATATGGCTGGAGTATAGAATATAAGCAGATGATGATGCAATAATTTTGTTTGGGACAGGATTGCATGAGGGAGTAGGAACTGTTCCAAGGTGGAACAGAGGCCAACTTGTACTCAGGTAAAATAGACCTGACAAGATATGGGAGGTAGAGGAGATAAAGATTTGCATCTACAGTTACTGGGAATATAATGGGAGTTTGTTTCAGGTATACAATACTATAGAATAATGTAGCAAGAGAAAAGCCTGCAGAGACAACAGGAATGGTCAGAATAGGTTAAAAAAAAAAAAAAAAAAAAAGGAGATGGGTATCCCGGGATCTGAAGGGGGAATTGGCTCTTTCCTGGCTGGCTTATCCATTGTACCTGATGGCCAATGAATGTCAGAGGCTGTCCTGTTTCCATCCAATCAAACTCGGGGGCTGGTGGCAGGTCCAAGTATGAGGGCTGCTGTGAGGTGGAGGCTACTTGGCTGAAAAAGACAAACAGCAGCCAGGCTGGCAGATGAGGTCTTTGAGCTATGAGGACAGCAAAGATAAGATTTATTCCCATTTCCCAAACAAAAAGTTACAGAATGCTCTAAAAGATGTCAAATTCCAAGAAGAGATTCCATAACAATCATACCTGTTTGCTCCTTTCCAGCTTCCAGGTGCCGAAGAGCCCTCTTCTGGGTCTGGCACTGCCTGAAGCTGAGTTTGATTCAGGAAAAACAAGTGTCTAGGATGCTTAACTGCCTAGGCTAGGCTCCCACCCTCCAGAAAGAGGCATAAGGAGAGTACTGCCCATCCCTCCCAGTCCTGCCCACATCTCCACTGACAAGGCCTGCCCCCTGGTGGACAGGTAAGGGAATTTAAGCAGAGTAGACGAAGTGTGGTGTCCTCTTAGAGCTGGGAGGTGAAATGCTGGATCTGGGAGAACCAGGGATAAGTGGATTTGGATACTGCTCTGGTTCCTTCGAGGGAAACCAACCTCTAAGACAGACCGAACCACCTCCTGCCGGCTGTGCTCCACCTTACGAATCTGAGCTGCCATCTGTGGGAGAGAGGCTGCTTAGATAGGTATAAGATCATGGGGGCTTGGTCCTTCAGAGGCCTTTCCTTTAACTTACCTCTTTGATCACCTCATCCTCTTTTTCCTCATAGGAATCCAAACCTTTCACCATGGATTTCTTGAATCTTAAAAAAAAAATGCAAGTCAGCCTAGATCCCCAGGCCTTGCCAGTTGTGAAAATATACCTAGTTTTCAAACTCACAGAAATAAAGTACAGAGAATACCTGTGTACCTCTCATCCAGATTCACTGTTTAATATTTTGCCATTCTGGCTCACTTCTTTTATACACATTTCCTTTTTGCCAAAATAAAAATGGGTTTTAGACATCATGAGAGTTAACTAAATATTTCAGTATGCATATCCTGAGAATGAGAACAGTCTGAAACCATTATCACATTTAAGAAAATCAATTATTCATTTTAATGTCCAAATTATCCTGTGTGTGGCTAGTGAGAATCCCTTCAAACTAGCTCCTTGGTCCTTTGGATCACTCTATTAATATGAGCACAAGATATTCCAGGCTCACCATGTATTTTCCCTGCTCCAAACCTGAAATCAACCATTTCTCCAATGAGATCTGGTTTCTTTTAGTAGAAAGCAGTATTTAGAAGGAAAGAGCTGAGTGTTAGTACTAAATTCTTATTGGTGGTCTACAGGTGTCATGCTTCTAGCTCTTTCAGAGGACAGAGCTTTGATTTTGTTAAAAATTTATAATGATACCTCCCCAATCAATTCCTTCCATTCTTTACTGGTATCTTCCTTCTGCCACACTGAAAACTCTGGTTCCCAACAATGTCAATAGACAGTCACTGCACTGGGGGTTAAGGGTTACCAACCTATACAGTTGAAAGTCCACATATAACTATAATGGGCCCGTGTGGATTCCCGAATGGGAGTTGACCCTTGAACAATGTGGGTTTGAATTGCGCAGGTCAATTGAAAAAGTCTGTAAGTGGACTTTTCAAACCCAAATTGTTCAAGGATCAAATGTACTTACAGTTTTATCCTACAATACACACAAAAAAGTATCAATAATAGCAATACCACTATCAACAATAAAACTAAGCAAAGCTCAAGATTTCTTTGCAGTTCTTTAGTCCTTAAAAAATTAATATCCTAAGGATATAATCAAGTAAATTTTGTTCAAAAGTTACTTGAATTCTTATTCTTTTGTTTCCTATCAATTTGATAATTAAGAAAATTCATCTTTGCAATCAATTTTAGCATGTTTTCTGACCTAATTTTAGTATGTAAAA
>NW_006436287.1:352956-389948 GCF_000325575.1 Pteropus alecto | reverse complement strand
GAAATGGCTGTACCACAGTGCCCTGGGAGCTTTGCACATATCCATACAGGCAAAGCCTTGAACGGCAGCTTATCAGTCTTGGCTGAACACGTTTGTGATCCAAAACACAACAGGATGGGAGGCCTGAAAAGAGCTGCTATGAGGCCTCTCCCACCTGCCTATCTCCTCAAGAGGCTGTCATGAGACAGTTTCTCATCAGCTCCTGGGTTCTGATGAAGTATGGGGCTTTCTGCTACCCCCCACCCCAGAGCAGAGCTTCAGATTTTACAAAACCATGTAGCTGCAGTTTACATTTGCCATCTCTTTTCTGCTCCACTATCCCTATTCAACCACCAAAACCCATACCTAGCTGGGTCAGAGTCACGTGAAGAGTGAGTGCTTTTTGTCCTCGGATACCCTCTCCTCTCAATCTGAACCACAGGTTTGAAGGCAAGGTAGTGGGATTTAGGCATTTCTTATCATTCTCTCATTATTCTCCACACTGAGTAGAAGGGAATAATAGATACTATGAGTTTTTCTGTAACTTTGGCTTTGGGATCCCCTTGAGTTCCACATCCTATAATTTCAATATGGTCCCAATAAAAGTGGTGTCATGAAGCTACCTGTGTCCTTTTCCTGAGGTAGTCTGGGCTCACATGTGTGCTGACCAGCTTTCTGCACTTCAGTTTCTAAGGGTCTTCCAGAGGCCAGTTAAAATTGAGTCTAAAACTATTAAAAGTGGGTACTGGGTGAACATCAGTTTTTTGCACATTATAAACAATCTCTCATGTTCCTAAAGGACCTTAGTATTCTCTGTGCTACACATTTAAGTAGTTGATTATAGTCAATTTTTACTATATACTGTTTTCTATTTGCTAAATGTATTGTAAATCCCACCCCCAACTAGATTATAAACCTTTCAAAGACTCACACTTCTTTTGTGTCCAATATAATGCCTACTAGAATAATGAGTGCAATGAAGGCAATACTTATGAAGTCCTTATTAACTTTCCAATTAATAAAGGAAGCTCCTGTACTTGACACAGATCCAGAATTCATACTCTGCTACTTCATTTTTCAAAAGCAGTGATTTACCGTGCATAATCTTGGGGGGAGATGAGAAACTTCTCTTTCATGTGGACTTCAGCCTTGTTCTCCCACCAAAATCTGTTGGTTGCTTTCTTGTGCTCTGGGCTGAGAATGGAGAGAATGAAGAATCTCAATGATAGATTATAAAATATTACTCGGATATCTAGGCACTACATAAATAACTGTAAACATCAGTATTTCTGCTTCTGGGCAAGGTTCAGAGAGAAATACTGTTATTAGTCTCTTCCAGAATTCCAGTCTCTCTCTACCAATATAAATATGAGAATCTGAGAGGTGATGAGAGGTAACCTTGAATCAGCTGGCTTTCCTAGTTAGACCACCAACACCATGGGGGACCATGGCAACCATAAGCCCTCTATCCCTAAAGATAGGCTGTCCACCCTGCACAGGTCACAAAAGCGTTCTTCCTCTAGCTCACCCTAAATCCACCTTCCCATAAACGTATGCAAACGCTGGATGAGGCTCCCAGCCCCTATCTCACCTGGCCAGATGCTCCAGCAGCCCCCCGTGCAGCACGGTCAGGTTTCCGTGGCTCAGGTGTTTCCGCACCTCACAGCTGCAGCACAGGCACCAACAGCACCGCTCGTGCTCCGGCACGTAACGCTCGACCTGAGCTGTGCGGATGGCCTTGCGGGCCGCCTCCACCTGCGCAGAAGAGAGTGTAACACGAGGCCAAGTAGAAACCTGAACTGGACCCCCAAATCCCAACCCTTCAGGCCCTCATGCACCGCCCGCATCCCCGCTCCCAGGCCGTCTGCGGTCCCCTCCAACCTCCAGTCCGCACCTGGGGCAGAAGCCGATCCAAAGCCACCTTCAGGTGCCGCTGGTGCTTGCGACTGTAGACGTGACCGCGACCACAGAAGAAGGTCTGTCGGCACAGACAGCATCGCTGCGCGGGCGCCATCAGCAAAGGGCTAGGTAAACACGACGTACTGCGGTTCCTACGCTCTCCCGTGACTCCTGACCCCTCGGGGGCGGGGCGAACGCAGAGGCTCCCTCGCGGCCCCCAGCGACTGGCAGGCGCCACTGCAAACCCTTCTGCGGCTGTGCGGATCCTTGCCCTGGCTCCCTCTCTATGTGCAAACACATCTTGTCATCAGTATACCCAAATGCTGCTAGCTAGAAAAAGTGGTCAGCCTGCTGTGCAAGAAAGAGCGCACGCAACAGTTCGGTGAAACTGAAGGATCAAAGCCACACGCGCGTCGGGGCACTGACAAGGACCTGTATTGGACGATGTAGCAAATCATAACTAGTATTTATAGGGTGCTCACTGTGTGTCTAGAGCTTTACATTAACTACCTCACTTCATCCTCACAATAACCTTATGTAGTGTACTATTATCGGCATTTTACAAGCGGGAAAACAGGCATGGGGGAGGAAGTAACTGTGTGGAAAGCTGCACAGGTGTTGTTAACCAGTGGAGGCAGCATCTTGGGCCCAGTGCTCTTCAGTACCAGCAGACTATAAGAAACACATGCTGTGGGTGGCCATAACCTAAGACCTAATCACAGTCATATCCCACAGAGGTGTTCTGAGCATTGCTCCTGTAAAGCTGTAAAGGGAAAGCTATAAAGGCTACTAAATCATTGCTGAGGGTTAGCAGACATTTTTAATCTGTAAAAGTGCTAATCTAGTGGAATTTTTATTAATTCTTTTAACCCACTTCTCTTAGAATCAGCAGCCTCCTGTCTGTCCTCCTCCCTTAAGCCTTAAGGCCTAAGGTGAATTGCTTCTTTTCACCACAGAAATCCTCAGGTTGTGATCTCCACCCTAGAGTTCCTTGACAGAAGCTTGGGGCCTAGCCTTGCCCTAAATCAAAGAATGAACAGACAGAGCTGGCAGAGTCCTGGACTTCTCTTAGGTTTGTTACCAGTACTGGTGCATTAACCTGGATGGGCTACAATGTCTGTAGGTATATCCACAGTCAACCCCATAATTTGGGCCTAGAAAGTAGCCAGACTCCCCTTCAGATCTTGACTTCCTGTTGAACCTTCCCTTTAGACTCAAGCCTCTGCCAGTTGTGGTCCATTGTGATAACCCTTGCAACATTCAATTCTTTGACCTCCCATCATTCCCCTCGCAGAGTTAATCCTGGACTTTGTTCACCCAAAAAGGTTACTTCTCTGAATCCAAACTCTGAAGTTCTACTCTGACCGACACCATCTTCCATCCTTCCATGTAACCTTATCTTTCATCTTACAGGAAGACCTCCATTACTGAAGATAACTATTCTTATACACTCAGAGAATTTTTCAGCATCTGCCAGATGATTTGCTCTAGGCCAGTGGTTTTCAAAGTGTGGTCTCCATATCAGCAGCATCAGCAAATGGGAGCTTGTTAGAAATACAAATTCTTGGGCCCCACCCCAGACCTACTGAATCAGGATCTCTGGTGAGGCCCAGCCATCTGTCCTTAATGAGCCCTTTAGGTGATTCTGGTGCTCAATCAAGTTTAAAAATCACTGGTTTAGATCTTAGGTCCTGTTGGCTTTGCTTTACCCACTGGATCCTAGGAATATTTTCACCACATTCCCATGGCAACTTATTACTTCACTTGACTTTCCAAGACTACTCATTCTGTCAAACCACAATTGCGATTCAACCCAGCCATCTGTTTCCCACATTTGTTTCAAAGCTGCTTAGAATAGTCTACACTATCTGCTTCAACTTCTGCTAACTTCTTAGCCTTCTGCAATTTTGCTTTTGAAACTGTTTTCCTAAGGTTCTCCATCACCAAATATTCATTCAGCTGCCATCTGAACTCGACTTGTGGGAAATGGAATTGAACATCTTCCTCTTCAGAACATCCCCTATTTTCATCCTCCTAGTGAATAATACCAAGAAAAAACCTAGAGTTTGGGGGTGAGTTATCTTTTACACTCCCTTGTATTAAGTCCCCCTATCCACCCTGCATAAGTTGTTTTATTGGATTTCTGAGATGCTTAAAGTCTATTTTCCACTTTTTATACTCATAGAGCATATCTTATTTTTATTCCCTTCCTTTCTTGCTTGGATTCATGTAAAATCTTTCTAACTGGTTTCCAAGTGTCTGGTCTATTTCAGCTCCATTTATCTTCCAGACTCTGGTCTTAAGAAAGCTCTAAAATTACTATACTGATAAATGCCTCTAAATTGCCTTCAGGAACAAAATCTAAACTTCCCAGCATGACTTTCAAAATCTTTTACAATATGATTCCCAAGTTCCTTTTCAGCCTGGTCTTCTGCCACTCCCCTCCTCCTTCCCTGACCTTCTCACACACTTCTCCAGGCAATACAGATGGTCCCTGACTTAACGATGGTTCAATTTAGGATTTAAAAACTTTTTAATTTTATGATGGTGCAAAAGCAATACAAATTCAGTAGAAACCATACTTGTAATTTTGAACATCGATCTTTTCCAAGACTAGAGATATTTGGCACAATACTGTCATGACTCTGGGCAGCAGGGCAGCGAGCCGCAGCTCCCAGTCAGCCACATGATTGCAAGGGTAAACAATTGGTACTTTATAGTGTAGTGTTAAATGCATTAAATCCAGCTTATGATGTTTTTCACTCATAAGTTGAGGAGCATCTGTATTCCAGCAGTCCTATTGCTCCTATGCACTTTAGCATCTTCAACCCTTGGATCCATCTACCTGATAAATTCTTTCTATAAGGTTCTGAAATATGAACTAGATTGGAATTTCCATGAGGCTGGTGACTTTGCCTGACACATGGTAAGCTCTCAATCCATTCGTAAACTCTCATATCAATTCATTATTGAATGAATGAATTGTCACACCTTTTGTGAAGACTTCCAGAGTTGTCAATATCTTTTGCTAATCCCGTCATCATTTTTGTTTAGTAGTCAGTTGAAAACCCAATAGTTGAAAAGCTCCTCAAGTGCAGGGACTGTCTTGTTCATATCTGAATTCCTAGAATGCTAGCATAAAGTGGTCTTCTATGCATGTTTGTCAAATTAGGTTAAAACTATTAAAACTACAGGCACCCAGGATTAAGATACTGTTGGGGTGGGAATTTATGCAAGGAAGGAGACTAGGAAGCATGCAGCTAACAGCCTGATAATTAACAATATCAAACTACAAAACAAGCTAATGGGTAGTTTTATTTATTTAACAATTGAAAAAAGTAATTTCTTGTCAGAAACAAAACAAAAAAACCAGAGGCTATAAAGATATCTCTTGCCACCCCCAATCTCCAAAGATGACTATTGCTATTTGATACCTATATTCCTTAAGACATTTGCCATGCTTAGACAACATATTTAGAAATATGAATAATTTCTGTTACATTTGGAATCATATTGAATACGTTTTTTTTTCCCCACCAAAAACATATTGTGGATATCTGTCAGTAGATTTATATATTATCTGTATTCCAATGATTTATATATTATCTGTATTCCAATGACTCTCAAATGTATTTACATCTTCAGCTCAGACTTACCAACTCCAGACTTATAACAATTACCTACTTGACATAATCATCCTGGCATTTCAGATTTTAATAGAACTGCTTAAAGCCACTGCTCCTACAGGCTTCCTCTCCTCATCATTCACCGAATTGCTCAAACCAAAAACTTGAGTAATTCTTTTCTGTATCCAGTCAATCCTGTTGACTTGATTCTACCTCCAGGGTTCATCATCAGATCAGTCTGCTTCTCTCCATTTCTACTGCCACTGCCACTACTCCTGGACTACTGCAATTACCTCCTAACAGGTCTTCCTGCTTCTATGTTTGCCCCACTACAAGCCACTTTCAATGAGTGGCTAAGCATGATTTAAAAAATAAGATCAGGTTATGTCAGTCTACAGCCATGCCACCCTGAACATGCCTGATATTGTCTGATCTCGGAAGAAAAGCAGGGTCGGGCCTAGTTTGTTCTTGGATGGGAGACCACCTAGGAATACCAGGTGCTGTAAGCATTAAACAAACAAACAAACAAACAAACAAACAAAACCGCTAAGTAATCACAATGGTACTATATTTATACCTGACTATTTATACCTGAATATTGTTATAAAATTATTTTGAAAGTTGGGAAATGGTAATTATTTATTATTTTGCTAGTCGGTATTTGTGAAATAAATATATTCTGTAGAAAAAGTAAATTCATTAAATTATTAAAAACTATTTTATACACCGTTGTCCAGTTGGTTCAACTTCTTATAGGTAGGACCTGGGTCTTGTTGATCTGTTTCCAGCTCACAGATGTCAGGGCTTAGCATGAAGTTAGCACTCAAAAAATGTTGAATGGAATCTACATCCACGCCATCCTGAACATGCCCGATCTTGTCTAATCTTGGAAGCTAAGCACGGTCTGGCCTGGTTAGTACTTGGATGGGAGACCACCTAGGAATACCAGGTGCTGTAAGCATTAAACAAACAAACAAACAAACAAACAAACAAATAAATAAATAAATAAATAAATAAAATCAGGTTATGTCAGTTACTTCAATCATTTCCCACTGTTCTAGGAAAAAATCCCTTAATATAGCCCTAAAAAGACCTGCATGATCTAGTCCCTGCCACTCTCCCTAGCCTCACCTTGGATTTTTCTCCTCTTGCTTGCTTATCATATTCTGTCTGCCATGGCCTTATCCCCATTCTCTCAACAGGTCAAGGTGAGGAGGTCTCTACCTCCTAGGCTTTGTCCATTCTGTTCCTTCTACTAGAACCATTTTCCTTCCCATTTTTCAGCCTGAAAACTCATTATATAGGTCTCAGTTAAAATGTCTTTCTTAGAAAGGCCTTCTCTGACCTCTCCAATCTAGATACTTATATTGTTTTCTCTCACAATAACCTAGATTTACCTTATTATCATTGTTCATTATTAGTGTGTCTGGTTAATATATCTTTCCATCTAGACTGAAAACTCTGTGAGGACCCATTTGGGGTTTCACTGTATCCCTAGCACCTGGCACAGGGCCTAGCATATTGAAAACTCAAAACAAATAATTGTTGAAGAGGAAGTGAAGGTAGGACTATAATATTCTCTCAGAGGGCAAAATGGGTAAAGGCAGATTTTTCTCAGGGTCACTTTTTCCACAAAGACTATTTTGTTTTGTTTCTTCCTTCTGACCTGCTTCCTTTTGGGATCTGCTTGCACTTAAACCAGACATGGATAAGAACATGGACAGGGATAAGGATACACACAAAATGCAGATGAGGTGGACAAGTTGAGGCCAAATCAGATGAAACTCTCTCCTTCCTGGGAGCTGGATAGACCAGGGTGGTAGGAGAGGGGGCTTTTCTTGCAGAGTACTGAGTGGGCCCAGGGCTAATGACACTAATGACCTGGTCCCTTCACCTATTCCTCCAGTGGATATTACATAAAAATTAGCATCTGGACAGTCTAAGAGAAGAGAATCAGCACAAAGCACCTCCAGGCGGATTAGGGAAAGGCAGTTCTCTACTTGCTCCAACTGGGCATCTGTATATATCTGCCCTGCCCTGTCCCTGGCACTTGTCACTTTTTCTTCCCATCCCATCCCTGCTATTTATTCCCCACCTCCTTGAGTCCACCTCTGCCTCCTGGGAGTATCATCAGCAGCCCTGCCCACCCTGGCCTCCCTGCCAGGCAGGGATGGCTTTGAGCACTTCTGGAGAAGTACTAGCCATTGTTTTCTAAACCTGGAAAAAAGACCTAGTGCTAATGTCTCCTGAGAGAATCCTTCCTCAGCTCCTCCAGACAGAGCTAATCTCTCTCTTCTCTACTTCCAGAGAGTATGGAATTTGCCTGTTCAGAAGTTACCAGTGACATAGCAACAGTGCATTCTTACTACCTAACAGGCCCCATGCTAGGCTCTGGGGGTTTGGACATGAACATGACTTATTCCAGTGTATTGTCCTCACTGGTTGCCAATGTCACTGTAAGTGAGTGCCTCAGGGACAGGGTCTATACGTTATACTTTGCTTGGTTTTGCGGTTCTCACCTCATCAGCCTTAACACTCTACGAATAAAACATATTTTGTAAGACCATCTTTACCATCCTGAAATGAATCTTACTGATAAAATAATCTATCCACACATATAATTTTTAAAAGATAAATATAATACTTTGTAATATAACAAAAATAAAGGTAGACAAATTATAATAATATGTCAATGGATAAACTATATTTGAAAAGTGGTAGTTGGAAATTTGCATGTAGAATGAATAGCTCAGATTTAAGAAATGATATTCAAATGACCACTGATAATATTTTTTCTTTATATTGGCTACCTTGAAATAATAGTTAAATATTTGCTTATACATGTAGAATCCCTGTGAGTACAACAGATACAAACACAGACCAATATAGGTATGTGCTATTGGTGACTTAACTACCAGAGCAGTTTTGCTCTCTGTGAAGCGATCTTCAAAAATGGCAGACAACTCTTAGTAAACCTCCAATCCAAAAAGAGTACAGTCTTCCTTCATTTTATATAATAGTTACATTCCTGGAAAATTCAGTGTATATTAAAATGATGTAACAAATACTTTCTGGTATAAAACCAAGTTAGATCCTTGGCTCAGGTTATTGTAAATGGCCTGAGGTATGAGGGTCGATTCTTCAGGGTGAAAGTCTGCCTCCAGTACTGAGGACATCCGACACTCCTGGGTCTGACTTCTAATGCCCACATCACTCCCAAATCCTTGCAGCAACCACAATGCTCCCTAGGGTTAGTGAGAGCGCCTGGCCTAGCACTACTATATTTCTGGTGCATGTTAGGGAGTGAATGCACAAGCTGGAGCTGGTAGAGCAAAGGTGGTGGTGGTGATAGAGAGGTGACCAGGGAGGGATTTTGTGTGTTACTGAAATGTGCAAATCAAGCAAATGAACAGGGGCCTTTCTTCAAAGGTAGAGATTTTCATCTGGTTGTGCTTTTTCAGCAATACCACGTTTCAGAGACCAGGGAGGAGGCAGTTGGATTTCACAGTGAGACAGACTGCAAGGGATTAAGGGGTGAATAAGTGGACAGGAAATGAAGCCTACTCCTCAAATATAATAGCCATCACACTCAAAGACACAAAGAGAATAGTGTCTACTCTTTAAGGTGGCTGTATGGTTTAAATCTGCAAATGTATGTAGAATGATGTCTAGTTGTAAGCACTTGATGTTAACACGCCAGACACAGGACTGTGCACTTCGCATTGTCCTTAGTTCTCAAATCAAATCTGGGTATTTTTATTATCTCTATTTTGCATAAAAAAGAAGCTGAAGTTTAGAAATGTTAAGAAAACCAGTACTAAAGAAGATATAGTAAAGGACAGGTTATTTGCTGAGAGGGAGCAGAGCTGGGAGTCAAATATAAAAAAGCAAAGTGTTGCCAGCAACAGTAAGGTCCAGGCTACCACTAAGAGCTGTCAAGTGTTAAAAGTAGATCAAGGCCGTTAGTAGTCTACCAGCATCCTGGGACAGGGAGGAGATTCCTAACTAGATGTCACAATGAATGATAAAATAGCTACCACTGATTTAGCTTCCCCCATGAACCAGGAGAAGTACTAGCTGTGTACACTAGAGTGTAGGCACTCCACTCCACCCACTTGTTTTCCACTCTGGTACTAAGAAAAAGGTGTTGTTAACTCATTTTCCTGATCAGGACACTCAAGCTCAAAGAGAAGTGCCTGCCTGAGGGGGGTTCTTCTGAAACCAAGATGCTGGAGCAGTGGCAAGCAGCTACCTCAGAGCTGATTGATAGAAAGCAAGCAGGGCAGGGAGGAACAGTGAAGTGAGACTGCCTCAACCTTGACTGACTGCAGATTTCTGGCAGCCCCCTGGACAAGGGGAGCCATTCTCAAGACTCGAGCACCATCCACTGCCACCCCCGGAGAGAAGCGATCCCCAGTCCCCCAGAGCGGGGTGTCTGAAGGTAGAGCCATGTTTCCTGTGCAGGCCTGTTCACTGGTGAGGGAAAAGCAGGAGAGAGAATCAGAATGGTCATTTCAGCCCTGTGGGAAATCCAGTACTATCTTCAAGCACTGTCTGAATGTCTGTGACATCCTGACACAGCTTTGAACCTTGATCTTTTATTACTTATCCCCCAGGCATCTCTATATTTCCTTCGCATCCAAGGGTGGCAGCTGGCCCTGCCCTGAACATGGTCTCCCACACCAGGAAAACTACAACAGCTCAGCTAGAAAAGGACTCTTAATCCACAAGGGCTCTGGCTTCTGCTGAGGGGATAGTGGAGACAAGTGCCACAGGGAGAGACCATGCACCTCAGCTCTGAGTTCCCACCCCAATGGTTAAATGGGGGAAATGAGAGTACAGCCCACCAGCTTCAAGAAATATTTTTCCTCTCACCTTTGTCACTGTTCCTTCATGGCCTATGAGGGTTTGCCTTTCCTTCAACTGCCCCATAAATGATGTCTTCACTGTTCCCAGCTGATTACATCCACTCCTGTGAGTGCGTGGTTCTTCCTTAGGCCTTTAGCTGGGCCGGCTGCCACAAGCTAGCATCTCCCAAGACTATACTCATAACCCAGAAAAGTAGGGTTGCCAAGATCCTAAGAGAGTTGAATATTTTCTTCCTTTAAGGAAAGAATATGGGCTCTCTTTGCTGCACACCAGGCAACCACCCCATTGCTTCTGGAGCATCCATCAGCTTTGAGGGCATCTTATTTTCAACCTCAGAGCTGACCTCCACCTCCACCCCTCCACCGATCTTCAGAGACCACACATCATGCATACCCACACACCCACACACCAGGCTGCTGCAGGTAACTTTAATAAGACATGGGCTGACTCTCACTTCTTGGACTTAAAGGTCAAAGAGGAAGGGCATCACATCTGTAAGAGAAGAGAGTCAGAGGAATCCATCTGCCCTTTGCAGCTGCTGTTACCTAAGCCTGGAATGCTCTCTCACAGCAGATGATCTTTTCTGTCAAAGCTCAAATGCCAGCTGGTGTCCAGGAAAAGAAAAAGCCTCCTTTGCATACAATCCTCACATCGTGCTTCTGACATTGTGTGGTCACCATTTCCCTAGGCTGCTGGACTCTGAGTAGGGCGAAGTGTATCTTAATTGTTTCTCTATCAATTTCTTGTACCTCAAGTCCCATGCTTGTGTGCAGGGTGCCACCTCAGGCAGGCACCACCCTAGGGGCTCAGACCACTGCTATCCTCTTCCCTTCCTACAAAAGGTATTCCCTATGGTGTGGCCCAGGTTCCTTCCTTGCAATTCAGCCTTAGGTCAGGATCTTCAGGTCCCCTCCCTTCAGGCTCCCCCTCTCCCCCTTATGACAGGGCCTCACACCTGGCTGACTCATGCACTGTTGGATACTTTCCAGCTGAGTGGAGGCCAAGGCTCGGGCTTCCTCCTCAAAGCGGCGGTGTCCCTCCTCAGTCAACTTCCAGAGGCAAGATCGAGGCCATGTGCTGGCCCCACCCTGCATGCTGACTGGCACTTTCTCAAAGCTGTCACGGAAACAGAGATTGTGACGGATGGTGTTCTTCCAGCCCTCCGGAGCCGTCCGGAAAAAGGGGAAATGTTGTCTGTGGACAGGGAGGAATGGTAAGGAATGGCATGGTTTCTTTGAGAAATACCCTACCTTTGTGCGTACTCTCCCCCAAGGGCCAGGAACTTCAGTCCTTCTCTCAAGGTGGAGAATGGCAAGCTGGCCTAGACTGCTCTTTGCTGATTGAGCATGTGGCAAAACCTTCACCTGGTGTATTGCTTGGGCAAACCCTCATTTTTTAAACCCAGTTTACTGCCCCCATTCCCAGGCTCATTTTTCTCCCTCTCTCTGAGGACTTGGGACTTTGACTCGCAACAGGAACAAAGTAGAAATCAGGCCAACCAACTCCTGTAAAAGGAATCCTGGTCAAGAAGGAATACCGCTTGAGGATTTATATTCTGAGACTCTCAGATATAAGGAAAAGGTCTGAGAAACTCCTCACACTCATGTGTACATCACTATCAAAACTAAAAGTAAATCCTTTTTCAACTGGGCACCCTTGAGGGTACAAGGAGCTGTGCCAGGCAGTACAGTCCGAAGAGAAAGCGTATGAGAAACGGGGGGAAACCAGATTTCGTACTAGATAATCTTGAGTGGGAAAGTGGGAGGATTTATGACCCAGGTGAATTTATGTTTTAAAGAACTAAGATATAAAAGGGTTAGTTTTCTAGATGTGGAAGGGGGTGGGGTGGATATCTTCCTCCGCGTGTGATGTGTAGACACATATTTCAGGACAACCCACAACCAATGCCTAGGAAAGGAGAACTGGGAATACACTTATCTTCTCAAACCCAGACAGTGGAACCAAGGCAGCACCCCAGAGCAGGGACAGATTGGAAGCTTTCAGAACTAAGGGCCCATGCCCCTCCCTTCCCCCTATTCACAGAGCCCGGCACACAGGCACATACCGAGTGAAACTGTAGATCTGTTGCACGTTGAGGCCACAGGGGGAACTGTTTCTTAATGCCAGTGCAATTAGGTGGAAGTAATTGAGAGGGGGTCGGGACCAGAGCTTCCCCTCCTGGCTGTTGGCTTGCCGAGGCCTCCGTCTCTGGAGGGGGGCCGTTTTGCGAGGGGACGAGAAAGCCACAGAGGAGCTGTCATCCTGGTCCTCTGCCTCCTCCTCTTCTGTGAGCTAGAGGAGCACAGAGTAGGAACTGGTCCTGACTCCATGGCTTCTCCTCCAGGGGTACAATGGCAGAAAGGGGTAGTGGTCTAGGGCCACCATCGGGACTTCTCCCACCCAAGGACACAGCCAATTTCTGAACCCATCAACTCTTTGTTACCCCTAAGAAAACAAAACTCTCTGATGCATCATCACTATGCCTATCCTATCTGCATCCAAATCTGGCCCACAACCCCAGAAATCCCTACCTCCCAGCTGCTGGGGGAAGAGGCAAACCGCTTCTGAGGGGGAGACTGCTCACTGAAGGAAGGTGGCAGCAACTCCATCACTGTGGCCTCTGTGTAGTTGACAAAGTCTTCCTCTTTTGGGGACGGCTGAGGGGAGGGGAGTGTGCTTGTCAGATCCTCTCTTCTACTAGATTCTGGGGCCTCCTGCTTTCCAGGGGAAAAGAGAATGTTGGGGTTTGCCCACATCCACAGGTTGGGCTCAAAATCTGGACCTGTACAGAGAAAAAAAAGATTGTGTGCCATACCTCACTGGCTTTGGGTGTCCAGCCCAGGCCACAGGGCCATGTCAGAGAACTCCCCAACAACTACTCACCATCTTTATCAGAGTTGGGTTTTTTTTCCATGGGTAGTTTTGGTGGCTCAACTATACGGAGTTTATATCTGGCAACTGGTGAAAAGAAAGACAGAGGGTCAAAACGTCCTAGGATTTCCACTGTGGTCCCAAGATCCTGGGCCTTGAAGCTTCTCTGGGAGAGGGCTGTGGGACCTGCCTGAGGAGTTATGACACAATATTCTACTAGTTTTCTCCTTACTTCTATGACCTTCTCATTCTCTCTGCATTCTTCTCTTTACAAGCCACATATACTGTCCCTGAACAATCTCAAGAATGCTTGTGGCCTCAGTCACCATCTACAAAATTAGGGCTTTCAAATCTTTATCTCTAACCCAGACTTCTCTGCTACCCCTTAAGTAGAACTCCCTACAGAATGTCTTTGCTTGGATAAACCACAGGTACTTAGAACATTTCTAAAATTAAACTCCATCTTCTTGTTCTTGCTACGTTCCTTGTTTCAGCAAGTGGCACCACTCTCTAACCAGTCTCAGGCCAGAGACTCGGAAACTGTTCTTGACTCTTCTCTTTCCCATACAACTACACCTAATCCATCACCAAGTCCAACTATCCTTGTCCAAGCCATAACCTAAATGGTCTGTTTATCCTCTTTCCTTTAACAGATCATATTGCAGTTTGGGTGATCTTCCTAAAATGTGAATCCAATCTTTTCAGCCTGCTGTGAAAACTTTCCACTGCCCTTGGGCCAAATCTAAAGATAGGCTTCCTTGAGATAGTCTAAAAGGCCCTGGCTCCTCCTCAGTGTTGAGTCATTCCTCCCAGGGTCTCCACCCATCTCCAACAGACCACACTCTAGATCTTAGGCCTTCCCACAAGCTGTTTCCTTTGCCAGAAACACTGTTCCTTCTTCCTGCTTTCTTAGTTAATTGCTACTCACCCATCATGTTTCTGTTTAAACATCTTTCTAAAGCAGGTCTTCTCTGACCACCTGTCTAGACACCCCCATAGCACACATTTTATTGTAATTACTTGCTTAGAGTCTATCTCCAGGCTTGTCTTGTTCACTGCCTGGCACATGAGAGAAGCTCAACTTAATTGGATGAATGACTACATGGTAGGCTAAGAGTAAATCAAGTATATATTAGAGCTATCTGTTTGGCACTGTGCTGGCTCCTTGGGGTTAAGGGAAACTTTTTGTTTCTCCCTCATTGTCCTCATGAGTGCCATCATATTACAGACGAATCTAGGTTTTTGCCTGGAAAATGATGATATACTTATTGTAAAGCTCAGTAATTAGAAAGGATGCTCATTATATAGCTAATGTTCAAAATAATATTCAAAAAAGGAAAAAGTAGCAAGACATATAAAGTTGGAAAGAAAAAGGCAAACCTATTGTTATTTACAGAAAAAATTGATTAATGTAGAAAACCATATAAAACTGATATATGAATTATTAGGACTAATAAGAGTCCAGGAAGTTTGCTGGATATAATAATAAAATACTAATTAATATTGTTCCTCCATCACTAAGAAACTGGAAACTATAATTTTTTTTTAAAAGGTACTATTCACAATAGCAACCAAAGTTATAAAGTATCTAGGGCTTAAACCATCAAATAATGAACTAGACTTTTATGGGGAAATGATGCAATCACCATTTAAGGACATAAAAGACCTGAAAAAAACAAAGACACAATATATATTATAAAGATGCCAATTACTCTCAAAATGATCTGTACGTTTTATGCAGATATTATACTACATAATATTAAAAGGTTCTTCATAGTAAAAATCATAAGGAAAAAATCAACAGATAATAAAATAAACCAGAAAAAATTTTCAACTCAAAGTTCTCAGTCCTCTAATACAGGGGTCCCCAACGCTGACCACAGACAGGTACCAGTCTGTGGCCTGTTATGCACTGGGCTGCACAGCAGGAGGTGAGCAGCAGGCCAGCGAGTGAAGCCTCACCTGTATTTGCAGCCACTTCCCAGCGCTAGCATCACTGCCTCAGCTCCACCTCAGATCATCAGGCATTAGGTTTTCATAGGAGCACCAGTCCCTGGCACCAAAAAGGTTGAGGACTGCTGTTCTAATAAATAGCTCCTACAACTCAATAAGTAAAAGACTAACACAAACCTACAAATGGGCAAAAGTATGAATTGGATACCTGAATAACTAACAAGATGCTTACCCTTACTAGTAAAAAGAACACAATAAAATAGTGAGCTAACACTACATCATACTGACAAGGATTATAAAATCAGATAATCCCAAGTGCTGGCAAAGATGCAGAAAAATAGAATCCTTTATTACATTGCAGATCTTATAGCAACTGGTGCGGTCACTGTGACGAATAATTGGGTAGGACTATAATTTAGTATACTGTCTACTGGGTATGTATATTCAAGTTAACATAGGAATTTATACACTAACCTTCATTGTTACTGTCATCTACTAGTCTCTTCCTCATTTAGAGGAGTTTAGCTCCTGGCTCATTGTCATTAACACTTCTCCTGCCTTAAATCTTGGCTATTTCAATAGATAGATGATTTTTATAATAACCCGGCTTCTTGAACTCTTCTCCAAAGATTTTGCCTTCCATTCTACTTTAGATGGTCTCTCTCACTGTCATAACCTGACCCAGTAACTGCAACCTCTCCATAACCTCATTTTTGCACCACAAAAATATATCACCTCCTATCTGTCCAGCTACCTCCCTCTCAACCCCAACTATTCTTTGATACCACTGATATCACCAATCCATTGATCTATGGGTTTGGAGCACTCATTTGGCAGAGTTGGATTTAATCAGGGTTGTGGTTTGGCCCAGCAAATGCTCCAAAACCACAGAGGGCCAAAGGAATTGAAAAGTGTATGAAGGAGAGTGAGCCTGTTTGATCATGGTATTCCAGGTTAAGGAAGAAAGGACACCCAGTGACTGAGGGCAGTAAAAAGGTGACAGGAACAACAGACTGGTGATTTCAGTGGGATCAAATGATAGTGCCTGTCTGTCTTACTGTCTGTCTCCCTCATTCCCTCTCTTTGGCACAGACGTCCTCATGCCTTCTCAGGGACAATGTTCCAACAATCTTCTCTCTTCTTCCCTGTTATTCTTTTTTTTTTTTTTTTTTAATCTCTATTGGGTTATTCTCAACAGCCTTCAAATATGCTGTTAATTCATCACATGAAAAAGAAAGACTTTAAATCCTACTTTCTGTGCCAGGTCACTATTACACATTTTTGCTTTCCTTTGAGGAAGAACTTGAAAGAATTGCCTATACTTTGTCTCTACTTCCCTTCCTTCCACTCATGCCCATGCCAATCAGGCTTTCTCCTCCATCAGTCCACCAAAGCCACATTCTCAAAGCTGTGCTTTGCTAAGTCTAATTGTCAGCCCATCTCTTACCATATCTCTCAGCTGCATTCCTCTCATCTGACCATTCTTTCCTTGAAATATTTTCTTCATTTAGTTTTCAGGAGACCACAATCTTGGTTTTGATTTTCACTGGTCATTTCCTCAGTTTTTGCTGGTTATCTCTCTCCTTTCCTTCAGATGAAATGTCCCTGGGCTAATCCTTGTTCCTTCTCTATTCTCACTCCTTAAATGCCCCATGTATACCGCAGACTCTCAAAACTTATATCTACAGTCCACACCTCTCTCCAGAACTCCAGACTTACATATTTGCCTGCTTACTCTGAACATTTCCACTTGGATATCTAAAAAGTATTTCAAACTCAGCATGCCCTAAATCTGTCCTACCAGAAGCTTCCTCCATCTCAATAGAAGGCAACTCCACTTAATCAGCCAAAAACTTCAGAGAAGTCATTCTCTACTCTCTCTTACACCATACATCCAATCTATCAGCAAATCTAGCTGGTTCTACCTTCTCACACATCCTGTGCTACCACCCTGGTGGTCCAGTCTAGCATCATTTCATCTGGATTACTACAGAAGCCTCCTAACCAGTCTCCCAGGTTCTAGGCTCCTAGTTTCTTTACTTCTACAAAGTACCCTCAACACAGCGGCCACAGTGATCTTTTCAGAATATAGATCATGCAGGATTGGCTACATAATTTCCAGTGCAAAATGAAAATGTGAAGTTCCTTATTCAAAAGTTATTAAAAATCTCAAGACAGTGAAAGCAGAGCATTAAACCAAGTATAGCCACCCTATGCAACTGTACAGGTCACATACTCATGAAGCTGGCTATTGTGTCTCTCTTTTGCTCAAAACCTTTTGACCATGCCACATCTTACTCAAAGTCAATTCCAATGTCCTTAGAGTAGAAGACAGTCTTCCTGATCTCTGCTTCACACCCTCTGAACTCTCTACTTACTTTGGTCCAGCCTCACTGGCCTCTTTACTGTTTCTCAACCATTCCAAGCATATTCCTTCCTTAGAGCTTTTCACTGGCTATTTCTGCTGCCTGGGAAACTTTTCCTTTAAATAATCTTCTTGGCTCACCATCTTACTTCCTTCAACTTTCTACTCAAATATTATGTTCCCAATGAATCACTCTATTTAAAACTGTAGCTACCACCACCTTCCCTGCTCTAGCCCCATTCCTGAGCCCTCTATGTGTTTTTTCCCCATCTCAGTTATCATCTTGTACCAGCATATAAAATTTTTATGTGGATTGTCTGTCTGCCCCTAATAGAACATAAGCTCTGTAAAGACAGGTCTGTTTTGTTCATTATGTATCACTAGTGTCTAGAACAGTGTCTGGCAAACTGGAAATGCTCAGTAAATATTTCTCGGATCGGTGGAGATACAGGAATGTCCATCGGCATTGCTATGTGGCAGAGTTGGAGGCAATCTAGGTCTCCATCAGCAAGGAGAATTAAAATATGAAAGGCAGCATCTGCAGATGGTAGACTACTATACAACGGTCAAAAATGATGAATCAGATCTACATTTAGCAACTTGAATCGCTCTCAAAAACAATGATTGTGTATGGGAGGAGCAATGAGCATTATATAAATTAAGGTCACCTAGAAATAAAATAGTGCTAAATTGTTTTCAAAGATACACGTATCTAAAGACATTAACTGGCTTAGGGTAAATACATAGGAGTGTGGGAGGTGATAGAAGTGGGGTGGAGGCTGAAGGAGGAAAATGAATTAATCCAAGTTCTTTGGCGAAACAGATAGCAATAAAGCATACCAAGAATGTAGGAGGTGATTGTCTCAACTGTCTGCACTTGAGTCCAGATTGAAAAACAATTTTTTTAAAGACCCCGACGGCCAGCCATCCATTCAACAAATATTAAACACCTCTGGGTGTCATACAATGTATCAAGAGGGGGGATACAGCCGCGAACAAATCTGATAAATTACAGTTTTTTTAAAAAAAAGATATGAATGAGTAAAATAAGTAGCGCACTAAATGGCGATAGGCGCTATGGAGAAAAGGATGAGAAGAGGCCTAGAAGGTTGTGGGACGGAGCTGGGCGGGCGAGGTGGAGTTGAAAGCGTGGTGCCTGGCAGGGCAGGACCGCTGCCCTCCGTGGGCTTGCAGTCGAGGCAGCCTGGCCTGATCGATCGCTGCTGCGGGACCTGGAGTGGGGGAGGGGGCTCCGGCCCTCAGCAAAGGGGGCGCAGGGCTCCAAAACTCTGCGCCATCGCCTGGGGTCGCCCCCAGAGGGGAGGAGGTGGAAGGCGAGGGAGCCCACTGGCCCGGCTCTCACGAGCCCCCCACCCGGCAGCTCGACACGCCCATCCCCCTGCCCCCAACCCGGCACTCACGGTTCTGCTGTGCTAAGGGAAGGTGCGTCGTCGTGCAGGCCAGAAAGCACTCATTCCCCATGTCCCAGTCCAGTAACCCCGGGACCTGGCCATGGAGGCTGGCCCAGAAGTCGGGGTGTTGGAATTTCAGGTCCACCTTCAGGGAGAAGAGAGAGAGCCCTGCACCGAGTGGGAGAGTCGGAGAGACTGAGGCCAAATCCTCTGGGCCGCTTCCTCAAATACCCGCGCTCTGATTGAATTAGTTTTGCTGGCTCTAATGGAGTTAGCTTCCACACCTTTAATTCCCTGTGGCCTCAGCTGGGTACTCTCTACTGCGTCTTTCTTCACCCCCCTGGTCTTTCCTATTGGGGTTTGGGGACCATGGGGGCACCGAATGGAGCCGTTCCAGGTCCTCTTCCCCCGCTACCTTTGCACAAAACTCTTATTTTATTTAGTAAATTCGTCTACAGTTTAAGAATGATTCCATGATAGTATTAACTTTCTGGAACTTCTGATTGTTTTAGATTGTTTTATGTCTTATCCAAGATCACGTCTGTAGTACGTTGTGGAGATAGGATTAAATGGTGATTTCTTTTTTTTTAATTTTTTAAATTATTTTATAAATGGTGATTTCTTAAAGTATATTTTTAATAATTTCAAGTTAACAGAAAAATCAACAGTACTGTAAAAAAATTCCTGTTTACTAAATCCTATAATTCATCAGTTATACCCATTACTAACATTTTATTATGCTCACATTTTTCTCTCCATTTACACATAAGACAAAGATTATTTTTTTCTGAACTGTTTAAGAGTAATTTGCAGACATCTTGAATTTTTACCCATAAATACTTCACCTGTGTATTTCCTAAAAACAAGGAGATTGGCTTACATAATCAGGAAATCAGAAATGAGAAAATTATCAAAATCAGAAAATTTAACATTAATTCAATACTATATTTAATGTATGGATCCTATTCAGATTTTACCAATTGTCCCAATAATGTTCTTTATATAAATTTGTTTTCTGGTCTAGGATCCAATTCAGGATCATGCAGTACATTTAATTTTCATGTTTCTTTAGTCTCCTTTCATCTAGAGGGCTTTCTCAGCCTTTTTGATCTTTTATAACATTGCTATTTTACAGGCCACTTATTCTGTAGAATGTCCCTTAATTTAGGTTTGTCTGATGTTTCCTCATAATTAGACTTAAGCATTTTTGGCAAGAATACCACAGAAGTGATGTTGTTTCCTTCCTAGTACATCACACCAAGTACATCACACTAAGCATTGTTAGTTTATCTCATTGTTAGTGATCATAACTTTAATCACCTGGTTTAGTATCCACCAGGTTTCTCTACTGTAAAGTTATCTCTCCCCATCTTTTGTAATTAGAAAATAATTTGTGAGGAGATACTTTGATCTAAAATCCTGTTCCTCATCAAGTTTGGGCCCACTAATTCTAGTATCCATTTATGATTTTTGCCTGAATGAATCATTACTTTGATGGCTATAAAATGATTATTTTTCTAAATCTATTATTCTCTTTCCATTTATTTAGTTGGCATTTTATTGTAAGGAAGAGGTTTTCTTTATCCCATATTTGTTTGTTTATCAGTGTGGATTCAAAGGATTCTTATTTTATACAGAGTATTATAATTCATTACTATCATTATTTGTTTAATCCTCAAATTGTCTCAGATTTGGCCAGTGGATGAGCTAGCCCCTTCTGGTTCCTCTGTGCATCTTGGGTTCCCCATCAGAGCCCATTCGCCCTATACTGTGTTGTCTGTTGCTTGTTTACCAGACGGAAACTTTGAGAGTACCTGGCACATAGGAGACCCTCAATAAATGTTCTTTTAACTGTAGTGAAAATAATTGGATCCTTTTTAAAGGTTTGCTAGGATTCTACCTTTAATTCCAATAATAATAATTTTAATACTTTCTCTAATTATAAAAATATATGGGTCCGATGTGGAAAACTTGGAAGTATAGAGAGCACAGAAGGAAAAATGACAGAACGAAAATCATTCTCTGTATTAATCAGAGATAATAATCGATTACATTTTGATGTATAGTCTTGCAATCTTTTTCATTATAGATGTTTCATTTTTGTTTCATAGAAAATATTATTGTAATGCATCCACCCTTTTATAGCCCTTTTCAAATTAGTCTACCATTTAATTATGTTACTATCATGCAAATCATGTAGCTGATAAGGATTAATATCCAGAATATATAAAGAACTCCTACAATTCTCATACACACACAAACACACTCAATAATTTTTAAATGGGCAAAAAATTTGAATAGACATTTCTCCATAGACGTATAAAAAGTCCAATAGCACATGAAAAGATGTTCAACCTCACTCATCATTAGGGAAATGCAAATCAAAACTGCAATGAGATACCCCTTCACATCCACTGGGATGGCTATTATAAAAATAAACAAATGAAACAGAAAATAACACGTGTTGACTAGGATGTGGAGAAATTAGAACCCTTGTGCACTGCTGGCAAGAATGTAAAATGGTACAGTCCCTGTGGAAAACAGTATTGTGGATTCTCAAAAAATTAAACATAGAATTACCATATGATCCAGCCAATCCACTTCTGGGTATATACCCAAAAGAATTGAAAGCTCAGACTTGAACAGATATTTGTATATCCATGTTCATAACAGTATTATTCAGGAAATTCATCTGCTGTTTAAGGATGATTCCCTAAGAGTATTGGCTTTCTAGAAGTTCTGATTGATTTTATAGCATATCCAAGGTCATGTCTGTAGTACACTGGAAACAACTCAAATGTCCATCAACAGGCGAATGGATAAACAAAATGTGGCATAAACATACAATAGAATATTATTTAGCCTTAAAAAGGAATAAAATTCTGACATCTTCTATAACATGGAGAACCTTGAAAACATTATGCTGAGTGAAATAAGCCAGATACAAAAGGACAAATTTTGTATGATTCCATTTTTATGACATACTTAAAATAGCCAAATTCATAGAGACGTAAAGTAAAATGCTGGTTGCCAAGGATGGGGTAGGAGGGAATGGGAAGTTCTGGTTTAATGGATAGAGAATGTCTATTTGGGGTGATGAAAATGTTCTGGAGATGGATAGTGGTGATTATTGCATGACAATCTGAATGTACTTAATGCCACTGAACTGTACACTTAAAAATGGTTAAAATGGCAAATTTTATGTTATGTTTATTTTATCACAATTAAAAAATTATTTATATCAGTAATTTCCCAGCTTTTCTGTGCATTGGAATCTTCTGGGGGTCTTTAAAAAATACCAGTGTCTAGCTCCAACCTGTAGTCATTCTGATTCTGGTATGGAGTTTGGGGGTTTTAAAAGCCCCCTGGATTACGCTAATATGCAGCACAGTTTGACTCCCAGTCAAATGCTCTTTCCACAAAGGGCTCACAAACCTCCCTTGCCTGGTGCAGTTAAGATGGGGAAGCATAGCCAAACCATTCTCTCTGCAGGGCATGCTCTCTCTGATCTTCTCTTGACTTCAGGCCTCAGCTGTTGGGCCCACCCAAACAAAGAAGAGTCCCAGTGTTCACCTCCTCTCTCATTTTTCATAGCACTTACCACATTTTTTACTTATTTACTTGTTCACATTTTGGGGAGTCTGTCTCTTCCGCTAAGTTCCGTGAGGGAGGAGCAATGTCTTTTCACAGTTTATCCCTTCAGTAGCTCTTGGCACATAATAAGTGATCTGTTAATGTTTGTAGAAAGAATAAATATCGTCCTCTTCCATTGTCTCCTTCTCCTTAGCTCTTGGGTTACTATAGAGAGGCATCATTAAGACTATTGTTCCAGCATCTTCCAACTCTAATTTTTTATTGTTTCACAGAATTTTTGGCACTTTCCCAGACCCTTCCTCCTCTTTAGTGGCTTGTTTATTTTTTGGTTTGTTCATTTATTCAACAAGTATTTATTGAGTACTACGTACTGTGTCCCAGGCACTGTGGAGCAGAGGTACTATAGGCCCTTGGGAGCAAAGTGACTGCTCTCAGGGAAGGTATAGTCTGGTGGGGGAGGCAATTGAATAATAACATAAACATATAATTATAAGCCATAGTAATGCTATGAGAGATAATCCAGGAGAACCTAATTTAATCAGGGGATGGCAGTATGAGAACACTTCCTTGGAGAAGCATTAACTATGCAAATAGGAGATGGGGGTGGGGCAGTCTTAAGAGCAGACTCGGCATATGGGATAGTCTGTGCAAAGGTCCCGAGGTAAGAGGGAACACAGAACATTGCGTTAACATGATGAGAGCAGAGGGGAAGTTAGGGGAGAAACCAAGGCTGGCCTTGAATGTCACCTTAAAGACTTTAGTCTTTAAGAACAATACAAAGATCACTGATCTTTAAAAGGAACATATATGGGAGAGAACAAAAGTGAATAAGAGTGACCACTCCTGCTCTTTTTCCTCAGTTACCAGACTGTACCACTCTTGTCCCTCTCCACCTAGGGTTCTTCCACTTCTGCTGTCTCCTCCTAGAGCCCTTTTAGCCTATTCTCTACTTCTCTCACTCCCTAGTACTCTATCCTTTGGTCTCACCCTGGTGGCTCTCTGTTTTTCTCCACTCGGAGCCTCTAATGTTTTCTCCAGCACTTCCCCTTGCTCTGCTAGCACCCCCACCGACTCACCCACCCAAAGGCCCTCAGACCTCTAGGCCCCCACATGGGGCACTAGCCCCTGGTTGGGTGGCCTGCTGCAGAGTGTGCAAAACCCACAACCCAGGTGTGTGGCCGAGAATTCTGACTCCTGGGTTCTTATTTCATCCAGCCCCTTCCTGCCTCCTGAAAAAAGCAACTCTGGGGCTTTGGGCACCTGCAGCCTAGACATAGATTCTATAGATTCACGCCAAAGTGAAGCCTACAGAAGGGAGACACACAGCAGAGGTGGCATCCAACTTTATTGTAGGGACTTTGTTTACTGAGGAGGGTGAATTGTTGTTGGGGGTAATGAAAGAGGTGAAAGGGGAGGAAAATCAATTTTGACAGGAGTGGGGTGAGAAAAATAATAGGGAGCGTTGGGTGAAGATGAAGCATTAGGGGACAGAAGAAAGGCAGAGGGAGGGAAGGGAGGTGAAGAAACCGATAGGGCCAAAGACTCGTGATTGAGGACTGGGAGCAGGCAATCTTTACAGGGGAGGAGGCAGGAGCAAAGCTCTGGGTTGGAGAGACAGATGGTGCCCTGGACTTCCTGGAGGAGCCCACTGCTCACTGCAGGCGTCCTCACTTTTGGGCACCCAGTGCCAGGGCAATGATGAAGCTCAGAACCAGCAGGAACATGGCGACAGAGAGCAGCACTGTGATGACCACCATTCCGCCTGTCCGGGCCATTCCCAGCCCAATGGATTCCACCTTTCTTCCTGTCAGAAGAGAAAGTGGGGAGGCTTTTGTGGGCAGAAGGGACCCCTATCCTACTTGAGGTGCTCAGGCTAGCCCTTCATCCAGATATGCAACCAGCTATCTATTTATCTATTTATTCATCCACTGTCCAACTGATCAAGAGATGCAGACATCTATCAGGTAAACATTTATGAATCATCTCCTACATCACTCACCGGGGATAGAGAAATTAATAAGACACAATCCCTACTCACAAAGAACCTTTAGTTTAGCAGTGCAGGAAGATGAGTCAATGGGCAGTTAAAATGCCAAAGGCTGTGTTAGAATAGAGCTAAGGGAGCATAAGGAGGGGCAGCTGGGGGTGGGGGTGAAAGGGGCTAGAGAAGATTTTGGGGGCTTCGAGGTGTGAAAGGGAGCAGGTGTTACTTACGAGGAAGTGTCGACATTGGAATCTCTCTACTGGACTCAGTGGATGTGCCTTTCGTCACTAGGTAGGAAATGCTTTTGTTGGGGGCGGGGGGAGAGAAGAGGATCCTCTGTGAGGATCTTGGACTTGGGGAAGAGGGAGCCTCTCCCTTCACAGTCGTGCCTCCCGTTGTGTCCTCCTCTCCTCTGGGATAGGCCCATTCTTGACCCGTTTAGTGGTCCCCTCACTCTCTCCCCCATGTTTGCCACATCCCATCGCCACCACCAAATGTCAGGACCCAACTTCTCTTCCTGTACCCCCTCCCACAGGTGCTCCAGTCCTGGTTCTGGTACCTACTAGTATTTGGTTCCTGGCACGAGGTTTGTCACCTGGTAAGCACTGAGCCGGGTAACTGTGAAGCTAGCCCCGCTGTCCACCACACTCACCAACTCTCTTCGCCCACGGCATGGAGGCACCAAAAAGCTAGATTTCACCACTGGGTAGGAAATTGGGAGTGAAAAGCAGGGTTAAGTTTCTGGAAGCCCCAAGGAAAAGGGGTAGCATTTAGAGTGTGGTCCCAGGGAAGGGGTCAATAGGAAGGCATGCATGAAAGAAAGGATGCTGGGGATGTCCTGGGAAAGGACTAGGGGGATGCCTTGGAATGGGGTAGCAGACCTTTGCTGTCATTGGCTCTCCGGACCATCAGTGTGGCATTGCCCCCTGTGAGGTGACAGGGGGGCAAAGCAACTAGCAGGCTCTCCGTTAGTGCTGGGAACAGCAGACCAGAAAGGCTTGAGATGTTGAAGTCTGCTGGGGGCCAGGAGGGAGTTAAAGAGTAGGGGAGAATTCAATTCCTCTCCCCCACCATCATATCTGGTCCAGCCTCCAGAGGCCTTTCCTAAGGATGCGGTGTCCTCCCCTTCCACTCTGCATTCTACCGATTAAACACAGGCCTTTGCTGGTCCGACCACCAGGTGGCAGGCTTGGGCTGCAGAAGCTGGATACTCCCCCAAGTTGCCAGATGCTGGGTGCCAGGAGGAGGCAGCGCCCAACTTCACCCTGACCTGCAGCCTTGGGTCCTTCCTCACATCTCTCTGCCTTCTGGGTCTGGAAGAGGACCAGGAGTGTGCCCTTGGATCAGTGACGGATGCCTGGTCACTGCTATTGCTAGCCCTCCACCTCCAGCTGGCCAAATGAGCAACTCTTTCAGAGCCCTAGAAGGCACAGTGTCTCCTATCTAGGCTCCAACCCTTCCCCACCCCCACCAGAAATGACAGAGACCTGCAGCCCCTGGGGCCAGGAGAGCAAGCAGAAACAGGATCGAGGACAATGTTCTGCTGGGTAGCAGAGATGCCATAGCTGGGCTGGGAGCTGGAATGAGTGCTGGCAGGCTGCAGTTTTCTGAGGCAAGTGAGGCCCTGCCCCTGGGGTGGCTGGTTTTGTCCTGAGGGTGGGAGGGGCTGGAGGGGAATCTTGTCCAACCTGCCTCCTGGGCCCTACACCCTCAGGGGTTCCCCCAGACAGGTTTTTCAGGATGGGGAGCTGGCCCTCAGGCCAGAAGTAGAGATCTTGGCTGGATCTTGGTGGCTTAGTCAGCTGAAGAGAGGCAGGGTAACTAAGTCCCAGAAGAAATCACCCCTTCTTCTGAGACTCCAACATATAAGGGCACCAGTGTTCCTGCCTGCACATGCATGGGGAGGCAGGTTGTGGGAGATCTCTCCTCGAGGGCAGCAAGTCCTGAGGTTACTCTGGTGTACAGGAAGAGGAGAGTAACCCCGAGGAGCTCCCAAAAGGGTCCTGGCTGGGCAAGAATGGGAGGGAAATGAAAACTGGTAGTACGGGCAGCAGAGCCAAGGGTTCCAATTCTTGGTGTCCACTGAGGCCCAGGTACAGGTGCCGTAGGAGAGGCAGGGGTGTTTTGGCAAGGAGTGTATAGGGGTCCAGATTCCTCTGGAGAGTGGGGCCGAGGGTGCCAGGGAAGACTTCTGGAGAGACCAGAAGAGGTAGGCACTGACCTAGTCCAAGGGAGAGGGAGAGGGCACAGTCAGCCTTGGTCAGCAACCTTTGTTGAACTGGTTGAGAATAAAGAAGAGAAAGAGACTTGGTAAGAGAAAATGAAAAAGAGACACAACTTCTCTGACTGCATCCCCTACCCCTGTGCTCAGTTAGATAGAAATGAAGAAGGAACTATGAACAGAGCGAGAGGAGAGATGAGGAGAAAGCACTGGGCAGGGGCATTGCATGCTCTAACATATTAATCCTTACAGCCATCCTGGGTGGTAGATGTTCTTGGCTCCTTTTTTTTTAGATGTGAAAATTGAGACAGAGAGGTGGAGTCACTTGTGGAAAGTGAACACTGTCAAGAGAGGTTGTAGACATCTACAGAGACCTGAGAGCTCCACAGAGTGTTATGTATGTCTTTTTGCTCCATAAACATTCTATCTTCCCCAGTCCCAGGGAAGTGTCAGGGTCCTGGTAAGGAAGTGAGGGACTGGTGGGGTTGTGACCTTACCCCTGTGGTGGGAAGGGTAGGCTCAAAGCCTGGGGTACAAACAGGGGTGACAGTAAAAATAGAACTCACGGACCCCAGCAGAGGGTTGGAGAGTCTTAGACCAGTGCTTCTTCAAATTTGATGTTTGTATGAGTCACCAAGGGATCTCGTTAATATGCAGGTTCTGATTCAGTGGGTCCGAGGTGAAGCCTGAAATTCTGCATTTCTAACGAGCTTTCAGATAACACTGATTGATGTTAGTCTGAGAGGCCCACACTTTAAGTTGCCAGATGCTCTGTGTTACACATCGCCATATACACACACTCTGGACCCTCTTTGCTGAAGACCAGGGGAAAGTGTTTTTCCCCAATCTCCCAGGACAGGCTGCCTTTAGGTAAAGAATTAAATTCTATTTTCCCTGCACCTTGGTTTTCGTCCTCTTTTAGATCAGATTCTACTATCATTCTGCAAACTGAAAGAGAATCTTTTGTACATTGAGGAGAACTTTGGAGTAAGGGAACAGACTAAAAAGGTGGAATTCAAGGTTGAGGTGAGGGGCTCTTCCTGGTGCTCTTCAAATCCTGTCACTAGCCAGGAGGATGTTTACACTTGGGCTTGAAAGGTGTCTTTTTCCATTTCAGTCACAAACCAGGAAGCAGAAAGACAAAGAGTTTGGGTTTATTTCAGAGTGGCTGTGTTGGATTTACTCCTAAGCCCCATCCCTATCTGAAATCAAGTGAGACGGAATGGGGTAGGGGAAAGCAGAGCTCTGGCTAGATTTTAAAGGGATAAGAGGGCCCTGTGCCTTTAAACCCTCCTGTCTCCCTCCAACCCCCCTTCCCCACCTCTGGCCCTCCCCAGGTTTCTGGAGGAGCTGAGAGTTGCTGTCTTCTCCCTGCCCTGCCAAGCTGCTCACTGGCTGCTCTGGAGGCTGTGCTTTGTGGTCTCCATAGAAACCATTAGTTGCTAAGCAACAGAAGCATCATCTGTGCTGAGCTCTCGCGTCTAATTATCCCATCACAGTGGCTGAGAAGGGTTTGGGGAGCTGAGAGAAGGGGGAGGCCAAGCGCAAGAGCAAAAGGATAACTCTTTTAGCAAAGCAGATTCATTGACAACGCTGAAGTCATTTAAAGCCACAGCATCCTGTTCCTCTGGAGAATTTCCTTATGACTTGGAGTAAGGAAATTAGAGCCACAAATGCCTGACATCTTTCTCTTGCACAAACTCTTTCTAGGCTGTCTTACCCTTGGATTCTCGATTCTAAACTCTCTCAAGTTCCCTCCCCTGCTTCCCTCCTTCTAAATCCCATATTCAAGTTAACAAACATATATTAAGTAATAGATATGTCCCTGGAACTGTGCTAGGCACCAGGGATATAAAGGTAAGATAACTTTCTGCCCTCAAAGAGCTCCTAATCTCCCTATTCTGCCTGGACTGGAAGATTATCTCCTAAAACGGACCTACTCTTTCCGAATTATGGTACTTTTTTTTTCTTGAACTATGGTAGTTTTGCAACCAGAAGACCTCAGGTCAGAACCTCGGTCTGTCTGATACACTGATGGTTCTCTTTCCACAATGTCAGTCTTCTTCTTCCCAGTAAATTAAAAAAAATGTGTCTACTTGGCTCCATGGACATGTCAACCTCTAATAGGGACTATTGTCCTCTCAATGATGAGTGATACCACATAACTCTAGGTGAGTCACTTTGAACCTCAATTTTCTCACCTATAAAATGGGAAGACTCATTCATTCTCATTCATCTAGCAAGATATGACAGGCGTAAAAATGCTTTAAAATAAAGGTGCAGAAGGAATGCAGATCAACTGTTATAATCTGTAGGACACCCTGGGGAAAACCATGGGGACTTGAACTTAGAGGTTAAGATGCAGTGCTCACCAGATGTGGTCTGATGGGAAATGGCAGAGCAAAAGGCTGTAAGAATTTAAAAAATCTCAATCATTTAGTTGGAAAAGACCTGGATGTTCCATTTTTTCCCCTAATGTTGCCTATGATAAAACCACTCACCCAAATCTGCTTCCAGCTCTGTGACTTTGGCCAAGTTACCTGTCTAAGTACTATGAGCTGCAGTTTCCTCTTCTGTAGAAATGGTATAAAATCTGTCTCACTGGGATATTGTGACTATCACTCAAGCTAATTTATTTAAGAGTGTCTAGCACAGTATCTGGTTCAATAAATATTAATTTAAGTAATTCATCTTATCCTCTCCTTTTTATTAACCCTTAGTACAGATAAAGACTAGAGACTCAGAGGCAATAAATGACTTTCCTAAAGTCATAGAGTGAGTAGAGAATGAGGTAGGATAGAATTTAGAATTTGCTTTTCCATCTGTGTCATTGATGCAAAGGGAGATGAGTGAGCAGGAAAGGCAGTCTGAGGGGGAAAAAGTCATGACTGAGATTAGACCAGCTGTTCTTTGTATAGCAAGCATGCCATAGGGGTACCAGACACACAGTAAACATTTAATTCAGTAAACAGTTGTTGAACAACTCTTCTATGGTGAGTATTATGCTAGGTGGTAAGATACAGGGATGACAAGACACAGTTCCTGCTCTCAAGTTGCTGAGTCTTAAAGAATGAATCACAGTTAGCCTGATTGAAATATGGAAAGGGGATATTCCAAAAAGAGGGAGCAGCACAGAAAAGGCTCAGAGATGTAAATTATTTTGACACCTTCTGGGAACTATGAAATGTACATCTTAGCTCATTAGAAAGACTTATTCAAAGATGGGCATGGCGAGAGCTCTAGCTACTGGCAAGGTCACCAGTGGCTTTGTAGGCTGTGCTAAGGAAGTTGGCTTTCACCCTGAAGAAAACAGAAAGCTAATGAGGAGTTTTAATTGTGAAAAGATCATTCTGGAAACAATGTGGAAAACGGAATGGCAACAGGTAATAAATTAGTACATTGTATCTGGGTTGATTTCTATGGCCAATATATAGCAGAAGTGATGGTATGTCACTTCTGAGTCTAGATCATAAAAGGCATTGCATCTTCCTCCTTGTTCTTTTGTGATTGCTCTCTGGAGGACATGGAAGCATCTCTATGTGGAGCTCCACATGGCAAGGGATTGAGGTCTCTTGCAAACATCCATCAAGGAACTCAGACCTCTAGCCAACAGCCATGTGAATGAGCAACCTTGGAAGCATATCCTCCAGGCTCGGTCAAGCCTTCAGATGACTGTGGTCCAGGTCAATGGTTTTGCTGCAACTTCATAAGACACCCTGAACCAGAAATACCTAGCTAAGTCTCTCCCAAATTCCTGATTCTCAGAATAAATGTCTGTTTTTATAAATCACTAAGTTTTGGGGTGAGTTGTTATATGCTCTGAACATTTTCGTAATTGAGTATGTGAGTCTGGAGCAGAGGGGAGGTATGAGATAACGAAAGGGAAGATGAGCAATGGTTTAAAATCACGAATGTAGAAAAGAGTCCTTGAAGAGAGTAGCAGAAGGGAAGGAGATGAAAGCCAAGGGCAGGATACTGGGAAACAGCATTTAAAGGACAGACAGAGGGAGAGGAGCTGATGACGGAAGAATAAGAATTAGGAGGAAAATCAGGAGGGAGTGGATAGAGAGTTTCAAAAAAGAGGTGTCAAATGATTTGAAGGTAAGGACTGAGAGAGGTCCACCAGGCTTAGAATCTTGAGGGTTATGTATATCCTTAGGAGCAGCTTCCTGCAGGTGAGGAAGGCAGAAGCCAGACCGTAAGAGTCTAGAGATATCTGAGAGAAGTAGAATTAGAACTGCGTAGATTGCTCTTTGAAGAAGTTTGGCTGGGAGGAAAAGAAGACAGATAACTGGAGGGAAATTTGGGGTACAGAAAAGGCTTGTTTATTTTGCTTTTAAAGTGATTGATGCAGGAGAGAGGGGGTATAATTGATGGTGAACTTTCTGGAGGAGAAAGAAAATGGAGTTCGGATCAGAGGTGGAGGCATCAGCCTTTGGCCACAGAAACAACACTTTCTAGTAGAGGGAAGAATGGGGACAATGATGCAGAGAACTGTTATACTTTTTTTCGGGGGGTGGGGCGTGGGTAGGGAGATTGGAGTGGAAAAGGCTGGAGGGTAGAAGAAGTAAGTTAAGGGAGCTCTCCCCTGAAGGCCTCTGCTTTCTCTGGGAAGTAGAAAACTCAAGGGGAAGAAGGATTTGGGGCCTGAAAAGAGGTGAGAATTTGAAATTGCTGATGTAGGGAGAGGAGGATGTAGCTATCATGAGCCTTGAGGAAGGCTCTGTTTGGTGGTAATGGCCCAGATGACCTTGAGAACCTCTGGTCTTCAGGGGCACTGACTGTATTAGTCAGGGTTCTCCAGAGAAACAGAACCAACAGGATGTGTATATATAGAGAGATTTATTTTAAGGAGTTGGCTCACGTGATTGTGGAGGCTTGGCAAGTCCAAAATCTGATGGAGGAGACCAGCAGGCTAGAGACACAGGAAAAGAGTTGCAGTTCAAGTCCAAAGACAGTCTGCTGGCAGAAGACCTTCTTTCTTGGTGGGGAGAGAGGGAAGGTCACTCTGTTCTGTTAGGGTCTTCAATCAATTGGATGAGGCCCACCTACATTATGGAGTAATCCATTTTACTCAAAGTCCACTGATTTAAATGTTAATCTCATTTAAAACACACTTCACAGAAACAGCCAGAATAATGTTTGACCATCATGGCCCAGTCAAGTCGACACATAAAATTAACCATCACGCTCACCTTGACATTTTGGGAGTTTTTCAAATCACTCAACAGTTTGAGTGTAGAAATGATAAAATTGTCAGGTTGTACTGATTTAGAGTTTGGGTTTTCAAGGTATCGAAAGTTGAGGGCAAGAGTGAAGGGATGGAAAGTAAGATCTAGGCTAGTTATGAAAAGGAGTGATGTGACAGTGGAGTACTGAGCGGTAGGACTGTTTGGCGAGGTCAAGGTATAATAAAGGTGTGAGAGAAGTGAAAGAGCAGGGGAGTGTGGATGGGGCAGGATGTAGAGTGGTAGCCGTCTAGACGGTGCTGAGGAGAGAAAGTCAAAGTCCTTCTGGATGGATCAAAATGTTGTGAGGCCAGACAGGGGCCGCAGACCCCCGTGTCACCGGGGACCAGGCATATAACAAGATTAGTTAAACAAGGTGGGTGAAAGTGGGGCCAGCTAGAGAGTGTAGGAACAAGAGCTCTATCTATAGCAAGAGCTCTGCCCCATGCAGCTCTGAAGAGCTCCCTTGCAGAAAGGGGAACCTGGTGTGGCTATGCCTTCTCGCTTTTCCAAGAGAAGCCAGAAATCTAAATTTTCAGGTAAAATGTTCTTATTTTCAAATTTAAACTAATAAACATTATAAAAATGCACTTCGTGAGCCAAACAATGTATGTCATCCAGGCCAGCTTTGTCATTGTAGCATTCAGATTGTGCTTCCAGGGTGTTGGAAGGGGAGTAGGAATTTTGCTAGATGAGCAAAGAGGAAGGATTTTGAGGCTGAGGGGATAGAGGCTGGAGGGTTGTAGAAGCAGCAAGGGGTTCAGTGTAGCCAGGGGGCAGAGCCCTGGGAAGGGAGGATTGCAAGGAAAGGGGTGGAGTGCAGATGAGGAGACCTGTTTCCATGGACATGAGGAGGCTCTGATGGGTTTAAACAGGGAAGTGACATAATTCAGTTTAATTGTAGAAAGTTACTGTAAGAGTAGGTGGAGGCTGGATTGTGGGATAATTAAGCCTGCTCTTAGGCCTGAGGGAGAGCTACACAACAAATAATGATGGCCCGAATTAACATGAATTAATTTATTCAATAAATGTTTTTAAATGCCTTTGCAGCAGTCACCGTGCTAAGTGCTAGATAGTCAGAGGTAAATAAGACATTGTTTTTCCTGAAACTATGGTCTAGTGGGAGATACTGAAGGGTCCACTATTACACTGCATCAGGATTTTAGTAGAAGTAGTAATAAGAATAGCTATTATTTATTGAGTGCTAATCACATATCAAGAACTGTACTAAGTCCTTTATGTATTTTCTTGTTTAATCCTCATAACAACCTCGGTGAGGTGGGCACTGTTGTTATCCTCATTTTATTAATGAGGCAACTACATCAGAGAAGTTAAATGGCTTGCCAAGGAGACTCCTCACAGAAGGGGCAACTTACATGGTGGTCCTGAAGGGCTTCCTGAAGGAAGTGGTGAATAAGTGAAGACCTAAAATTTGCGTAGTAATTAGCAGGGTGAAGGCAAAGAGAGGGGTGGCGACTGTTCTAGGCTGAGAGAACTGCAAAGGCTCAAGGTTAGAGAATGGACCCTTGGAGGTTTAGAGTGGGATTTGGGGAAGTCACTATAGAAGCAGCTGGGACCAGATGAAGAGCTTTGTAAGCCCCTTTAAGGAATTAATATTTTTATCCTAAGGATAAAAGGAAGCCGTTGAAGGGTTTTAAACTGAGAGTTATGATCAAATTTGTGCCTTATAAAGATGATTTTTGCTGCAATGTGTTGGACGAACAGCTGAGAGACATTTTAGATGTCTCTTGACATGCTGTTGAGATAAGATTCTAGGTAAAAGGTGATAAAAGAGATTTTTGGGTGACGGTTTGACTGGGAAAGCTATGGAAGGGGTGGAGAGCAGAATTAAGGATGCTTCCCAGGTATCAGCTTGGGCAGCTGGGTGGCTACTGGCACTGTTACAAGCTGGGGCATGCAGTGGGAATGGGAGGAGCAGATTTGTGGGGAAGGGGTAGAGATCTTTCAGTTTTGAACTTGCTGAATTGAGTGCCCGAAGATCACCCAGGTGGAGGTGTGGAAGGTGGTTGGATGCCTGGTCTGAAGCTCAGGAAGGTTGTCAGCACAGGTGTAACAGCTGTAGCCTTAGAGAGGAGTTCATCCCAAATGAGGTCAAGAACAGAGCCTGGGACACCAACATTTATGGGAAAAGGAAAAGAGGAGCCTGCAAAGGAGGCCGAGAGCTTTCCCTGAAAGAGAAAAGTGCCAGCAGGGAGTGGTACCCCAGGTGTGGGAAGAATACTTCCAGGAGCATGTTCCACAGCAGACTGGTCCACAGGGAAGGGAATAGATTTGGAATATGCTTCTTGGATTTGGCCAGTAGGAATCATGAGATTGCTTCAGTCTGGGAGGGAAGATGGAATGAGGAGAACTGGGCTGGGCAAGAGGGTATTAAAGGACTGAAGGTCTGGGCAGAGTGGGGTCTGGGAGTCAGTAAAGGGCTAAGAGACCAGACAGCCTGGGGAGAGCTGGTGTGATGGCCGAGAGTAGGGAAGAATCTTCTCTTCCTCCCTCCCCAGCAGTTCTTTAGACTCTTTGGCTGGGGCTGTGTACTCTTTTGAGTTGTCTTTAGGTACTAATGATGGGCACAGGGAAGGAGGGTCAGGAAAGGCTTCCTGGGACATTAGTAGGGTGTGGAGGAGGAGATGTGGACTGAAGGAAAAGCAGCAGGGAGCTCATCTGGGTCTGCCTTCCCTTCAGGCCTGAGGAGGAAGGAGAGCTCTCCCCCTCTACAGAGGTGCGGGCAGGGACATGGCATCTCTTGAGCCCAGCAGACAACGGACCCAACAGAATTGTGACCCTTAGACTTGGAGTTTAGCCATTTCTGACACCCCACTCCCCCAGGAATTTCTGGGTTAGGGTGTGGCTCAAGCCAGGCCCCAGAGAGAACAGGGAGATGTTTCAAGGTCACCACTGGGGGAACAGCAAAGTATGATGAGAAGGAGCCAGGCCCTTCGGAATCCCACCTCACCCTCGGGTAGGGAGGGGTGGTCTTGGCACAGCTACCCAAGGCCACACACAGCCCTGAACTCTGCCTTCTCCCACCTCCTCAGGCCCTGTTTGATATGCACATCAGATATGATGCCCTTTACAAAACTGCTATTTGTACAGAAGCCCAAGGGAAGGGGAGGGAAGCAGCTTCCCCTTCCAGCCACTTCCACTTGCAGAGACCTGCAATTAAATACTAACCCCTAGTCACTCCACTCACTAGCTCAGAGACTTGCAAAATGTGAGTGCTGACAGTTCCCCAGCTCCATACATGGTTTTGCTGGAAGATTCTCCTCAGCTCAGCTGGAAATGGCCCGGCCTCAAAGCTGCCCCCACCCACCACAGTCCTCTCCAACTCAGTCCTTCCTCACCATCTCCCAGCCTTGAGCTCAGAGCTCCCCTGTGGCTCCACTTAGCCCAGTCTGTCTGTGGCATATTTGCTGCAAGTCTCTAGATCTCTAAATATGGAGTAAGAGTCTTGAACTAGTCCATCTCCCAGCAGCTCCCATCTAAGGGTGCAGGAGAAGCCGGGGAATGGGAAACAGGCTCTGCAAGATAGGCAGAGGGCTAGGAGGAGAGTAAGTGGCTTTGGAGCAACAGCCCAGCTCAGGACCTTGATCTCAGTTTCCTGTCTATAAAGAAGCTGGTAAACCTCACAAGGCTGTGGAGCGAACTAAATAAAATAAGACATGAGGTGCCCAACAGTGTTTGGCACATAGCAGATTTTTAAAACAAGTTCCCTTTCCCTCTTCACTTTGGGGCTCTGATTAAGAAGCAAAAGGAGAAACTAGGGTTGAGGGAGAGAGCTCTCCTGGAGCCAGTGAAGCATATTGGAGTTGGGGGTACATATCTGTTCTGTTTCACCCCTGGAAAGGAGGAGAGTGCCAGAGCCCTGGGCCCCTCCGATGCTTCTTTTCTCACTGCACTCCTTGGTCTGGCCTTGGGGAGACCTCTGGGAAAGGGATTCTTCATGGGTGAAAGAAGGTCTGGTTGGAAGGGCCTGGTGTGAGGGCACTGCCTCTGGGTCTTGAACAACCCCTTCCCCTCTCCCCCAACTCATAATTTGAATTCTATTTCTACTCCCTCCTCTGGACCATCACCATGGCAACAGTTTTCTCAGTTGCACTTCGTTTCTTCTGCAAATCTTTTTTTCCTGCCCCCTCGTTCAATCTCTTTTTTCTCCTCTATTAGTCTGCATTCCTACATTCTCCTTGCTCTCAGCTTTCTCTCTCAGTTTGTTTCTTGCTCTCCATTTGTCCCTGCCTGCTTCTGTTCAGGTCTCTCTACAGCTTCCCTCCTGTCTCTCCTTTTTCAAGTCCATAATAAGTGGAGACTACTAGGAGATAGAATTCAGCTCAAAGGAAGGAAAAACAGATGTTCATAAATGGAATGGGCTGCCTTGGGAAGTGGTAAGCACCTTATTACTGGAGGTGTTCAAGAAGATGCTGATACACTGCTTGCCAGGGATATTGGCAGGGAGTTGGACATCAGAAAGGATTTAAAACAGGTAGTTGGTCTTTGAAACTCATTCCCACCAAAATTTGTAATTCCTCCTGCTTTTGCTCTTTCTGTACCCCTCACTGAACCCTCTGTGCTCCCCGTGACTGAAATCAGTTTCCTCTTTCTCCACCACGTCTACCTGAGGATGCAGCTGGCACTGTCTGCAGCAAGTCCACATCTTTTAATTACTTATCATCTTTTATTATTCTTAAAGTGTCCCCATCTTACGAGCTCCTTGTATTACAGGATAAAAACTTATTAATCATTGACTGTTCTCAACTTCCCTCTGTCCTGCCTCTCTTCATTCCCAAGATAATTTTATCCTTCACCTGTTGTTGGCAATCATGTCTTGGCCTGCTCAGTTCCAGGGCTTTTGTAATATCAAACTAGGAGAATAGGTGAGCGATAGGACAAGAGAGGCAGGGGACGGGCAACTTCCTTTTGTGTTAGGGAGAATCTGGGTAATAGGTGAAGAAAAAAGGAAAATGATGAAATCTGAGAGG
>NW_006436287.1:344091-352859 GCF_000325575.1 Pteropus alecto | reverse complement strand
GGCTAGGAGGAGAGTAAGTGGCTTTGGAGCAACAGCCCAGCTCAGGACCTTGATCTCAGTTTCCTGTCTATAAAGAAGCTGGTAAACCTCACAAGGCTGTGGAGCGAACTAAATAAAATAAGACATGAGGTGCCCAATAGTGTTTGGCACATAGCAGATTTTTAAAACAAGTTCCCTTTCCCTCTTCACTTTGGGGCTCTGATTAAGAAGCAAAAGGAGAAACTAGGGTTGAGGGAGAGAGCTCTCCTGGAGCCAGTGAAGCATATTGGAGTTGGGGGTACATATCTGTTCTGTTTCACCCCTGGAAAGGAGGAGAGTGCCAGAGCCCTGGGCCCCTCCGATGCTTCTTTTCTCACTGCACTCCTTGGTCTGGCCTTGGGGAGACCTCTGGGAAAGGGATTCTTCATGGGTGAAAGAAGGTCTGGTTGGAAGGGCCCGGTGTGAGGGCACTGCCTCTGGGTCTTGAACAACCCCTTCCCCTCTCCCCCAACTCATCATTTGAATTCTATTTCTACTCCCTCCTCTGGACCATCACCATGGCAACAGTTTTCTCAGTTGCACTTCGTTTCTTCTGCAAATCTTTTTTTCCTGCCCCCTCGTTCAATCTCTTTTTTCTCCTCTATTAGTCTGCATTCCTACATTCTCCTTGCTCTCAGCTTTCTCTCTCAGTTTGTTTCTTGCTCTCCATTTGTCCCTGCCTGCTTCTGTTCAGGTCTCTCTACAGCTTCCCTCCTGTCTCTCCTTTTTCAAGTCCATAATAAGTGGAGACTACTAGGAGATAGAATTCAGCTCAAAGGAAGGAAAAACAGATGTTCATAAATGGAATGGGCTGCCTTGGGAAGTGGTAAGCACCCTATTACTGGAGGTGTTCAAGAAGATGCTGATACACTGCTTGCCAGGGATATTGGCAGGGAGTTGGACATCAGAAAGGATTTAAAACAGGTAGTTGGTCTTTGAAACTCATTCCCACCAAAATTTGTAATTCCTCCTGCTTTTGCTCTTTCTGTACCCCTCACTGAACCTTCTGTGCTCCCCGTGACTGAAATCAGTTTCCTCTTTCTCCACCACGTCTACCTGAGGATGCAGCTGGCACTGTCTGCATCAAGTCCACATCTTTTAATTACTTATCATCTTTTATTATTCTTAAAGTGTCCCCATCTTACGAGCTCCTTGTATTACAGGATAAAAACTTATTAATCATTGACTGTTCTCAACTTCCCTCTGTCCTGCCTCTCTTCATTCCCAAGATAATTTTATCCTTCACCTGTTGTTGGCAATCATGTCTTGGCCTGCTCAGTTCCAGGGCTTTTGTAATATCAAACTAGGAGAATAGGTGAGCGATAGGACAAGAGAGGCAGGGGACGGGCAACTTTCTTTTGTGTTAGGGAGAATCTGGGTAATAGGTGAAGAAAAAAGGAAAATGATGAAATCTGAGAGGTTACACTAATCTATATAATAAGGAGATGACAGTGGTCAGAGAGAGAGAGAAAAGCTCTGTTGACTACAGAGCACAGACAGGCAGAGAGAGGGGCTGATTTAGAGTTTGCAGAGAATAACTCAACTGCTGCAAGGTGCAGCAGAATAGAAGGGGAAAGGGAATTTTAACAAGTGGTGCTGTAGGTTATGAACTGGATCACCTTTAAGAGATACAAGTAAAAATTGGGATTCTTTTTTGAAACTATTTTTGTAATTTGGTATTTGGGTTGTGGGATCCAAGCATATATTCAGGTTATATATCATGTAACTTTCGCGGGATCCATCATGGTGCCAGGATATAGGTGCCCCACGAAACAACATCTCGGTCCCTGCAGACAGAGGAGGCATGGTCCTAATGCTGTGGGATCTTGCAAAAAGATCAGAACATTAACATTTCCCCCTCACCTCAGAGTTATATCTCTTAAAAACATTTCTTCACCTGGGACTTCAAGTTACAAATGACTTAGGGGTTAGAACTGGTTATGGGTCTTGAAAGATGGAGAAAATGAGGCCCAGGGAAGTTAATCAGCTTGCTTGAAGCCACAGAACAGGTTTTAGGCCTTCCTGAGACTGGGAATAGGTCTGGCCCAGGGTTTTGTTCACAATCCAGGGATGCCTTTTCAGACTGGGCCAGACAGCTACATGTATATAAATAGGGTCATGATGAGAGAGAAGGGTGGGGGACGGGGACTGGAAGACTAGGGGTTCTGATCTACCCTTCCTCTGTCCAGAGCCCTGCACTAGATAAGGAGGCAAGCCTGCCTTCCCAGATTTTATGGCTTCACAGGGAAGTAAGCCAGACACAGGAAGAAGTCCAATGGAAAGTTGGAAGCAAGTGGTGCAGTGGTGTAGTGAAGAGTTTGGACTGGGAATTAGGAGACCTGGGCACCTCTTGCAGCTGTTACTCATCAGCCGTATGATTTTAGGCAAGTCTTTTCACCACTATGGGCCTCAGTTTCTTCACCTGTGAACTTAAAAATAAAAGCTCTATAGTGTTACATATAAGAGCAAATTAATGCAGTAACTAAAGATATTCTGAGTGCTGTCCCCCAATGCTCACCCTTCCCAGCACAATCTCAGAAAGGCTCTTGCCTTCGACTGATGTCAAGAGTTAAATATTTCCAGAACTCAGAACTGCCAGGTAACTTGGGCAGTGAGAAGTAGGAGGTGACTTGCCACTTTCCCAGGGGCCTTGCCTCTGATAGCCTGTCCTGGGCTTATGAACTCTGCCCTTCCTCCACATGCAGACCAGAGCTAAGTGTTTTTCTCTCAACAAACCAAGCCTGCTATTTAATTGATTTAATAGATATCTTCTTGGTAAAGAAGAGCCTGGAGATAAACTCAACCAACCCTCTTGTTTTACATTTGAAGACACTAAAGCCCAGAAGACAGGTGTGAATAGGCCAAGGTCACATGCTCTTAACTCAGACCCGTCTTTTTCCTTTTTCGGGACTTGGAGATCTAATTAGAAATGGGTTGAGAATGCAATCTTAGAGATCTTTCATAACATCTGGTCAAGATCCCTTGCTGGAATCCTGTCCTATCTTTAGACCTCCAGTAAGATATACTGTGCCTGGACAGAACCACATCTTAGGCTGGAATAAATCTCAGCTCAGATGTTGTTCCCTGCAGGAAACTTTCTCAGACTCCCAAGCCCAGGACAGATGTTTCTCTGACGTGCTCATGACATTGAACTGAAATTGCCTGTTTACTTGTTGTCTATTCCCAACTAGACTGTAGGCTCTGTGAGGGTAAGGACCACATCCGTCTTGTTTATCAACATGTGCCTTTTGTCTAGTTCAGTGCCTGGTATATGGCTGGTCCTCAATAGTTTTTGAATAAATAAGTAGATGAGATTAGTTGGAGAAGGATTCTTGTAGGAAAAAGCAAATGTTAATTCAGATATCACAGCCAACAGGAGGATAGAATTTTCCCTGGTTCGGTGAACTGCTTATGCAAAAGAAAGTCTTAGGGGAAAATGGGAAATGAGGAGAGGGAGTGAAGGAAGGCAATTAAAAAAACAAGGAGCCCTTCAAAATCATGGCCTTCACTAACCTAGGAGGCCTCCTGAGTAGAGGGGAGAAAGGGTCACAGCCTGCTGGGGATAAGAGGAAGTGGTTGTGAGCACTAGAACCTTTCAAGAGGGGTCTTTTTATGGGGAGAAATCCAGAGAGCAGCTTGAGTGGGGAGAAAGAAAGTTGACAGGGTAGCTGTTAGGAGCTTTGAAGCCTGGCTAGAGGTTTGAATTTAGTGCTGGAATCTGGAGGGAATGGGAGTTCTGGGAAGGTCTGGGGCACAGAAGGGAAAGGTCAGGGGCAGCTTCCTTCTATTGACCCCTCTATTAGGTTGAGACTTTGGGAAGACAGGGCCTATGTCTTGTTTTTACCTTTCCTCTTCCAGGTGTCTGGGCACCTGGGACCCACTTAGAGAGTCCCTAGGACAAGGATCTGGAAGTGGCTGAGGCAGCCTGCTGCGTGGGGATGGCATGGCAGAGATTGTGGGAGCTCCCTCACTCTGTTGGCCTATCTAGAGGAGTCCCTTTTTCTTCCAGGGTGCTATTCCTGCATGAGTACTGAGCTATATCCGAAGTCCTTCCACCAATCTCCACCAGAACTCGCTTTTACCAGACTGCTAAGCCAGATCTGGCCACCAGGGGGCAAACAGGCAGCCCTTAGGTCAATCTCCCTCCAATTCCCCCACTTACCCACCTGAGCAAGAGGAGGGGTGGTGCCTCACCTAGCTCCAGAGCCCGGTAGCTCTGTTAACCTTTTCTTGCCTAGTCTGAGGTACTTCCTTCAGGCGGTCATTCATAGCATAATTGATGGGCAAATCTTATGGTAGAGGGGGTGTTGCAGAGGAGAGGGGCTAGGGTGGAGGTGAAGTTAGGGTTTCCAATCACTCAGGCCCTTGTCCCAGCTGGAGCTTGGGGAGGCTAGCATTACCTGCCTTCGTTGGGTAGTTATCTACCCCTCCCCACCCCATTCGCTTACAGAAGGGGGAAAGAGGCCTCTGGAGGCAAGACAGGCTTGGGTTGTGGTTACCTGCGCTGGGCCTCACGGGTGGGAAATTGAGGAGAATGCTGAGGCAGCCACAGGACCCAGACTTTCAGGTCCCCCACAGCCTTCTATCATTCAGGACACTTTGCAATAACAGGTAATTCGGGTGGTGGTAGCAGGGTGGCCAAAGAGCGGATGGAGTGAGAGACACAGAGGATTTGGAAGCGGGGAGGGTAGACAATTACGATTTGGCAAAAGGGCGGACTGGACTGTGCAGCTCTCAGGTGCCCCGTTTTATGTGTCACTCCCCGACACTAGGCAACATTCTAGGGCTCTCACTGGCCCAAGTTCCGAGATCGCCTCTCCTGGCTATAAGGTGTTAAACTGTGGGTGGGAGTGGGGTAGAGAGTCCTTCCCTGTTTTCCTCTTTCACAGCGTCACCATCTTGGTGTCCACCAGGCTGGTACTTAAGGAGTTAAGTCTGCCCGCAGTCTTCGAGACTGGTGCCCGGGGAGGGGTGGAGGAGGAAAGGAGGGGGTAGAGACGGAGAAAGAGAAGCAGACAGCTGAGAGACAGAGCCAGGAACCCCCTCCCCAGGGACCTGGCCCCTGGGCCCCCAGCCCCAAAAGAGGCCCTGCCCTCCCCGGGGTCGTGCTCTCCTCCCCCGCCCTGCCCCCCCAGCTTTGTGTCCCCAGGAGGGTGGGCTGCAGGATATCCAGCCAAGCCTTGGCTGCTTGCTCAGTTTTTCCAAACCCTCCAGTCGGGGAAGGCAGGAGCCCTGTCAGGATAAAAGTCCCTCCCCCACTGCCCCTGCTGGCCCCCTCTCCCAGACTCCCCTTTCCTGCCCCCGCACCTTTTCCAAACTTCTTTCCCTTTCCGACCCTGACTCCTGCATTCCTTATCCCCATTTCTATCAGCTCCCAAGTGCAGGTTGGAAGGGCCAGGTGGGTTTCACAATCCTGGAGAGGTGCTGGTAAAACCATACTTCGCAGGCCGACCCTGAGACCTGCTGGGTGCCAGCCCGACTCCCGGCCTGGCGCCTACTCCATCCCAGGACAATGGCCTCCGGGCCACCACGGAAGGTGTCCCAGGGGTTTCCTCCCCGGAATGGAGGCGGGGCAGGGGTTGCCAGTAGGCTCTGTGCGGCTGGTGCCAGGCCCTAGGCAGGCTCGAGGAGGAGCAAAATGTTCCGAGCGCTGGCACGGTTCTGTCCAGCAGGTCTATTATATAATAATCACCATTTATCAGGAAGCCAGGCAGCTGGAGTGAGTGGGGACGCCAAGATGCCCGGAAGGTCTTCCTCCAGGCCCAGGAAGGCGTCTCCACAAAGATGGGGCTGTAGGCTCAGCCCAGAAGTGAAATGCTGTGAGGGTCTAGGGGCAAGTGAGGGGCGCTGGGCAGTCCTTAGGCTGCCCTGCAAACCCCGCCCCCAGGACGATGACTGACAGTGCCCTGAGCCAATGATTAAAATCGCAGTAGAGCTCAACGTTAACCCTTTCTTGGGTCCTTAGTTATTTTAGGGGATTGAGTCCCTTCCCAAGAACCGAATCCCTTTCAGTTCTGAATCCCTCCCACCTGCACGAGGTCGATGAGGAGTACCAGCTGGAGGATCCTGCCATCTTAGTCAATGCAGGAACTAATCTCAGATAACCAGCAGTCCTAGCACCGCCCGCAAATCCCCAGCCCAAAAGTATTGTATTACAGAATGTCGTTATGTATGTACACCCTGTGATTCCAGAAACAGCCCCGCGTGGCGCTGGCACACCCACACTGCGCCATAAACAGGCACCTTCACACACCTATACCCATGCCGACACTTCCGCCGACACAAGCTGACACACCTGTGACAGATACACGGAAACACACGGTGGTTTCCTGAGTTCGCCAGTAGAGGGAGCTGTTCGATTTCATCAACAGGCCATCGGCCCCTCTCCACCCACCACGCCTTGGCTGCCTAGAGCTTAGCTAGGCATCCCAACCTGGAACCTAGCTGGCGGAATGAGTCACAGCCCCACCCTGGGGAGCGCTCTACATGGCTGCTCCACAGAACATGCCAAATACACTTGAACTTACTGTGTACCACATTTAAGAGACCCCTTGCAACATAGCCATACTCACCCCTACAAGCATTGTGTTCTACACCTATTAGGAACTAGGCATTATGCCAAACGGATCATAACAAGCCCATGTAGCTTGTCACGTATGTAACGGGAGACTGATCCAAATAAATGGAGTGGACTCTTCTTTATAACAAGCATCCTTTTGAGAAATAGCCCTCATGCCTTGTAGTTCATATCATACCCACAGGACCCTAGAGAGGGGAGAGGAAATTAAATCCTACTTCCATGGATCATGTGCCATCCTAGGCCCTGGGATAGTTCACACCAGCACTCACCCGCTTTGGGCTTCAGTTTTCTTTTCCTTAAAGTTGGAATAATACCTAGCTCATAGGGTTGGCAAGAGTCAACTCCTAACCCAGCGTGATGCTTGGAATAGCAGGTGGGGAAGTTTTGTTGACTGGAACAAAGCATGATTAAGAGCTAATGTGTATGAAAATGCTTTGTAAATTAAGATGTTAGGCACCCACGTTATCTTCTTTCAAGGTTTGTCCCTTCTCCTGTGCTTCCCCAGACCTGGCCCAGTGCCCAGCTTTTGGCACCATTGCCCATCAAGCCCTACTATGAACCCAGCACTTGAGTGCTATGGGGAATATAGAAGCATAGGAAGCATGGTCTGAGCCCTTAGGAATCTTCTGGAGCAACCAGATTATATATACACACACATACATACAGGAGAAACAAGAGAAAACATGTAAGTAGGTAGCCAGTTGAATGACATAGATGTAATAAGTGGTCAGAAGAAAGGGAGGTAGGTGAGGGCTAGAGCTCTCTGGGGACCATCTGTGAGGAGCAGAGAAATCAAATAGCATGAGCAAACAGGCTTGCCTGTGCTCTTCTTTTCTGAAACAGTCAATGCTTGTTACTTGTTGGTATTCATTCTGGGTGGGTGGGGGCAGTGGGATACAGAAAAAGTGCCTTAGGATAAAGAGACCCAAAGTTTAATCCCGGGCTTACCACTTTCTAGCTGCGTAACCCCGAGTAAGTCCTTAACTAGTGCAAAGCTCATTTTCCTCACTAGTGTAATGGTGCCGTAACATCTTTCTCACTGGTTTGTGGTAAACATTGAAATAACATATGTGAAATGCTTTTTAAAAAGTGCTTTACAATTTCTTTTTCATTGCATCTACTCTTGTATAGGATCTTGTGTGTGTGTAGCAGTCTGAGGTTAGGAGAGAGTTCTTTGTAGAATACGAAGGCTTCACCTCCACATTTACTTAGCATCCACTTTGAGCTGAGAATTGAGATGGAAAAATTCAGTCTATGTCCTCAAGAACTTCACGGTGTACTAGGAAAGACAGATCAATAAAGGAAATGCTCAGTGCAGAATGAATGTGGGTGGGTACAATGAAGAGGGGACACAGTAATGTGTGTGTGTGTGTGTGTGTGTGTGCGTGTGTGTGCGTGTGTGTGTGTGTGTGCGCGCGCGTGTGCGCGCGCGCACGCGCGCGCGCGTCCTGGGAGTTGAAGGAGGCCAGGTATCCCGCTCCTTGCAGTGTAGATAGGAGGGTAGGGTAGGTTGTCAAACCTCTCTCTAGCATGGGACATTGTTGGCGCGTCTCCTCCCCAGTCATAGAGAATGAGCCTGGAGAGAAGGGTAGAAGCCCCTTCCCTGCGCCCAGGCCAACCTGCCTCCCCGCTAGCCCGCCGGGCGCCTTACCGAGTCAGACCACTGGGAGGCTGGGGGAGCCAGGTTGGGCGAGGAGGCGAGCGAGATGGGGGAGCTCTTATTTTGACAGGGGCCTCTCCGGGCTCTGGTATGAAGGCAGAAGGAGGCAGCCAGAGAGCCCCGATGCTTATTCAGGCTGGGGAGAGGAGCCGAGTGGAGGGGCGATCGAGGCTCCGGCAGCGCAGGGGAGCCCGGGGAGGCGGCGGCGCACGGCGGAGCCAGTGGCCGGACATGCCCCGGACTTGGGGCCGCTGCACCACCGCCGCCGCCGGGAGCCAGCCGGCCGGACGCCCGCACGCCAGGGTCCCCTGGCGCTGCACCACCCTGGGGCTGCGACCCGGACCCTCGACGTCCGATCAACAATAAGCGCCCAGACAGCCCCCTCCCTTCCCCGTGCCCGCCGTCCCCGCGGGCCTTGGGGAAAGTGAAAGGAGGAGGCGAAGCAAGGAAGGACGGAAGGAAGGGAGGAGGAGCAGGAGCTCGCGGCTTGGGGTTCGGGCCGAGAGCCCA
>NW_006436287.1:340241-344025 GCF_000325575.1 Pteropus alecto | reverse complement strand
ACGACCATGCTCCGCGGTTGGAAGGCAGGAACCCAGGCACCCAGCAACCCCCGGATACCCTCTCCCGGGCCAGGCTGGTATTGAGATCAAGGCATCCAGGATCAAAAGATCACCGCCCGCCCGCCCCCCTCTGCACCTCCAACTGGCGAGCGGGAGGACCCCAATCTACCCACCGACTCTTACCTGGTCATGGCGTCCAGCTCCGGCCTGGCGTGAGGACCCCCGACTCGCGCGAGGTGAGGGGTGGGCTGGGGCTGAGGGCGAAAGTCACGCCAAGCCAGAAGAGGCGCGAGGAGGGAGATCCAGTTCGAAATGGGGAGAACACAGTCCGATTATCTCTTGCCCTCTGGTACGCACCCCCGAGCTGTTTAAGTGGTGGGGGCGCCCCCATGGTTACTGGAGATTACTCTTGGGATCTTAATCATGTTGGCAGCCCCAGAGCACAGTGGGGAGGGCATAGGGGCAGATGGGGGACCCTGCCACCCTAGCGCAGAGAACAAGGCCGGCCTTGGGCCAGCTGGAGCAGTAACCCTGCCCTGGGGGCTTCTGGGAGATGTAGTCCCCCTCCCTGGCTCACCAACCCCTTTGGGTCTCAGCACTCCAGCACCCCACACCTGGTTTATGGGAACCTCCAGAAGGAGGTACATTAGGAGTAGCAATTGCTGGGGTCACCCTCTGCCCCCAAACACTGCCTAGGAGCAGCAGGAGCTGTGACTGGAGGAGTCTCCCTTGTCAAAGATTCTTAATGATGTGGGCTTGGCTGGGGGTGAAGCAGACACACAATTCCTTGGAGGTGGCCCTGCACTGCTAAGAAAAGGTGCCCCTGCCTTGGTCCAAAGAAGCCTTTGGGGGAGGAATATGGGGAAAGAGAAGTGAGGTTTAGGGCTTCTTTCTTGGCTGGTGTCTGTTCTATCCCAAGGCCGCTGGAATTTGGTTTCAGCAGAGACTGAGGTCTACTCTCCCTATCTCCCTTTTGGGAACTGAGAAGGAGAGTGTCCCTCACAGTCTGGGAATCTGGAGGGTGTCTCTCTGGAACAGTAAAGCCAGGATCAGCTTCTGTCTGTCTGTCCAGCTTCCTTCCTTCCGGGTTTTTCTGACACCGCCTCCTCCCTCTTTCTGTCTTGTCTGCTGCTTGGGGTGTGTGTCTGTGTCTGGGTGGGGGGCCTCCGCTGCAGGGAGGAAGTGTAGCTCTGGGAGAGGTGAGCTGGGCATGTGATTGAGCCCTGGGAAAGGGGCTTGAAGGCCCCTTTGATCTTTGGCCTTGCTTTCCTAATCTTACCTAGGAAAGCTGTCTTTCCACTACCTGCTGTAACTCCACTGATGCCTCTAGGCAGCTCTCCAAATGAGACCTCCAGGGGAGGTGGGTGGGTTTCCACTCCCTTCGTTCTCCCCTCTCCTCAGCCTTTCCAGGGAGCAGCCACTTCTGGGCCAAGGCTGCCTGGCTCCTCTGCTGCCCCCCAGTACAGGCTTGGCTGCCTTCTCAGGCTTAGGACCACGATTTCGTGGCTCCAGGGGAAGAGCATGTTCAGGCCATGTCTTCCTGGTGTCAGCTCTGAGGTGCCTGCTGATTGAAGCCTCAGGAAAGGGTGCGGATGACAAGGAAGGTAAGGGGTGGGGGGAGGGGTCTGGTGCCAGGAAAGAAAGTGTTGCCTCCCCCAGGTGATCAGGCTCCTTGGCCTTGGAGTAGAACCAGGCCTGAAGGCCAGCCTTCTGACCACCTCCCTCTAGAATTCTCTGCTTACCTGCGTTGCTCCTAATTGGGGCGGGGTAGGGATAATGTTAGAAAGGGTGCTGGTGAGGGGTAGAATCTTGGATCCAGAGTAACTCTTGTGCTTTGGGTATCAGGGGCCTCATGGTTGGAATTGGGTTTCTGGAGGTCCATATGGAGGCTCAAAAAGAGGCTATAATTAATGGGGTTGAAGGTTAAGGTGGGAAGAGAATACAGAATCCTAGAGAAGGATCGGTGGTCCACAGAAATCTGGGACTAGCACAACAGTGGTAATGTGGAACATAGTGAACTTGCTTATTGGACATATTGGGCACCTATGACACTGTTTGGATAGTTCCTGCCTCCCATCTTTTGGATATCTGGGTTAAGCAGGAGCCCTGGGCTGGGGACTCAACTTTCATGAACAGGCAGGAGTAGCCTTCTGGGCAGAAGCCTAGTGGGTGGCAGTCAGTGTCTATTCAGCAAGGTCTGGAATGCCTGGCACCTGCTTTAGATTAAAGGAGATGCCTGCAAAGGGTGGGGGGCTGCTTGCCTGTGGGGGGTGTGGCTGGGATGGAGCTCCATGGAGCCCAGGAGTGGGGTGTAAGAAAAGGACCAGAGTTACAGGCATCAGCAGCTCTAGCAGGAGTGTAGGGAGCCCACAGTCACCTAGTTCTGCAGCCCCTCCTTCAGGGAGTCTAAGACAGGAGCTGGGGGCACCCCTATACTGCCTCTGGTGCCACAGGCTGAAATTTTGTCCCAATGCCTGGGGGCAATGGCAAGGCAGAGCAGCTGCTGAGAGCCAAGGTGTCTGAGTGTCCAGTCTTTCCAGGACCGGAAGAAGCCTGAAAGGAGGTGGGGAGCACTTGGGGGTTCTTGTTGCCCTGATGCCATGTTTACTCTTCCTGGGACTTCTTGATTGTTTGTAGTGAGGTACCCCAAGAGCCTGGGCACCCAGGGGTCATGGGGAAATGGTATCCCTTCCTTGTGCCAGGAGCCTTGGGCACTGCCCTGGTGTTGACCTGGGGGATGGCAGCGTGGGAAAGTGGGCAGCCGTGGGAGCCAAGCGGGTACAGGCTGGGTGCCGCGGGCAGGGAGCCTCTGCCAGGCCCGCTCTCCTTGGGGTGGGGCTGGCTGTTCTAGGGACTGGCTCAACCTGTTGAGCGCCTAGCTGTTCTAGCTTGGCATCTGTGCCCCAGCCTGCCAGCCCCAACAGCTGGCCACCCATAGCCACACTGTGAAGGCTGCCCCCCAGGGATCTGGGGAAAGGAGGCTCTGCCTGGCTAAAGGGCCAGGAGGGGGCTGGTAGAAGCTCATCCAGGGAGTGCCAAGCTCCCCTAGGTCCTGTTCTCTAGGTACCAGAGCTGGGGCCAGAGCTAGTTGGAGAGCAAAGTAGCCAAGTAGCTAGGAGCTGAGGGGTCAGGGGAAGGAAGAAGGCTATAGCACTAGAGCTCCTGAGGTGCTGCATGTTACTTGGATGGGTGGCCCTGAAAGCAGCAGCCTGGAGTTACAGCCTGGAATTTCCTCTGCCGGGTGCCAGGGCCAGGCCTAGGCCTCTGGAGCCCCACCCCCAGCCTGGCCTGAACTCCCCTCCCTGGGAGAGAACTGCCCACTTTCCCTGGGGGTTGGGGGAGGGGCAGTAAGGGCATTCTGCTGCCCTGGGAGAAAAGGGGTGACTTTTGGATGTGAGAGTTGATTGCACTGCTTCGGTCTCCCCATGGAGAGGAAGGAAGCTCTGGGTTCTCAGGTGGCTGTCCTCCCCCCTCCCTGCCCTGAGTGTGGAAGATCCTGGATCCCTGTAGGCCCTTGCTGCCACTCCTGCCCCACCCCCTCTGCTAGCCCGTGGGGAAGGGGAGACAGGGTGTCACTCTGCAGGGGAGAAGGTAGTTACCTCGGCCTATGACTGGGGGTAGGGGCAGCCCCCTCTGCCTTCTTTTCCAGTTAGTGGCAAAAGCAGAGGCCCCTTCTTCTTTGCCTCCTTTCCATCCTAGGCCCTCCCCGCTGGCCCTGGGTGCCTGACCTTCCTAACTTGGTGTCTCTTCTAGTTCCCCTTTCCCTAGGGGCTGGGATTCCCTC
>NW_006436287.1:332611-340169 GCF_000325575.1 Pteropus alecto | reverse complement strand
TCAACTGGGAATGGCCCTGAATCCAGCATTTCCAGCATTTCGAAACCAGAATTGTTTTGAAATCCCTGAGTACTTCTCCACCCCCTCTGACTCCCATCCTTCCCTCTAGCCCAGAACTTAGTCCTCTAACCTGACTTCACAACGTGCATTGCCTGGGTGTGTATGTGTGTGAGTTCATGTGCTAGCACAGGGCCGGCCATGTGCTTACGTGTGTGTGTGTGTGTGTGTGTGTGTGTGTGTGTGTGTGTGTGTGTGTGTATCCTAGTTTGGGTGTATCTTCTGTTAGCAGTTCTGTGTACTGGTCCACGTCTTTTGTTTCCTAATCTCTCCTGGGCCTTCTCTAGGAGTATGGAAACCTCTAAGGTCTTAAGCAGCCATTCTTGGGGAGCTTGGGGTTATTTTTAGGAGGTATCTTGGATGTGTGTATTTGGGAGTTGTGTTTGTTTATCTCGCAGTTGCACGTGTTTAGGAGTATCTCTGAGGAGTGTGTGTGCCTGGGGTTGTGTCTCTTTGATGAGTGTATGTGCGTGTGTACACATGCGTGTGCTCCACTTCTGTTCCTGCCTCTCTCCTCCCATGTCTGGAAACATGTCTGGATTGTATAGTCACATGTCTTCCTTAAGCTCCCTGGGACATGGAGTCTCTGTCCTTTGATAGGGAGTTTTCCTGGAGTGGGGCCAAGCCTTCTGGCAGTTCTGTGGTCCTTGGAGAGAAAATGGTAGAGTGGAGAGACTTTGAGATAAAGTGTCCCTAGGGCTGGGCTCTTTTCCTCTGTCCCTCATGGGCACCCAACACCTTGAGGGATCCCAACACGACCAGTCCACTCTCTTCTCGTCCTGATGATACTGTGATGGCTGTCATAGGGGAGACCCAGTGTTCTAAAGGGCCTGGGGAAGGAAATTAACCCTCCTCCCCTTGGGTCACTTGGCTTCATTGGGGACAAGAAACAGCCAGCAACATTAGACTTGGGAGCTGGGTGGCTAACTTAAGGTTCAGAAAGGTGACTTCTCTGACTAGGGGCAGACAGCAAAACAAGACTAGACACTCATATTTCCAGTGTGAGCAGAGAACAGAGGGGCCTGAAATCCTAAGGGTTGATGTGCCTGCCACCCAAGAAATGTGAAGCGTTTGGGGTGGGGCCAGCTGCCATTGTGTAGCCTTGATCCCGGGAAGTCCTTCTTGATGTTTAATCTCATTCCTTCCTTCTGCAGTTAGACAGTGTTCTATAGGAGGGGAGGTTGCCAGGTGGGTGTTTGTTGTTGTTGTTGTTTTGTCAAAGCAAGGGTAGTGATGATAGCGGAGTTATGTCTGCATGGGATGCGGGCCCTGGAACTCCTGATACCTCACTATGACTCAATTTGCCACCTGGGATCTCAGGCTATAATTGAATGCTTTCCTCTAGAAGCACTTATGGCAAATCAGCGAGGAAGAAGAGGGCTGGGGCAGGGGCTGTTTGTAAGACTCAAGGACCTGTGGAGACAGCAGCAGAATGTGGGCAGAAGGATATGCTGTCCCTTTTACCACTACCCTCCCCATGGCCTCTAGTCCTAGGACGAAGTGGGAGGAAGGGAGGATAGAGGCACAGGTTGCTACAATGCTCAGTGACCCAGCATGGGGAGGGCCTTGGCAAGGAATTTTCAGTTTGTTTCTCAATCTCTGTCTCTGAGACACGTACACACACGTCACTGTGGACACCTTCAGGAGATGAGCCCAGAAAAGTCACCCAGGGGTAGGGCAGGGCAGTACCAGATGGGGCCATGTGGAACAAGCCTTATTTTGGCAGACACTCTGCGATTGCTTCTGGAACTAGAAGTCAAGCCTAGCCAAGGCCCCTTTCTCAACACCCCCATCCTAGGCTTGGGAGCAGCACAGCCTGGAGAGGGTTAAGTCTGGTTGGCAGGGACACCCCACCCCCCTACACACACACACACACACACACACACACACACACACACACACACACACACACACACACACACACACACACACACACACACTAGTGCAGTGAGAGAGAGAAGGAGGGGTGGTTAGCAGCTTGTTCTAGTTGGCGTCTCTCCCAGAATTCTTTGGAAAAGAACTCCCCTTTGACCCCCAGTACAAACTGAGCCCAGCCACCAGCCTCCCTCCTGCCTGCCTGTAGGAGCTTCACCCAGCCCCCTCCTACTGAAATGCTATGCTTGCCTGATTCTCTTACCCTAGGTCCTCCCAATCAGTCCTGGTCCCCAGAACTTTGCGTCTTCAGTGGACAAGGGGGTGTAGCCAAGGAGACCACACAGGGACATAGGACCCATACCATTCTTTTCCCTGACATGGAATAACCCTAGTGGTGGCTGGTGCTGGAAGCTGAGGTCCTCATGCCTTCTCATCCATCCCTCCTCCCAGGTCCTTGGCTGTGGGAGTCTTCTGTCTGCCCCTTCTCTCTCCCTGTGGGGCTGAGCTCTGAGGGAGCTCTAAGGCATCTTCCAGTGCCTTCTCCTTTCCTGCTTCCAGGATAGGGAGGGGGAGCAGTGTGGTGGGGCAGCTGGTCTGGCCTGGCTTCTAGCCAATCCACAGAAGTCCTGGAGGGGGCGGGGGTGTCCCAGTAGCTCAGAGACTTCCTGGAGCTACAGGCTGAGTGTATGTGTGTACATGTTTGTGTGGTGTGCGTGTTGGGGGTGGAACTGGTTGTGGGAGGAGCAGGGGCATAGATTGCTGGCCTGGGGCTTCTAGCTCTGACCCTCTCTCCACAGGGAGCCCCCATTCCAGACCACAACCTTGCGCCTGAGTCCAGACACACATTATTCCTGAGGTGAGATGTCCTCTGCTGGTGTGTGTCCCCCATAGCCTCCTTGCTGATCTGTTGGCCATGGCCTCTTGCTTGGCTTTTTGTCTTGGGTGCTCTCCTCCTGGCTTTCTACCCGCTACTTCTCCTTTCATTCTCCTCCCTCCAGAGGAGGGGGGCTAACAGCTTTGCAACCTAGAACCTGGTAGGGTGGGGGAGGCCAGGGCAGGAAGGGTTAAAGTAGCCACTCCAGTGAAGTCCCAGCACTCTTGTTAGCTGGATCCTTTCCCCAGGGTGGGAGGTGGGAGCTCCGGCCCAATCACCCCTGGAGGGCAAGGTATGACTTCCTGGTCATCCCAAGTACTTGCTCCTCCTTGTTGCTGGCTTTGGCTTCAGCTGGCTGAGTCAAAGCCAGGGTGGCTACCAGCCACCATAACGTGGTTTCTGCCCTGGCCCCTAGAGACACAAGCTCTCTCCCTACCCTCTCCCTACCACCACCCTCCTTTTTCCCTCCCTCTCCTCCTCCCTTACTTAGCAACAACTCCCTGAATTCACAACAAACAGACCTGTAGGCTCTGTGTCAGACTAAGGGAAAGCTGGAGAAAGCTTTGGACCAGGAGGAGGCACTTCTAGACTATTTTCAGGAGGGAGGGTCTTTTAATCCCCTCACCCTTGCTGTTGGAGGCCATTACCCCTCAAGGACAGGGAGGAAGTGGTCCTGCTTCCAACTCAGGCAATGAAAAAGTAGGGAGCTCTGATAGGTGTGGTGAGCAAGGGGGGCAGGGCTTGGACTCTACCTCACTTGACTTTTGACCCCCACCTGCAGAGTAGGAGAGGCATTAGACTCCTGCTTTTGGGCTTCTCTCCGTAGGGACCCTGTGCTGTTGTCATGGTAACTTTCTTTGCTCCCTCCCATGATTCTTAGGGATCAGGATGGGTGAGGACCTAAGGGATTGGGGGTGGGTGGGGCTGGAGGCAGCACTAGAACTTTGCTCTTAGAGCACCAACCAGGCTGGGCACCTGTGCTGAGGGGGTACAGAGTGGTGCCCCCTTTTCGATCTTTTCCCTGGGCAGGAACTGTGGCCTCTAGCTAGGACCTGGTACACATTAGGCATGGAGGGAGTGTGCGTGGAACGAATGAGTGATATACCCATTTATTCTTTCATCATAGAACAGACAGCTTGATACCAGGGCGAATCTATATTGTGAAATGGTTATGAACCCAATTGCTGGAGTGTCTGGGTTCAAATCCTGACTCTTCTAACTCTTAGGCAAGTTACGTAACTTCCCTGTGCCTTATCTGTAAAATGGGGATAATAAAAGTACTTTTGCAAAGAGTTGTTCTGAGGATTAGAGAATGCAGGTGCAGTATTCAGGACAGCTTGATGTTTCAGAGTAAATGCTCAGTTATGCTAGAGACCCCCCTCATAGCTCTTCACAGGAACTCTTGACCCTCCCAGGGGCTTTAGCAGGGGAAAAATTGAAGGGGTGGGAGGAGTATGCGCGTGTGTGTGTGTGTGTGTGTGTGTGTGTGTGTGTGTGTATTGGGGGTGCGGTTAGGAAGAGACAACCTTGTCAGCACTCAGACTCTTAGATTCTAACACCCTTCCAAACCCACTTTCTTGCTGCCTCAGTTTCCCCACCGTTGGTGCTGGCTGAGATCTTGATTGCAAGTTTGCCAAATAGCCTGGAGAGGAGTCTGGGGGGACTTAGGACATGGCTTCCTCCCTATCTCCCAGCATTTCTCAGGGCTGAGCCCTCCCTCCCTCAAGCTGTTAGCTCAGATCAGCTTCAGCACCCCTCCCGCCATCACATCCCTTGCCGCTCTGTTCTTTCACCAGGCCGAACAAGACAGTCTGTCCTTAAATGACTTAAATGGTTGCCTCCTGTCTTTCCTGGCTAAGGGGTCAAGGACCTTCCTTGGGGAGAAAAAAAATAGCAGTGTGGAGCTCTGACATAGATGGCAGCTGTTAGGCCTGCCTCAGGGCGCTGGATCCTCTGGGTTCCCCACCTGGGCATTTTCCCTGAGTGTAGCAGGGCAGTGCCCAAGCCTATGATATGCATAGAAGCCCAGATGGGCATGCCTGGCACCTGCTGCACACAGATCGGCAGGGAGGAAGCATCCCGAAGCCCAGAGGAGGGGTGGGGTTATATCAACATCTATGGTGTCCAGAGGACACCCCCAGAATCCTTTCCCAGGTTGCTGAGTGAGTATGAGCAGTCTGGAAAAACTCTGCTTCAGCCCTGTATGCCTAGGGGCAGGGGAGAGTACTGAGTGCCGCTGGGTAGGCAGGGTCTAAAGGCCCTGGGCTGGAAATGGGATGGTGGAGGGGTTAAAGCTTGGGAATATCTGGGTGAGGAGCCAGGAGAAGACAGTAGAGATGGGCTGCCCACAACAAGGGGAGATCTGCAGATAGGTGGTTTGGATCTTCTGAGGAGTTAAGTGTCCAGATCTCTGGAGAAAGTTGATTAAAATGTGGCAGATGTGCCTGGGATAACCAGGCTCCTGGGTTTGAAGCCTGGGCTTGGCTAGCAGGTAACTTCTCTGGCCTGATACCAAGAGAAGTAGGCTAGAGCCCCTGGCTCTACTCACCACCTCCTTCCGGGACCAGAAGGGCACCACCCTTCCATGGGCCTGGGGGTGAGGGCTCAGAGTTGGCTTGGGCCCTCACTGCTGGGCTGGCTGTACAGCCTATGCCCAGCCCCTGGGGCCTGTTCCTTGGGCAAGCTGGGGCTATTTTTGGGATTGGGCTGGAGCTCTGGAGCTGGTTTCAGATGTTCCAATGTGAACAGGAGAAAATGGGAACAGATGGCTGGAGGGTTCCAATCAGCGGGTCCTGCTGGGAGCAGGTTATTTTTAGGAACTTGTTAACCCTTTTGGGGCTTATGGAGCCACTTTGAGAAGGACAACCCTGAAGAGAACGGGTCTTCTCCCCAGACCCCTAAAAAACTGTGTGTCCCAGTTTATCTTCTTTCCCTTTCAGACCCTCCACTCTTTAAAGAGGTTCATGGCAAGAAAGTAGGCTCCAGCTTCCTCCCAGCCTGAACCCTGCTGGGAGACTGCCAAAGGGTCAGGTGGGGAGAGAGGTGCCTGGTGGAGGGGATGCAGGCCACTGTTAAAAGGAAATCCCCCTTTGCTTGCCTCCTGGGGCTTTGAGACACAGACCCGAGGCTAAGAGAGTAGACAACCTCTCTTTGGGTTCAAGCTCTGTGTCTGTTTGTTTGTAAACCCAGGGATGCCCAGGGGAATGCTAGCCAAGGGAGCTGGCCTCTGTGAGGAGGGTAGAAGAAGAGCCAAGTCCTTGTACTTAGTACCATGATTATGATGCCCATGGGCCCTGACCCTGTGGACATTCCAAGAACCAATATCTGGACAATGCCCACCTTTACCAAATGCCCACGTATTTGGATGCCATTCATGGGGAAAAGAAGGGACATCATGGCCAGAGGTGGTTTGTGGAGGACTGAGTAGTATGTCATAGGCATTCTGTTAGTTTCACTAATAGTATTTCACTTTATAAATTCTCATTTTGCAGAAGAGACAGGGCTCAGAGGGCCGAAGGTGTGGACAAGGTCCTATAGTTCAGAAGGGTTGAGATGCGATTGGCACCCTGTTTGCCTGACTGCAAACTCAGTTCTCATTCCTCTGCATCATTCACATTACCTGCCAGTGTCCCAACCCCAGAGGGAGAGGCTGCCAGCACATGGGCACCAGACCTCCTCAGGGAGCAGCTTTATGGAATGAGTATGGGAAAGGAGGCCTGGGGATAGGGGACCTTGCCTGTCACTGTTCTCACAATCCCCTAAGCCTTTTTGCCTGAGGGTGCCAGGACTGACACCAGAAACCCCATTTGGCCTTCCTGTCTTCCCTGCAAGAGGATCACAGGCATACATCCTGTCTCATTAGCAGTCCCCCCTCCCTGCCCCAAATCCTGGCCCACAGGGCCCTGCTTCCGCTAGGGTCATGGCAGTCTGGATGTCAATGTGGGCAGAGTCTGGGGGCCCTCCAGGTGCTGCTAGTGCCAAGAGTTTGGACCAGCAGGCAAGGTGAGGGGGCTGGGAGGATGTCTCTGTTGATGGCATTACCTGGGGGAGAGAGCAGAGTAGTAGGCAGGCAGCCTTGGGTGAGGTCCCACCCGTGGTGGTGCAATCTGGCTGTGCCAGCAGTCTACCCGCACTCCACTCCTCCCACAATGGCCTCATTGTTCCCAGCCCTCCAGGCAGTTTGGAGGAGTTTCCTAGGCCACCCCTAACCCCCACCCCCCAAACGGTGGCCAGATTAACTCCTTGGAGGACAGGGGCCAGGTGAGGGTCCAAAGGTTGCTACTGTACCCATTCCTCCTTTATGGGAATCTAAGCTTGGGAAGTTACCTTCTACCCATGGGTACCCAGCAATAGGGCACCTCCAGAGACTGGGGTCTCCCACAGGGTAGGGAGTAGCACCTAGATCCTCTTCCACCCCCAATGGGTGCAGGTGCCAAGGGGCAGGAAGTGCCAGTGGGGTGGCAAACACAGACCAGATATATTTGGGCCGGTGGGGCTAATTCCAGCTACCACCGCCTTCCCTACTGGCTCCTGAGCTCCTTTCCTTCCTGTGAAACCAGAGCTGGGTTGGGCCTAGCTCAGGATTTCGGTGGATTTAAAGAGGCAGCACCATCCTTGCCAGCCTGGCTTCCTCTCCCCCTCCCCAGGTAGGGTCTGAGGCAGAGAGAGGACTCGAGTGCTTCTTGCTCCTCCCTTGCCCTGGGCTAACCCCTGGCCCTTGCTCCTGTTGGGGTACCAGGCTTTTGGCACTCC
>NW_006436287.1:328180-331132 GCF_000325575.1 Pteropus alecto | reverse complement strand
CTCCTCCTCCCCCTCCCCCCCGTGGGAGGGAGCAGCCAGGGATTGGGCAGCAGACTTTGGGGACACCACACTGCCAGGGCACGACTGTTTCCCAAGGCCTGGCCACACTGACACTGGCTGAAGGAGCCAAGTGAAGTGACCTCTGGGTTGTCTAGGCAATGCCACTTGTCCCTGCAGCCTCCTGAAGGCACAGTGGGCATCAGAATGGGTAGAATCCCCCCGACAGAAACAGCCTGTTCAAAGACCCCACACTTTGGGGCCAGGAATTTCCACGTCCCTTCAGGGCTGGTGCTGCCTGACATTACCCTGGGGCTGCAGGTAGGGTGGGGCTGGAAACTCCCAGACAAAAATGGTTGATTTGCATGGTCTCCTTTGACAGGAGGTTGGGGGAAGTGGGGAGAGCTGCTAGGAACCTGGGTGAGGGGAAGCACCCCCCACCAGCCTGGAAGTTCCCACATAGAGGGTACCAGAGCAATACCTTGGTCCTTAAGCAGATTTCCTGCTGGGCTATGAATCCTTGACCTCCCCACCAGCTGAGTCACCACCTCCGGAAGAGGAAATGACCTGGGTGGTAGAGAAGAGCCTCTAGGGACCAAGGAGTCCTGACACCTAGGGGAAAGGGGACTCAGGACCTCGTTGTCTTGGGGGCTGTATCTCCCTGAGCCAGAAGTCAGTGATCCCATCCCTGTTCCTCTCAGCAGAGTCCTGTCCTTTCAGCCATCACAGTGGGCCCATTTCCTCTCTAGAGGTGTCTGCCCGCTGCATGTGGGAGCATGGACCCTGCAAGCAGTTTTCTCACAGCCTCTTCTGAGTGATTTTGAGCTGGGCAATGAGATTGGTGGGCCAGCTGGAAAACTAAGCAGAGGTTCTCGGGTGGGGGCAGCTGGAAATAGGCAGATTGCCACAGGTGTGTGAATGCCTTCTGTACCGGTGGCAGTTCTGTGTTGAGCAAGTAACTGGAGGCCCTGGGCATCCATGGAAGCTTTCCTGGTCTCCCACCCCAGCCAGGGTTAGGCCCTGCTTCCCCCCTTCGCCCCCACTCCCCAGTTGCACTGGGAGGGCAAAAGATCTCTGGGCTCTTTGTCTCAGCAGCCTCCTGGGCTTTATTCTCATGGGTATGCTCTTGGCCTTTCACTCAGGTAACTCACACCTGCTTCCTGTTTGTGAGCACACGTCTCCACTCCCCACCCTGCCTCCTAAGAGGGAGCCACAGCAATGTGTTCCCAGAGCCCCATCCCTTTCCTTTCACTCATCTCAGGGGCTCCTGGCCTGGTGCTGGGAAGCCCCCTTCCCTCATTTTTAAAAACTGCACCCACCAGGAACCAGCCCTCCAGCTTTCCATCCCCTGAGGCCTTCTTGGGGACAGTATATAAAAAGGAGGGGTCTCTGGGAGCTGGGCAGACTCCTGAGGGGTGAAGTGGGGGAGGTGTAAGATGGGAAAGTCCTGACTCATCTGTGCTTGACTCAGCTAGCCCTCCTGCTGGGTGGGAGCAGGGCGGTGGAGTTCTAGAGGAGAAGGCAACTCCAGGAATCTTCTGGGGTGGAGACTTGGCCAACTGGGAGACACTGGAGAGGACTAATTTTCTAACTGCTCCTTCCCAAATTATTACAGGTCCCAATATTTGAAGCTGTAAACCATAGGAGGTAGTGGTAGCCCTTGCCCTGCCCCTCCTCCCATAAGGGGCTGAGACCAGTGCCTCGCATGTGGGAAGCTCACCTACCTAGTGCAGGCTCACAGGAGCAGTCATGACTCAGAGAGGGAACACTGCAGTGTAGGGGTAACACCGCTGTGACAGGGTCTTGGTTCTGGCCGGCACTGGTCACATGACCCAGGGGCACGTCTCTTCCTTTTCCCAGATCTCAATTTCCTCATTATGAAATGGCGAGAATAAAACTACCTATCTCCCGGGTAGGTGGTTAAGTAGTTTTGAGGACCATCAAGGTGGTGAAGGTGGAAGCCTGAGACCCATGTCAGCCATAGGCCTGCCATTTAGCCCAGTGCTGCCTCCAGCCCTTTCCTGCCTTGGCTCTAACCCCTGTGATGCAGGAGATGGGGGCTGGCAGCAGGCTACTTCCCAGCCAGGCCCTGGACTTTGAAACCTTCCACTGAGGCGCCTCCCTCCCGTGAGACTGAGCTGGAGCGGGGAAGGCCGGTGTGCTCCGGGGGTTAAGTTAGGGTTAGACTCTCACAGGTTCACAGGTGGAGTCCCCTCACCCAGAGGTCCCAGCCCTGCCTCTGGCGACCTGGCAGAGTGCAGCTGTAGGGTGCGCCGGTGTTTGGCTGGACCTGCCACCTGGACAAAACTCCAGGACCAAGACTCCTCCCCTCCCCTCCCCTCCCCTGTCCCTTACCGGGATTGCCTGGGGGTGGCAGGGCAGGGGGCGGTAGGGTGAGGCTTCTGTGTTTGTGTAAGTCTATTTGTTGGTGGTGTATCTATGGCCCCGTGTGTGTGTTTCTCTGTAACTACCCGGCTCAACTTTCTATGGCTCCCTTGTGGCCGGGCCTCAGTCTTTTTATCTGTTCAATGAGTCGGCGCGTGCGCTCGATCTCTGCCCTCAGGCAGCCTCGGCGTCCGCGGGCCGGAGGCTGTTTTGCTGGCTCCTTCTTGGGCCGGCGCCTCCCGCGTCCTCCAGCACACCTCCGCGGGGTCTGCGTGGGTGCGCCTCTAGCTTCCTGGGCTCCGTGCGTGTCTTTGTCTCCCGGTCCACGTGTGAGCTGTGAGTGTGTGAGTCAGAGTTCGGGTGCTGGTGGCTCACGGAGCTCCTGCCTGGCGGCGCCTGGCGCTGAGCTGAACCTGGGCCCTGCCGCGGCGCGCCCAGCCCTCGCGGCTCTGGGCCGTGTGTCTGTCCGTGTGGCGCGTGCGGGGCCTGGAGGGGCGCTGCAATTCTGTCTGCCTCCCGCTCCCTGGCCTGCTGGCTCGCTCGCTTTGCCTCTGCTTCGGCTCTGCTGAA
>NW_006436287.1:325385-327936 GCF_000325575.1 Pteropus alecto | reverse complement strand
GGGGGTGGGGCGTGAAGGATTCCCCACCCTGGGTGAGGGGCGTGCCTGGGAGCGGGAGTCCCCCAGGGGGCCAGAACAGACCTCAAGGCCCGCCCCGCAGGGGCACCTTTGCAACTAACCTATCCTTTTAGTGCATTCTGCCTCTGCGGGGCCCGAGGTGGGGGGGTGGGCTTGCTAGAGACTGCAAGCTTCCTGAGGGTAAAGTGTGGGAAAGCCAGGAAAGGACCGGCCTCTAAGATTGAGTCCCCACCTAGTAGTCCTTCTTTTCCATCCCCTCTGTACCCTATCCAGTTCCCTAGTCTCAGGGCTGTTGGGTCCTCCCTTCTCCCCTCCCCTTCTTACACCCCCTCCCCAAGTCACAAGTTTTCTCTTTGGGGCTTGTTGCTGCAGTCCGTGCTCCAGTACCGAGTACCTGGCTGGGCCCTGGGCACGCACAGGGGCCGTAGCCCCACTGTGTGTGGGAGCCATGAGGATCCTGGCTAACAAGACAAGGTGTGTGGGTGTCGTGGAGGGTGGGCTGTGTGTGTGGAGTGCGGGGAAGGGAAGGGCCCAGTGGTGACGGGGCTGAACTGTGCTGGCTTGGAGAGGGAGACTTTCTAGGCACTTGGCTTCCAGGCCATCAGTGGGCTCAAGGGGTCAGAATGGGAAGGACTGCCCTGAGGCAGGAGCCCACAGCCTAGTGCCTGGGTGCAGGAGACAGCAGGGGAGGGCAGTCAGGTAAGCCTGCTGTTCTAGTCCCTTCTAGACCTTTCCTCTTAAAAAAGGTTTGAGCAGAACCCCAACCCTCCCACCCCACTGTGGGATCCAGTGGCACCCTCTGGCCTTAGTTTAGCTGGGGATGGGAGCTGGAGGGTAGGGCAGTGCCTGCCTCCCTCCCCTTCCCCAGGAGAAGCCTGCAGACAGGGCCAGGCGGCAGCGGCAGGACAGCAGAGCTGAAATAAATCTGAGCTGGTGTGGAATGAGGGGGGATAAATATCCTCTCCCGTGATGTGATCTTTCCAGAGGCTATTAATAGGTCTCCGGGGAGGGGGAGGCGGTGTGGGGAGCGGGCTGGATCTTAAAGGGCCTGCAGCTTAGGCGGCAGGAATCCTTGGCTTCCAGTGCTCCAGTCTTCTCCGCACACCACTCCCCTCCCCCTTTTCTTCTGCTCCTGCCCGCCGGCCAGGTCCTGGCCAAACCTCTTCAGGCAGTCCTCCTTCTGCTCTGGGGAGCTGTCTGGACCAGTGGGTACCACTCTGGTGTGCTTTTCCCTACTTCCCCAGGGGAATGGGACTGGGGCATGAGCAGTGACCCTCTGGTCCTCTGCCCCTTCCCTGCTGGTGTTGGGACACATGGAAGTTGAGGTTTGGGAACTTGGAAGGAATCTGAAGACCCTAGAAGAGAGGATGCTTAAGTGTTGGTCAGGTGCTAGTGTGTGTGCGTGTGTTGGGGGGTGGTTGCCATGGAGGTTCAGCCTGATGGTTGCTGGGGCTGGGGGTGTTGGTTGATTCTGCAAACGAAAGGCCCTGGTTTTCATTTGAATTGTGGGGCCTGGAGGTGAAGGAGTTGCCCATCTTCACTCCCCAAGGTGAAGGGTATCAGTCCTTGTCTGAGGAGCCATGGAAGGCGGTAGGGAATAGCTGGTGGTCCTAGAATGCCACTCAGTTCCCACCTCCTGTACCATTAGATGAGATAGGATGGGGCAGTTAAAATCCAGGCATGCTAAGTCCCTAGCAAGATTAACTTTTATGTCTCTCCCACCTTCTCCCAGGTTACCCCACCCCAGGAGGAGAGAAACTCCAGGGAGCCCTCCACTGTCCCCCCGCGGCCACTGCCCCCCTGCCCCAACCAAGCCAATGCACCCAGAAAATAAGTTGACCAATCATGGCAAGACAGGGAATGGCGGGGCCCAATCCCAGCACCAGAATGTGAACCAAGGACCCACTTGCAACCTGGGCTCGAAGGGCGTGGGGGCGGGGAACCATGGGGCCAAGGCCAACCAGATCTCACCTAGCAACTCAAGTCTGAAGAACACCCAGGCGGGGGTGCCCCCTTTCAGCTCACTCAAGGGCAAAGTGAAGAGGGAGCGGAGCGTGTCTGTGGACTCCGGAGAGCAGCGAGAGGCTGGCACTCCATCTCTGGACTCAGAGGCCAAAGGTACCCCATTTCCTGATCCCCAAGAGCCTAGCATGTTCCATAGTTCAAGTTTCAAACTTGCTGGGATCCTGTCTTTCTGTCTCCCTTGCCTAATCCTCATCCCCAGCTCCTCTCCAGCATTGATGCAGGGTCGCCTTTCTCTTATCCTTATTATACTCACCAACCTGGTTTCTCTCAGAGTTGGGATTGGCCAAGGTAGAGATTTGCCATCCTTAGGTGCCACCCATGGAGGGGCCACAAATTGTGATGGGGTTTCTGGTCAGTCTCATTCCTCTTTTGCTTTCCCATCAGAGCCCCCAGAGGGGAAGAGGGAGGTGGGAGGTGCTCTGGGATGAGGAGCAGATCCACACATCCCAGGAACCTTCTGGTATCTGGGCTGGTGGGAGCTGCTGAGCAGGCACTGGTGAAGAGTAGC
>NW_006436287.1:311921-325374 GCF_000325575.1 Pteropus alecto | reverse complement strand
GCCTTAATTAGAACCAGTTGTAGTTAAGGATTATGATGTGCTTTGGTACTGGATGGGGGAGGGGAGACAGGCAGCGGGGCTGTAGAGAGAAATCAGAAACAAATGGTGGTGTGATGGGGCTAAGGGCTGGTTAACTGCCCACCATAGCCTGGGCAGTGCCCTCTAGAGTGGGGCATCTAGGAGAATGGGCCTAGGCGTGGGAGGACAGAGCCTTTGGGCACTCACTCTGACCCCTGCCTGCCTCTGTCCTGCCTGGACAGAGGTGGCACCCCGGAGTAAGCGGCGTTGTGTGCTGGAGCGGAAGCAGCCATACAGTGGGGACGAATGGTGCTCAGGACCAGACAGCGAAGAGGACGACAAGCCCATTGGGGCCACCCACAGTGAGTGCTCATGATGCCAGGGTGATATGGCCCATGGTGCCCCAGGGGAATGTCTGCCCTGAGGAAGCTTCTCTCTCTTCAGCTAGGGCTTTAGAAGGCTGAGCCTGGGCAAGGAGCAAAGGTCAGGAGCCCAGGCCCCTTCTCTCCCATCCCACCTCTCAGACTCTGTCCCAGGCTGGCTGATAGCTCTGCCCCTGCTTTCCAGGTACTCAGTGGCCCCTCTTCCTAGGAAACCAGGTTGGGCGGGGTGAACCTCAGGTGGCCTCTCCTGGCTATGCCATGAATTCCTGGCCTATGCTGCCACCTACTGGTCAGTGGAGAGAGGGCAGCCAGAATCCAGTATCACTGGGAATGGGACAGTTGGCTGTGTTGTGCTAAGTGGTGCTAAGCCTGGGTGTGAGCTGACACTGGCTGTGGCTCTGGTGCCCTTGCCCAGAGTGCATCACCAGGACGAAGTGTGGGTATGGGTGGATGCCTCCTCATTCTTTTATTGATCAGCATGTATTTGGGCCTGATGGGGGGAAACCAGGCACATCACTGCCCTTGGGACACCCATAAAAGTTATTTGGTGTTTTCCTTCAAAACTTACATCCAACTGGGGGGATAAAAAGCTTAATTCATAAGAAACTATCCATAGAATGTTAAACTGTGAACTTGTTGAAGGTGGGGACTTATAAAGGAGGAAAAAAGAATATGCTGGCTACTTTACTACTTAGTGGTATTTAAATACTTAAATCCTTAGTGGTATTTAAATACTTTAAATACTTAGTGGTATTTAAGCCTTACAACAGCCTTGTGAAGAAGGTGTTTTTATGATGCCTATTGCAGAGGAGGAAACAGACTCAGCAGATGTTTGTAGAATGAGTGGACCATGTCTGTGGAGGTGGTACATGGGATCAAATACTGAAGCTTCTGCATCTGGCTGGGATTTTAAAGGTCATCTGGTCCCTCCCAAGGACTGACTGGCAGTTCGTGAGCCCCTGGCTGAACCCTTCACTGATGGGTTCACTGATGCGGGGAGGTCACTGTCTCTGAGGACAGACTCCCTACCCTACCCCATTCACTTTTATGATATTAGACTGCACCATTATAGAAACATTGGAAGACACATGGAAGTATGAAGTAGATATTGCTAACATACCATACCCAATACCACGGCAACCACTGTTACTATTTTATTTGTACTGTCATTAGATTCTTAAAGAATTCTTAATGGCGGAGCAGTATAATGTAGAGACTCTTCAATCAGACCACCTTGGTTTGTTTATATCCCAGATTTCCACTAATTATTTGTGTAAATATTTGTGTAAATATCCCAGGTTTCCATTATGTCAGTCTTTTTTGTTTAAAACAAATTGAATTTGTTGGAGTGACATTGGTTAATAAGATATTAGGTTTCAAGTATACAATTCAATGATATGTCGTATGTATATTGCATTGTGTATTTGCCACCCAAAGTTAAATTTCCTTCCTCACCGTATATTTGACCCCCTTTACCCTTATCTGCTTCCTCCAGTCTTTTCTGTTTTCCCAATGATTTTTTAGTTTATGACTTTGTTCTACACTTGCTATAAAAATAGATTTCTTTGACCCGGGTGGTACAGGGTGGGAGTTAGTGTTTCCATTTTATAGATGATAGAACTGAGGCTTAAAGGAATGAAATGTATTGTTTATAAGGTCACACAGTCAGTTAGCGGTGATACTAGCATTGAAAAACCATTTATCATTTGATTCATCAATTTGTGCAACCTCTTTCCTTTCTCCCCTCACCTAGTCAGTGTGTGGGCACACACACGCAGACCACAGCATGTGGGGCAGAGCAGGGCTAAGAGCAGGTTTTGCAATCCCTGCCTGGATTCACACCCTGGCTCTGCACTGACTGGCTGTGTCACCTCGGGAGAGTAACTTTATCCCTCCGAGGCTGTTTCCTCCTTGGTAAAGTGGAGAGTATAACACCTTCTTTCTAGGGATGTGGTGGTTAGATAGAATTGAATCTGTAATCATCCATTGGAATGCCAGGCACACGGGAGCCTGTTTGTAAGGTCATACTTTCCGTCTCCCTTTGCTCCTTATGGTCCCCACAATTTCCATCCTGGTCAAAGACTGGTCTAGGGCAAGTAAGTGTGGAAACCAGGCTGGTGAAAACACCAGATTGTGGCAACAAGTGACCCTGTGGGCGCCAGCTATAAAGAAGTGAGCTTCTATCTCTGGTTTTCTCTGGAATGGGGCGATGGGGGTGCCAGCTGTTTTTCCTTCCTAAATCTGGGCTGCTTACCTGCTTTCTTTCTCCTCTCTCATGCAGATTGTAATGTAGCAGACCCAGCCATGGCGGCCCCACAGCTGGGTCCTGGCCAAGCCGCCCAACTGCCCCTCAGTGAGACCAGCGCACCAGGCCCCCCTCATGGGCCCCCACCTGGCCTTCGGCCTGATGCACCTGTGGGTGGGGGCGGGGGTGTCCCTGGAAAGCCTCCCTCACAGTTCGTGTATGTCTTCACCACCCACCTGGCCAACACGTAAGTGCGTCAGGGCAGGCCAAGCCTGCTTCATTTACCCAGCACCACTCAGCCTGGGATCCTGAGTGAGCGCCTACAGGGGGCCAGGGCTGGGTGAGGGCAAGGGCTCCCTCCCTCCTGCCTTCCTCTCTGAGCTATATGTGCCTGACCCTCCTGTGCAGGGCTGCAGAGGCGGTGCTACAGGGCCAGGCTGACTCCATCCTCGCTTACCACCAGCAGAATGTGCCCCGGGCCAAGCTCGACCAGGTAAGTGTGGTGCCTGGCCTAGGCACGGTGCCTCCATGAATAGCCAGAGTGGCTGGTGCATCTCCTTATCTGTCTCATGCTCTGTCTTTGTCCTCTTGCAGGCCCCCAAAGTGCCGCCCACTCCAGAACCGCTACCCCTGGGCACACCATCAGCAGGCACCCCACAGTCCCAGCCACCTCCACTGCCGCCACCGCCACCCCCAGCCCCTGGCAGTGCCCCCCCCACTCTGCCTTCTGAGGGGCCTCCTGAGGACACCAGTCAGGACCTGACACCCAACTCAGTGGGAGCTGCCAGCACGGGTGGTGGGACTGGGGGTACCCACCCTAACACCCCTACAGCTGCTACCAACAACAACCCGCTGCCTCCTGGAGGAGACCCCAGCAGTACCCCTGGCCCTGCCCTGCTAGGGGAGGCCACCCCCACAGGAACTGGGCAGCGGAGCCTGGTGGGCTCGGAGGGCCTGTCCAAGGAGCAGCTGGAGCATCGGGAGCGTTCCCTCCAGACACTTCGAGACATTGAGCGGCTGTTGCTCCGCAGTGGGGAGACTGAGCCCTTCCTTAAGGGGCCCCCGGGAGGAGCAGGTGAGGGGGGACCACCAGCACAAGCCCCTCCTGCCCCCCAGCAGCCACCCACGGCCCCTCCCAGTGGGCTGAAGAAATATGAGGAGCCCTTGCAGTCCATGATTTCTCAGACACAGAGCCTAGGGGGCCCCCCGCTGGAGCATGAAGTGCCTGGGCACCCCCCGGGTGGGGACATGGGGCAGCAGATGAACATGATGATGCAGAGGCTGGGCCAGGACAGCCTAACGCCTGAGCAGGTAGCCTGGCGCAAGCTGCAAGAAGAGTACTATGAAGAGAAGCGGCGGAAGGAGGAGCAGATTGGGCTGCATGGGGGCCGCCCTCTACAGGACATGATGGGCATGGGGGGCATGATGGTGAGGGGGCCACCACCTCCCTACCACAGCAAGCCTGGGGATCAGTGGCCTCCCGGAATGGGCGCACAGCTGCGGGGGCCCATGGATGTCCAAGATCCCATGCAGCTCCGGGGTGGACCTCCCTTCCCTGGCCCCCGTTTCCCAGGCAACCAGATGCAACGGGTGCCTGGGTTTGGGGGCATACAGGGCATGCCCATGGAGGTGCCTATGAATGCCATGCAGAGGCCTGTGAGGCCAGGTATGGGCTGGACCGAAGACTTGCCCCCCATGGGGGGGCCCAGCACTTTTGCCCAGAATGCAGTGCCATACCCAGGTGGGCAGAGTGAAGCAGAACGATTCATGACCCCTCGTGTTCGCGAGGAGCTGCTGCGGCATCAGCTGCTGGAGAAGCGGTCACTGGGCATGCAGCGCCCTCTGGGAATGGCCGGTGGTGGTGGCATGGGGCAGGGTGTGGAGATGGAGCGGATGATGCAGGCGCACCGGCAGATGGATCCGGCCATGTTCCCTGGGCAGATGGCTGGTGGCGAGGGCCTGGCAGGCACTCCTATGGGCATAGAATTTGGTGGAGGCCGGAGCCTTCTAAGCCCCCCCATGGGACAGTCTGGGCTGAGGGAGGTGGACCCACCCATGGGGCCAGGCAACCTCAACATGAACATGAATGTGAATATGAACATGAATATGAACTTGAATGTTCAGATGACCCCCCAGCAGCAGATGCTGATGTCACAGAAGATGCGGGGCCCTGGGGACATGTTGGGGCCACAAGGCCTCAGTCCTGAGGACATGGCCCGAGTGCGGGCTCAGAACAGCAGTGGCATGATGGGCGGCCCGCAGAAGATGCTGATGCCCTCGCAGTTTCCCAGCCAGGGCCAGCAGGGGTTCTCTGGGGGCCAGGGACCCTACCAAGCCCTGCCCCAGGACATGGGCAGTACCCAAGACATGTTCAGCCCTGAGCAGAGCTCAATGCCCATGGGCAATGTGGGCACCACTCGGCTCAGCCACATGCCTCTGCCCGCTGCGTCCAATCCTCCTCCTGGGTCCGTGCATTCAGCCCCAAGCAGGGGGCTGGGCAGACGGCCTTCGGACCTCACCATCAGTATTAATCAGATGGGCTCGCCGGGCATGGGGCACCTGAAGTCGCCCACCCTTAGCCAGGTGCACTCGCCTCTGGTCACCTCACCCACTGCCAACCTGAAGTCACCCCAGACTCCCTCACAGATGGTGCCCTTGCCTTCGGCCAACCCACCAGGACCTCTCAAGTCGCCCCAGGTCCTCAGCTCCTCTCTCAGTGTCCGTTCGCCCACTGGCTCTCCCAGCAGGCTCAAGTCTCCTTCCATGGCGGTGCCTTCTCCAGGCTGGGTTGCCTCGCCCAAGACAGCCATGCCCAGCCCTGGGGTTCCCCAGAACAAGCAGCCGCCTCTCAGCATGAACTCTTCTACTCTGGGCAACATAGATCAAGGTGAGTCAGCTGAGCCAGGCAACTGGGCATTGGACTCTGGCACTGGGAGTCTCTCAGGTGGTGTGTTCATGCTGCGGCAGAGGAGTGAGTGAAGGCATCTGTACTGGGGCCCAGAGCTGGATGGCTCTGCTTAAGGGGCAGATAATGGTGGCTGTCTGTGTGCTCTCATAGGAGCACAAGTTAATCTCCCAGGCATTTGAGGGGGTCATACATGGGATTTCTCCACTGTCTGGGGTCCTGAGGCTATAGGAACTGCTTGAAGAAAGGTGGGCTGCAGTGATAATTGGGGCGAGTCTGTCCAGTGAGACATCTGAATAAAGGCGTGCCTGGAGAAGTTAAGTGGAGATTTGGGAGCTGACCTCTCCTGAGCCCCCAATGTGAGCAGCCAGATTTATTTCTCCCCAGTCACCCCTGCTCTTTCTGTCTCTGCTTCTGTAGGTAACCTCCCACCTAGCGGTCCCCGGAGCAGCTCCTCAGCGCCTCCTGCCAATCCTCCCAGCGGCCTCATGAACCCCAGCCTGCCATTCACTTCCTCCCCAGACCCCACGCCTTCCCAGAACCCTCTGTCATTGATGATGTCCCAGATGTCCAAGTATGCTATGCCCAGCTCCACCCCACTCTACCACAATGCCATCAAGACCATCGCCACCTCAGACGATGAGCTGCTGCCCGACCGGCCCCTGCTACCCCCGCCACCACCACCGCAGGGCTCCGGGCCAGGTGCGAGGACAGGAAGGGGGCTACGGGGAGAGGAGCTGATGTGGGCACTGGGGATGGGGAGAGTAGGCATGGCCAGCAGTTGCTCCTGTGGTCGTGCTGGCTTTTATGTGCTTCCAGAGGGCCCTGGGAGTGGGGGTATGACGTCCTGGGATGCAGCCGCACTGAGTGGTATTTCTAGCATCCGGTGAGGTGTCTGTCACAAACTGGGTCAGAACCTGGGTCTCTTGGGTTTTAACCTAAATGCCTCAAGGCCTTTCCCTCACAGCCAGGGCAGGCCAGTGTTAGAAGTTCTCACCCTTGGCACCGGCCTGGCTAGAGAGTAGAGGAGGACTGAGTTCTGCATCCTCCCCCAGCTGGGTGCACATAGTTCCTCACCCCCTTTTCTCTTTCCCCATAGGGATCAGCAATAACCAGCCCAACCAGATGCACCTGAACTCAGCTGCTGCCCAGAGCCCCATGGGCATGAACCTGCCAGGCCAGCAGCCCCTGTCCCATGAGCCCCAACCTACAATGTTGCCCTCCCCCACCCCTCTGGGTTCCAACATTCCACTGCACCCCAATGCTCAGGGGACAGGAGGACCCCCTCAAAACTCGATGATGATGGCTCCAGGGGGCCCAGATACCCTGAATACTCCCTGTGGCCCTGTGCCCACCTCCTCCCAGATGATGCCCTTTCCCCCTCGGCTTCAGCAGCCCCACGGTGCCATGGCCCCCACTGGGGGTGGGGGCGGGGCACCTGGCCTGCAGCAGCACTATCCTTCAGGCATGCCCCTGCCCCCAGAGGACCTGCCCAGCCAGCCTCCCGGCCCCATGCCTCCCCAGCAGCACCTGATGGGCAAAGGCATGGCTGGGCGCATGGGCGATACATACCCACCGGGCGTGCTCCCCGGGGTGGCATCAGTGCTGAACGACCCTGAGCTGAGCGAGGTGATCCGGCCCACCCCGACGGGGATCCCTGAGTTCGACTTATCAAGGATTATCCCCTCTGAGAAGCCAAGCAGCACCCTCCAGTACTTCCCCAAGAGCGAGAACCAGCCCCCCAAGGCCCAGCCCCCCAATCTGCATCTCATGAACCTGCAGAACATGATGGCTGAGCAGACCTCCTCACGGCCCCCCAACCTCCCGGGCCAGCAGGGTGTCCAGCGGGGGCTCAACATGCCTATGTGCCACCCCGGACAGATGTCCTTGTTGGGCAGGACAGGTGTGCCCCCTCAGCAGGGCATGGTGCCTCACGGCCTGCACCAGGGGGTCATGTCCCCTCCACAAGGCCTCATGACCCAGCAGAATTTCATGCTGATGAAGCAACGGGGTGTGGGGGGTGAGGTCTACAGCCAGCCCCCCCACATGCTCTCCCCACAGGGTTCCCTCATGGGCCCCCCACCCCAGCAGAACCTCATGGTGTCCCACCCCCTGCGGCAGCGCAGCGTGTCACTGGACAGCCAGATGGGCTACCTCCCTACACCAGGCAGCATGGCCAACCTGCCTTTCTAGCACTCTGCTGGGGGCTGGAACTGGGGCGATATTGCAAATATGATAACCTGAAAAAAGTTTCTTTCCCTCCAGTGTTGGAATGGCCTGGGTCAAGGGGTGGGGTGGAGGGGTTGGGAGGGGACTTGTGTGGGGAGTGGCATTTGTGGAAACCAGATGTGCTGACAGCTTAGTGGGGAGTGGTGGAATGGGGTGGGGGACTTTGGTTTGGGGTTTGTTCCATTTTGGCCACCAGGACTGCCCCTTCCCCAACCCCCCAAGTCCTATGGAGCCTCCGTTTCTCCTCTGTCCCTGTATCTACCCTCACTCAGCTATGCTGTCAGAGACCGGTATCGCATTCTCGGGGGGGAGAGAGGAGAGGTGAAGTAGCCCCTCTATCCCTTTTCTTTCCGTCACTCTCTTCATTGCTTCAGCTTCACTGTCCTCTTGGTTTCTCTGCCTCCACCAGGTTCTCTTCTCTTTTCCTGCCTCGTTTCCCTTCCCTGCTGATGTGGCTGACCCCTCCCCCACCCTTTCCTGCCGGCAGCCGGCCAGGTGGGCAGGCGCTAGCCGAAGCTGTAAATAGAGCACTGCGCTTCTGTGCTGGTTTGTGTGTGTGCTGTATTTCTGTGTTTTGATAGAAGTCACACAAAAAAAGGATAAAAGAAACCCTTCCCCCCTTCAAATTATTGCCCCTTCCATTCCCCTGGACCCAGGTATGTGTAGTGTGACACACCTGTCCGCTGTTTGCAGTGTCTCTGGGTCCATAAAGGATACCATTCCAGTCCCCTTCCAAATGGTGAAATGACATAGATACCCCAAACCTAAATTGAGGTCAGACCATCAAAGCTTCCATTGGTGAGCTCCAGCAGGGCTGAGACCACCCCCACCCCACCAGGTTGGCAGCCTGTCAGCTGCTGAGTGACGTGGGAAAACGTGAGCATGCATTCGTGTTTGCACTGCACAGCGACACGAGGCCCGAGGCCCTTGGCTTCCCAGCTGTGGATGTCTGGTGTCTCCTGCTGCTACATGTGAACCAGAACTTGAAGTCCTTGGTTCCCAGTCTGGGGTGAGAGAAAGGAGAAAGGTGGAGACTGTGTGGCCTCCTCGAATGGAGCCATGGAGGAGTGGACTGGTGGCCCACATGGTCCTGTGCCTGCTGCAGTAGCCCTGAGCCAAATAACCCTCAGGGCCCTAACTCTTCCAGAGGCTGCCTTCTGCTGCTTTACCAAAGGAAGAAGGAAAAGGGTTTGATGAGTCTATCTCCCTCCAGCCTCCACTCCCTGATGGATTAAAGGAAGTGTTGGACAGGGAGCAGGGGAGCATCTTGCAGATTTATCTTTGCCTACTCACCGGCAAGGCCCCTCTGCCCAGAGCTCAAGGCTCGGTGCCCACCCAGGCGCAGTCACTGCCTCCCTTTCAGCCCCAAAGACCTCCCTACCCAACTCTGGCCAGAGCTGAAGCCATAGCGACTGGGTGTTTTGACCCTGTCGGCCCCAGGAGTAAAACACTTCTCCTTTTCTCACTTCCTCTCCTGCCTTCTGAGGCTGCAGGGCTGGTGGCCTGGCAGAAAGCCTGTCTGAGGCTTTTTGCACTGTGCCTCCAGGGTGAGGGGCCATCTTTAGACAAGGTGTCTTTTGCCATGGCCCAGTCCCCAGCCTTCCTGACCTGCAGGGCCTGGTCTTGCATTGGCAGCTGTGATACAAGGGAATTTGCCCCACTTCTCCCAGTCTGGTGCTGTCCTCAGTCCACCATCAGCCAGGTCAAGTGCTTCCTCCGGGGCTGGCTGCAGGCTCCTGCCTCCCTCAGCACCTCCCAGGGGCCAGGGCCCAGGGCCCAGGCCTCTGCGTGCAGGGGCTACCTGCCTGCCCTTCATCCAGCCAGGCACTTTGTCTGCCCTTCCTCAACCTGGACCCTGCGCCGGTGAGCCCCCCACCCTTGACCCAAGATTCCCCAAACTGACTAAGTGTTTCCTGCCTGGAGGAGAGAGGGGTCAGACTGCAACGGGCCCAGCGCTCTCCCCATTCTCCCACCTCCTCCGTCAGAGTAGCTTTTCAAGGTGAACTCCACAGGCCAGCCTACTTCCCTCCATCCATGGCCATACCCCCAGCCATTTTGTACCATTATATAAATATATATATAAATATAAATATATAAATACAATATGTGAAGACATCCTCTTGGTTTTTATTTTGAAATAATTTTTAGGCTTGTTCCGGGGGTCTCTGTGCTGCCTGTACTGTATTGACCTGTTTTATAGGTGCCTTTTTATTAAAAAGAGAAAATTAAAAATCCAGCCTTTTGCCTGTTTGCTTCCGTGTCTGGCTCTTCCACTGCCCAGCTTGCTGTTAGATGCCGGGAGAGAAAAGGAGGACCCCAGGACTTTCCCAAGATTCTGCAGTGAAGGCCCTGGGTCACAGCTCTGACTTTCCTTGTGGGGGCCTCCTAGGGAGCTTGGTTAATTGGCTTGAGTGGGAGTGGGTAACCCAGATGTGCCTTCAACAAGTCAAGGGGCCCTGCTGTCCCACTCCAGCCAGACCAAAGGCTGGGGCAGAGGGAGGGAGAGCCTCCCTCAGGGCAGGTGGGCCAGTGGGCAGGCGAGCGAGCGTGGAGCAGCTTCCCCTGGTTCCATCTGAGTAGTATACCTCTCAAGGGCAGAGCCCCGCTTCCTGGGGCCTGGGGACTTCCCTGCCCAGGGCTGCTTCTCACACTATCCAACCCAAGGGGATGCCTCAGGTAGCTCTTATTGAGGTGCAGAGAGACAGGGTGCCCTCCCTGGGCTTGATCTTCAGGCAGGGGTTGGATGAGAGTCCCCTCAGAGGCCTCTCTCTGTCCTTCTCCTCAAGGGGTCTACCTATTGATTCTGACTCTTAGCCAAGTACTTCCTCTACTGTGATTTGGACCCCTCTGCTGCTGGAGGAGTTTCCCCTGGCTGTGTAGCTTATGAGAAGGGGGCAGGGAGGAATGAGTCTGCCTCCTTCCCCATCAGTGCACAGACCCACCAGGGCTCTGGATCCTGCCACCCCTGGCCAGTCTTGGAAGCTCTCCACTCTGGGCAGAGAAGACGGCTGCTGGCTCCGGTTTACACTTGTGCCTCCTTTCTCCCCGGTTGGGTTCCTCTCTCCTGGCTCAGCCTTAGTTCTTCCCTAAGACACTGGCTAGTCTCTGAGGTTACATGGAGTCTGCCCTCGGTCTGCAGACCTCCCAGGGCCCAGTGACATGGAGCTGGCCCAGAGTCAGGGGCAGCTACCTGAACTGGTTCAGTCTGAGCGTCTTGCTTCATCAAGATACTGCAGGGCTGCTGGCCTGGCAGAATGTCTGTGTTTGTTAGGGGCTAAAATATGTTAAGGCCACTCTCTGTTGCCAGCTGGCCTTTCCTTGGTCTTAACCTCCATTTATCCCCTGGTGCTCAGCTTCTAGCTTATTTCAGCCAGTGGGGTAAGAGGACAGGTGGGTAGTTGTGGAAGTCAGTGGCCCATAAGATGACTGGAGTATGTATTCTGGAAGGGAAATGACTTTCCATATTGATGAAGACAGAAGTAAGATTTCTTGAGCTTTGGATGGTTAAGATGAGAGAAGGTATGTGAAGTCTTCTCAGCCCAAGATAATGCAGATGGGCATAGGTATCCTCTTCTTCCCTTTGGGCTGCTTTACCCTCCCTGGACTCTAGCCTAGCCCTGGGGTTGGAAGCTGGCAGGGATGTCCTGGAAAGAAGGGTTGGTTCATCTAGCTGCCCTATATGAGGACAGTGGGCAAAGTGAGCTCTTAGGACCCCAGCTCCTATTGGAAGGGATTCCAGCATACACACATCCCCTGAGGAAAGCAGGAACAGAGGGGGGCTGAGACCTAGAAGGTGGTGAGGGAGGTGGCATTCTCTGACTCAGAGAGACTACTCTTGCGCCAACTAGGGAAGAACTGGCAAAGAGAAGTAGGGCCAGCACAGCCCAGCTTGGTCAGAATCCGTGACAGGTCACTACGAAACTTTACTCCAGCAAAAGTGTAGAGCATGGGATTGAGGCAGCAGTGGGCCAGGCCCAGGAATTCACTCATGGTGATGGCCACGGAGAGGTAGTCATTCATCTCACAGCTGCTGCCCATGGCCTTCAGCCTTGACAGGGTGTCCAGGAAAATGACAATGTGGTAGGGTGACCAGCAGAGAAAGAAGACACCTGTCACCAGGATGGCTACCCTGACTGCCTTCTGCCGCTGAGGGCGCCTCTGGGCCTGGCACAGCCTGTGTACCACCCCTACGTAGCACCAGCCCATCACCAGCATTGGCAGCAGGAACCCTCCAAAATGGTAGAGGAAGCGGGAGGTGAACCAGGCATTGGTTTCAGCTTGGTTTTCTTGGGAAAAGGTGCAGCGTGGCAGAGAGTCATTGTGATGGGGTTGGCTGACCTTGGCGAAGAGAATCTCTGGCAAGGCGAAGAAGAAGCCTGCCAGCCAGATGACTGCACAGGTGATGTGGATGGAGAGGAGGCGGCGGTGGCGGTAGGCATGGACGGCATGGACGATGGCCAGGTAGCGGTCCACAGCGATGCAGGCCAGGAGTAGGCTGCTGCAGTAGAAGTTGATCTTGTACAGAGCAATCACAGTTTTGCAGAGGAAGGTGCCCAGGACCCAGCCCACAGAGCCCTCAGCCACAGCGAAGGGCAGGATGAAGACCAGCAGGAGGTCAGCCACTGCCAAGTGGAACAGGAAGGTCTCGGTGGAGCTGCGGGTCTGCCGGTGCCGCTCCAGGATCACCAGCACCAGGATGTTGCCCATCATACCCAGGAGGAAGATGAGGCCATAAGCCACAGGCATGAATATGGCCTTAAAGGAGGTCAGAAGAGGCCCCTCGACTGTGGAGCAGATGTGATTTTCCACTGGGGATGTCTCCGTGCTGTCTCTGTAGTTACTTAACTCCTTGTACTGCAAGGACAGGGGACAGGAGGTCAGAGAACTGAGGATCCATCTTGCCTCTTGGAGAGGACCCTGACTCCCTCATATATTTTCCTATCCCCAAGGCTAACAGCTTTTGTCCCTGTCCTTTCTATATGTCCCGCTGACCAAATCCCAATTTCCCTTTGTGTCCTTGAACAAATCACTTTGCCTTTTCCAACTTCTATTTTCATCTGTAAAAGGGACTAATTCCTCACAGGGTAGTGATGAAGATGAAAGGAGATATATGGTGTGGACATGCTTCAGAAACTCTAAAGGGCTATGAACTTGTAACTTATTTGGTTTTTGTGTGTCCTCAGGTATGGAAGGCTGCAGGCTCAGGGTCTGGAACTGAGACTTCAGTTTGAGAATGGCTCTAGTTGGGACAAGGAGACGTCTGTTCCAGTTATGAGCAGAACACTGGGTACTAAAACCTAGGATCCCGCTGATGGGCTGGGTGCTTATATGGCCTGCTGGCTTCCTCTTGACTTGTCCCCTTATTCCTGTCTGTCTTCATTATAAATAGCCGAAACTATAGTAATAGCCTCCCATTTTATTTCATCCACACGACAGGCTCAAGGTATTTAATCTTCCTATTTTACCAAAGTGTCTCACTGAAGATCAGGTCTGTTTGAAGCCAGAGCTAATACTTAAACCACTGGGCAGCAGTGCCTGGGCTTCCCTCTCTGCAGCTTCCCTCCCATCACTAGCAAACTCCCTGCCCTGCTTCCTTCTCTGCTGACAGCAAGGAGAGTTTCAGAAGCAGAAAGCCCAGAGGCAGAAGGAACTGAGGGAGACCAGGCACGGGGG
>NW_006436287.1:299338-311310 GCF_000325575.1 Pteropus alecto | reverse complement strand
GCGCGCCCCCCCTTATCCCCGCCCCCCAGCACTTAGGTTGTTTACCCAGCTAACCGCAAAGGAAGACAGTGGTGCCTGTTTTCATATCTTTCACTCACAGCTGTCCCCCTGCACCTGCTCCTCCTCACTTCCCAGCTCTGTTCTTCCCACCCCTCCCCTAATTAATCCCTCCCCACGGCATTTCAAAACCAATTACAACCAAGTAATATGGGTTCAAAAAGACACTTCTATAACCTATGAGCCCAGGGAGGGAGAGGATGGGAGAGGGTATTCTGCACCCTAGCTCTGGATGGTCTCATGATGACTTCCTTTCAGGAGAGTGAGGGTCCTGCACAAGGAAGAGTGGTTGCACTGGCACACAGGGGCCCTGGTTAGTGGCGGGCAGACCTATTCCCTAACCTGGGTCTTTCCTTCTGGTCCCTGGTGCAGGTTGTTCTGGGAGAAAGGGATGAAGGGATACATTAGTACCATGGCAGAGCCATCTACCCACCCCTCACCTCGGCATCCCTCTGTTATCGCCTCAGTCTAGCCCTTCTTCCCTAATGCTCAGGACTGCTGTCTCTCCTCCGGTCTCCACTCTTGTCCCTCTCCTACGCAGAGGGCGGAGGAGTTCTCCAAACCACAATTCCCCATCACATCAGTGTCCTTGTCTGGTTCCAGGTTTACCTATAAGCAGTGCTTTTCTTTTCTTTTGCCTTCCCCCACCCCCAATTTCACACTGAATAGCAAGGCCAATTATAAGAAAAAGTCATGTTTGTGAGAAAGTTTATCAACAAAAGATTGAAGTAAGCCAGCTTCAGTGCATTCACAAAATACAATGCAGTGCTCAAAAAGAAATGAGGTTCATCTGTATGTTCTCTTAGAAAAAGATGCTTAACCCATATTGCTAAATTTCAAAACCAGTTGCAGGGCATCCCTGCAGCACGATTTCATGGACTTCCTTCACTAGGGCTGGGGCTGGGGCAGAGGAGGGGGAGTCAGGCTCTAGTCTCCCCTTCTTGCCTTTAAACTAGAGTCCTCCACTCTTGTCTCACGAGGTGTTTCACACAAAAGCTTCTGCTTAAGGAAATGGTTCTACTTTCATTTGAAAACCCTGGACTTGTAGAGAGAAGTCTAAATAAATCTCTATGTCTCTGACCTTTCAAACCTCATCTTCTACTTTATGGCTTTAGGCACCCTATCCTCCAGGTTTATCATTCTACTGGCTGCCTGTCCCCAACACCCCAGCACATTCTGACATCCCGGTCTCCAAAACTTTGCTCATACTCTTCCTTTTGCAGAGCAGTCCCCTAAGTTTGCCTATTTAATTCCTATGCTTCCTTCAAGGCCCCACTCAGCCCCATCCTCCTACGTCATTCCTAGCTCTTCCATTTGGAATCACGTTCTCCCTTCTTGCATTACGTGTGCCTTTATTACAGAAGTCAGGTTTGGGGTGTCCATTTCTTCACTAGCTGGTAAGCTCTTGGAAGCAGGCCTTCTACGCCCCCCTTACAATGCCACATGTTTTACACATGAGGTACATGCATCAAATATGTTCTTGTCTGCTCCAAGAGCAGTTTCCCAAGAGGCCCCTGTATTCTGGGAGTTTAGGCAAGTCTCTCTTTGCGCCTCAGTGAATACTCAGATACTCCCTTTCACCCTTCTTTAGTTCCTGCCTCCTCCCAATGCCCTTGACAGCCTAGAGCCTATCTTGGGTTTTCTCTCCGTATTTCTCTCTGTATTTCCAATATCGCCATTGACTATAATAACCATTTGACTCATACTGAATTCAGCAGGCGTTAAAGGGGGAAAACAGTGAGATGGGCAGTCTTCATGTAGAGCAAAACAATTCAGAGGATGGAGAGATGCAAGTCTTGGGATAGTCAGTGGGGCTGGACTCTGCCTACCTTGGCAGTGGTGGGGGCTTGGCTGTGCCACTATCTACTGGAGGGCTTAGGTGCAACTAGTCTGTCTAGCTAGAAGGCCCTTAATGAGAACCACTCAAGTCCTTACTCTCTAAAGCATCCAAATTGATTGGTTTATTTCTCATTTAAAGTCAGTGCAGTGAGATGTGTCCCCAGGACCCTAGAGACCACATCTCCTGAGAATTGAAGTTTAGAGGAGGAGTTGGGGTGTGGGACTGTCTCATCCTCCCTGCCAAGAAGTATTTATTTGGCAAAGTACTCGGGCAGAACGGGGAAGATGAGAGGAAGCTGTTTTGAGGGGTGCTGAGAGTTGGCAGTACATCTCAGCAGGAGGTGTCAAACAGATGTTTTTGGAGGCTTGGGAGTGGCACATGTTAAAGCCACTTCCCATACCTAGGGGAACAGGCACCCCCACCCTTCCCCAAACCAAGGAAGGTTGGTTCTGGCCTGGTGGGAGTTGAGGAATCAGGAATCCTGGACACCATGAGGAGTGGGGTGCAGAAGGGTGCTCTCCAAGACTCTTGTCCAAAGGGAGCACTCTTGCTGAGTGGTAACTAAAGGCCTTCATGTGCACACACACACGCTCTGACAGCAGTGTGTACTCCACATAGACACAGACGTGCCAGGCGAGGCCATGACAGCGTGTGGTACAAGCAAGGAGCCAGTGGATTACAGCTTACACAGAGGCCAGGGACCTGTGCGCAAAGGAGATAAAAAAACATGATGACCTGGATGAAGCTGAGTACTGAGCCAGCAATACAGATGGAAAATTGCTGTGAGCACTGGGGATGGGGCAGGAAAGGGGCTAGAACATTCTATGTGCTGGTTTTGAGGTGCCAGGAAAAGGGAGGGTGGGGAGAAGAGACTGAAATGCTTGGGCATGGTGAGATTACAAATGTTACTCTTCCCCTTCTTTCTCTTCTTCCTTGTGCCCCTCTCTTCTTTCTATCCTCTGGAGTCACTGTAGGACCCAGGCCCCTCCCTGTATAATTAAATTCTCCATGCCCCATCTGACTCCAAATAATGAGGCTGCCTCACCGCCCTGCACTGGCCAGTGTGAAGCTCAGCAAACATTTGCTGACTGGGATTCTTTGTCAGCAGGTGGTGCAGGGGGTGTCTGCCCTGGATCCTCATCTTGGATGACATAGCTAGAGAATATTTTTGGACAATGCAGAGTTCTCCACAATCTGGAATTACGAGCTCAAACTGACCAGTTGCAATTGATAGGGAAAAATATAGAGAGCTAGCTCAGATTTGAAGCTTCAACTGTCTGGTGACAAATTAGGGAAGATTTGCCTTAATGACAGTTTACGAGAAGGACCTGACAGTTTGTTGAGTGTAAGCTTAAGATGAGTCAACTGGGTGACGTGGCTACCAAAAGGGCTACTATTACCTTACTCTAGGTGAACAGAAGCCTGCAGGTGGGCATCTGGCACAAACCCAGTTTGTTTCTTCTGGATAAGGACGACCAGTTTTCTGAGGGGTCTGGAAATCCTCACCTTGGGAGGATGTTTTCAGCTACTGGGGTATAGAGTCTAGGGAAGGGAAGACTTGAGCCCTGGAGAACTGTGTTCTTCAAGGATTGACAAAAGCCCCATTGGGTAAGAGAGCAGTCTGGGCTTATTGTGTGAGGTTCTAGAGGGCAGACCAGGGGGAATGGGAGAGGTTGGGGCTAGGGGTGTTTCAGTTAGAGGAGAAAGAACAATGAGTTGGGGACCTTGGGAGGAAGAAGGATGTTCGAGCCTCGGTGTGTGGGAAGGGAAAGGAGGCTGAGCCCTGCCCTCAAATACTCCTCCCTCCCAGCTCCCAGATGCTCAGGTTTTCTGACTGTCATGCCCTGGCCAGGTCTGAGCTGGTTCACAGCATGATCTTCATGTAGCTCAACACCTGGGGGAGAGGGGAGCCATTTACTTCTCTCATCTGTCTGTCCTGCAGCCAGTGAATGCCCTAGCCTGACTTTGCTACTTAGCCCCAAGGAAGGAGGCATGGATGCTGAGTGCATAGTAAGCCCTGCGGAACCCCAGGACTCCAGAGGCCTGAGTCATACTGGCTGCAGGAGGTGTCTGCACACAGATGCAGATCATTGCTCTGGCCATAGGGAGCACACACGGCTCCATTTCCTTTTATGTCCCTGACTAGATATTCCCAGCCAAGAGTCGGGAGCTGTGAATGGGGCCAGCCAAGGCATCTCTCTCATCCTACCCTTCAGTGGCTTGAGGGGTACAGAATTCTGGAGGAATGAGGGTGGAGGTCTGTATTTCTTACCCCACTCTTCCTTCGGAGGGCCACACTCCCAAAAGACCATCTGAGACTCTGGCTTGCCATTTATCACATCTTTTCCTTTCCTCACCCCTACCCTTCAGGAGTGAGTGTGCCAAGCCCCTCTTTCATCTCTACCCAAGGGTTTCGGCTATTAGGAACATGAGAGTACTCTGGATGTGGTTCTGCGGGGAGGCTTTAAACTACCCCTACCTCTACACTGAGGTTTAAGGGGGTCCTCCTTGGCACACCAAATCAATTTGCTTTGGAGATAGAGTCACACAGTCTGAAGGACAAGTAAGATGTCTCCTAGGCATGTACAGCAATCTCTTGAAACCATCTCCTGGTAACTACTGATCTGAAATATTTTGTCCCATTATTCCTGAAAGAAAACTCATTCCTGTGTCCTGATTCTCAGTGTCAGATCCATGGCCACTTTTTATGCCATTGTGCCAGAGTGGACCAGCCAGTCTGTGGCTTCAAGGAAGGCAAGAGTTCCTATGGTCTGTGTGCCTGAGCCCAGATTCACCAACCCCTCCCCAGGCTGGCCCTGGGTCTCTCCCTCAACTCTAACCGCCCCCAATCACACCCAGTTGGGGCCTCCTCCACTGGGGTTCTTCTGGGACTTTTAACCTGGTGGAGGGGGGGCATCCTACCCTGCCCTAAGATAAAGCCCAGAAGAGCCTAAGCTAGTTTTGGTTCCTCTTCTTCATACCTCTTTGATGAAATGAGATGGTACATGTGGATGGACTTTGTAGCTTGTGATGCTTTAGTTACACTGAAGTCATAGTTTATGGGGGCCATCACTGGGGAGGGATCAGGGGAAGCCAGGTTCTGGAGATGGACCAGCTTCTCCCTGTTCTATAGTAGCGTCCCCTCCCGGCTGATATGCAAGGTGGGGCTGGAGGTGCAGTTTATGACTGGCCCCTGTGGGTGCCCTGGTCCCTGGTTCTGTCAAGAGGAGGCTCCAAGCTCTCAGATCAAAATTCCTATGGACAAAAGCTTTTCTAGTTTTGCCTAGATCTGCCTTCCCAGCAGGATGGGTCCCTAGCATGCTCACCCCAAGGACCTGGCTCCTTGTTCCTTATATTTAGCCATCTAGTTTTTTTCTGTTTGGGTCCTCCATTCATGGGAATTGGTAGCCCATCTTAAGAAAATGGACATTTTAAGTGGCTAGAGTTGATCTGAGAATTCAAGAGGAGAAAGGAAAGACAGGATGACCAACACTTGGCCCCCAGTTCTTAATGCAACAATGGAGTGTAGAACCCAGTGTTCTAGGAATGAACCAATATGTGGGTTTAAACAAGGACAGAGAAGGGAATAGGAAGCAAAAGGAATAGAAGCTAGATTAATTCCAGAGAGAAATGGTGAGCTAAGACCTTTAACGCATCACAAATCAATAAATACTTATTGAGAAGATAATACATGCAAGACTCCTCTGCTACTCTGCCACCCCAGAGCCTGTGTGCTGTGAGACACTGTCAGGAAGACCATCAGCACTGCTCAAGGCCCTGCTGTGAGTGGGTAGAGGTAGAGAGAGAGGGTCTGTGCTTCTGAGGGGGCAATAGCCCTAGAGAGAGAGTATACAGAAGGTAGGTGAAGGCAGGACAAGGCAGTGGGAGCTGGTAGAAAAAGAGCTTCAGAATCCAGATGGTCCCAGGACTTTTGGGCTTCAGGCTAAACCCTGATTGAGGGCACAGTGGGATGCTTGGTTCAAGACCACTCATTTGGGGTGTGACATGAAGCAAAAGTATATTTTCTTTGATATATGGAACATGCCATGCTGTCTCCCTGCCCCCAGCCATCACCTGTCTCTAGTAGGTCATGCAGTGGAGTGAGACATGCAGTTAGGGGAAACTCTTGAGGTTTCTCGGAAGCTAGGACCAGCCAGGTCTGAGGTAGGTTACTATGATATCCAACTGGGTCAGGGCTCGTGGTCAGCTTGAAGCTGTGGGCAGAAGGAGACACCCAGTAACTTAATCGGGTGAGGCCAGGGGCCAGGACAGGGACCAAAGTGGGAGCACATTGCCTTGTCAGAGTAATGGCGTTTTAGTCTGATTTGGGGTATTGCCCAGACTCTGCAATTAGACTCACAGCCTGCTTTATGGGCATGTGACCCAGGCAGTCACGCAGCGTGCTGCACTTAGAAGAGCCCCACACTTAATTTAGTGCTTAGCTGTTGCTCTCATGAAATTATTAATTTTTGAACAAGGGGTCCTGGATTTTCATTTTGCATTGGGTCTCACAAATTATGCAGCAGGTCTGATTAGGCTGATGGTTCTGTTTCTGCTTTTATATTGAGAGATCAGACATTGGATAATTAGCCCTTTCCCTCGCCTTTTCCGCCCCATGTTCTACTTACATTTCCAAGCCTTAGGATCTGGGCAAGTGAGAGGCAGACTTTTCCAGGCAAGTCTGGGAATACAGTTGATGGAATTACAATATAGACTCCAGCTGGGGGAGATGGAGGGAGTTGGAGAACATCTCAGGGTGAGTTTAAGGTCAGGAGAGCTGGTGGCTACAGGAGGAAAGATTTGGATCTTTCATGATCCAGCTCGGAGTGCAGCTCAGAGAGTGGTCTTTTCCCTAGAAGGGCTATTGACCACAGGAGAAAGAAGAAAAGACCACAAAGAAGTTCCCAGAATATCCTTAAAACAGTCCTCTGCTGCCTGTAAACAGGACCCCTGGTATCTTTGGTTGAACTGCTCCTCACACACGTCCTTTGGGAGCCCTGTGACAGCCAAGCCAACTGCTTCATGGGAGAGACTTAGGTGGGGGGCAGAGTGATGCTAGGACCATTTTCTTAGCCACCCAAGAGTTCCTTTTCCTTAGAGATTCTAGTCCTTTGAGGGAGGCCACAACATGTTCTAAAACATTTCTAGGACTAACACAAAGTCCTCTATCCAACTTGGCACACCCTGCTCCCTAACTCCAATCCACTGGGGTCCCTTGCCGACCACCTGGTCTCACACTTCTTCAGTTTAGCATGTAATCATTGTCTACGAGCTTCTGGTGAGTGATTTTTTTTCCTTCTTGGTTAGACCATAAGCCAAATTTGAGGGCCAGGACCAGGTCCTCAACTTCTCCATCTAACACAGAATGTAGTGCTCTGATGATATAATATGATATAATCATATAGCAAGAGATGAATAAATATACATTGATTGGTCAGCTAGCAAAATCAACTCCTGACATTAAGAAAACTTCCAAAGTACTTTCCCATCTAGCCCCTTATTCCAGCCCTAAGAGATAAGGAGAGAATGGAGAGGCAAAGTGACTTGTTTCAAGTCACATAGCAAGTCAGGGGGAATGCAGAACCTGAACCCGTACTTCCAACTCCCTCTAAAAGGTGTCTGTTTAAGGCAATCGCTCTGTTTATCTGCTTCCTCCATGGAATGGAAAATACAGTCTTAAAAGGCAGGTGCCAGTGGGCCTGTCTGCATTTTGCTGGTCTGGAGTGGCAGGAAACGCCACAGATACCCCTTCTTCCTTGGGCCCTCGGCCCATCATATTTAAAATTCCAAGTGGGGCCTGGGGAACCATGAGCTATCTGTTCCTACTCACCAGGTCCTCCAGGCTGTCATTCATGAGGTCCATGTCCAGGGTTAAGGGGTAGTTCATAGTTGTAGCTGTACGTCTCCAGACTGGTCAATCACCGTCTGATGTTGAAAGACTCTCCGCCTGGTACCTATAGAGGTGGCAGCCGTCAGCTGCAAATTTAAACAAATGAGCTGTGTGCTGTCTCCTGGGGCTGCGTAGGACCCACTGCCTGCCTCGCAACTCATCACTTTTTTTTTTCCACTGGGTCAAGTTAGTTTACTTTCAGACACAAGAAAGAAGCCAAATTTTCTATCCTAGAAAAGCAGCTCACTGAGAGAAAGTGAGCAGGGGAGTGTAATAGGTTGGCTACAATTCATGACCACCGGTAGAATGACCCTCTAAATGTAGCATCAAACACTGAAGTTTTTCTGGGTCTTTTCTGTTTTTTTTTTTTTTTTTGAAGAAAAAGGGAAAATCCCCATAGCTTCAGTGCTAGTCAAGCATTTCAGCTTCTTTCCTGGCAATAGTTGTCTCATTTGGGGCTTGTGACTGATTTAAAGGCTGCCCATCACTTCTCCCTGTACCTCCATTAGCCTTCCAATAAGGGAGTTGTACCTTGTAGTGAAAACCACAATAATCAAGTGAGGCAATGAAGGAAACTCCACATAGAAAGGGAACAAGAGAGCCTTTCCAGGACCACTCCTCCAAGCCATCTCCATCTTTCTTGCCACTAGGGTGACCGATCATCCATTTTGCCCTGGACCAAAGGTCCCTTCTCCTGGGAAACCCGTCAGTCCCAGGCAAACTGGGACACTCGGCTACCCCAATTGCTACCATCTTTTTGCCCAGGCCAGGGCAAAATCCCCTCCCTTTTTAGCTCAGAAGAAGTACGTTAGAAATTTTCAAAGGGAAGAACACTAAAACATTACTGGAAGTCAAAAATGAAATACCCAAATTACCAAGCACAAAAACATAAACAGTGCAGAGTCATTTTCTGACTCAAAAATAATAATGTTCTAGCTACAAATTAACTTGGTTGGCACATAAATTATTAACATCATAGACTGACTACCCAGCTAGAGTAGATTTTTTACACAGGAGGACACTAAGGCCCAGAGAGAGAGAAAGTTAGGTTTCCAGGATCCACAGCTACTCAGTGGCAGAGTTGGGGCTTGAAGCCATGTTTCCAAACGCCGTAGTGTTTTCTCTATACACCAGGCTGCCACTCTTACAGGCTTATGTATCCTCTTTCCTTTCCCTCAACTCTGCCCTGTCCAAAGACTCCTTCCTTTAAGAAGCCCCTTTGTAGTTATTGATCAGTTTCCCCTCAAGTCTCATCTTTGTGTCTTTTCTCTCTTGGTCTACAATGATTTAAAAACAATGACTGCACACACAGAGGTGCCCACACATGACCTGCTGTTCATTGCCCCATCTCAAACCTTGTGATCATTCTCCCCTCCCAGCCAAATTATCATTCACTGGGATTCTACTCTTTTTAGTGCCCTCTCTCACCTTTCCCTCCATATTCATCTTCCCCCTTTCTCTCCTGAATACCTTGTTTATAACCTTCACTTCACTCTATTTGTGCTGTTGGGGTTTTTCTTTCCTCTCTTTATTCACTTCCTTCAGCAACTGCATTCAAGGAGGAAGACTCCCAGGACAAGGGTGGGAGTTCCTCTCCTGCACTTCCAGTCCTGAAACCTCTGGAAGGAAGTGGCTCCAGTGTTTCCTGTGTTCCAAGCTTGCTCTGCAGGCCCTATTTTTTCAGCACTCCTCCAACATCCCTGCCCTTCCAATCCATTGATATATTCAACTTTGCTACTCTAAGGACATTGATCAGGAAGGAATATAGTATATAGAATCATATAGGCATCGGAAGGAAATGTGGAAGAGAAACCAATCCATCCTTACTCGCCTTCCCTTGCCCTCAGCAAATGCAAGATTTTTGTCACTACATCCTCATAGATGGTCAATCAATATTGGACAAACATCACCAAGGGTGAGAAACTTGTTCCTTTCAAGAGATTGTGTTTTAATGTAAGATGATTTAATCATTAGAAATTTATCCTTCATGCTGAGTCAAAATATGTCTCCCTGTAACTCATCCCCAGAGATCCTGACTCTGCTTTCTGTCCAGACTGTCTAGCTCTTCTTCCAGAAAGTACCCTCTAAAGACAGATATCACATCCTTATTGATTTCTAAAATACACATATCTGGTGTCTTAAACCAGTCTTTAAAGGACATGGCTTCTGGGTCCCTCATCAGACTATTCTTTGACCTCTGGCTGATTTCTGGTTAATGGTCTACGTATTATCTAACTAGGACAAAATGTAGGAAGATAAGAGTTTCCTGGTTCAAGATTGTACTTATACAACTGCAATTAAAATGCTTTTTCCTGTGGACTCCCACTTTCCTTCACAACATACCTAGCAAATTTCATCTTGATGGTTCTAGTTTGTCATCTCAGCTTATAAAGTGAAACTTTTGAAATCCTGAGTCAGTCATCTGATAGTGTGATGACGACTTAGATAAGCATGCCATACTTGGGTTTACCTGAGTCCTGATGGAAAATATTGACAGGACAACGTCAAAAACAGAACCCTGCTTCATGTCATTAGAGACCTTCTATTCTCAAAAGTCAGGGGAGACTTCATGGAAGAAGTAGGACATGAGCTGGACATTGAAGGTTTGGATAGAGTGAAGAGCTGATGCGCCTGGAGGGGAGAGTGTATGGTAAGGGATGGGAGATGATGAGGACTGCATGAGAAAATGTGCGAAAAGAGTTACTCAAGATGTGGGGTGTGTGGTTATGGTAGTAATGATGATGATGATGTTGGAGAGTGGGCAGCAGGAAGAGGTTGGTGTATGCACCAGAGAGGATAAGAATTGCTCTTGTGGCTTTCTCCTCTCCTATTCCCACAGTTGTCCATTTTCCTTGCTGTGTTGCAGAACCAGAAAAGAGATTTGGAAGGAGGCTCAGGACTACTCCTCAGGTGCAGCAGCAGGCTATGGCAATAGTTTCAGCTGTTATGGTGTGGGGCAGTGAGGCATCTATTGCTTCTCAGTGGCTGACTTGAGTTTTATGGAGCAGAAGAACCTGTGACTCTCACCTGAACTCTCCAGTCCCTCAACTTCTGGGGGCTTCTCATACCATGGACCTATTCAGACCTTCCTGTCTCTCTAGATGACCTTCCTGTCTCTCTAGATGCTGGGACATGCTACAGGTTCCTAAGGCCCACTTGTCCCAGGCACTGATCTTTTATGGTCAGTTCAGTTTGCCCTAAATGGGTAAGTACCTTTTGACCATGAGTTCTAATGTTGCCTTAGAAGATTCAGAGAGTAACTGCTTCTGTAACCGTTATGCCGTACATCTGAAACTAATGTAATATTGAACATCAATTGTAATTAAAAAATTAAAAAGATGATCTTATAATTTTCAAATCTAAAAGCCAGATTCGCCCTCCCCCCCTCCCCCCCAAGATAGAGGAGGCAATGCCTAGACTGTGATCCCTCGACTTGAAAGATGAGAAGGCAGGGGTCCCACCTGTGTGTGACCATCAGATGGGGAGGATGCTTCCAGGTGAGGCAGCCCAAAATTTATTTCAATATGCAACTTGTTTATATTTCTAGTATGTTAGATCCCAATCCCCACCCTATGGACAGCCTATGGCTGAACTGATTTCCAGACTCCTCATCAAAATGACCACTGGTGGTTTTACCAAGACTGAACTTGTGTCTGCCTTAGGTGGATGGCTGCTTAGCATCAGCTCAGGTGGATTTTTCTCAGTAATTTCACTGCACAGTTTATGGATTATATTAAATTTCTATTGATTCCAGATACTAGATACAATCACTTGTGTTGGAGTTCATTTCCCACATTCTACAGAAAAGTTAAGTTGTTCCATAGAGTGTTGGGGTGCACAGAATGGGTTGGGGTTTTCCCCCCTATTTTTTTCACTACCCTGGGATTCCCTCTCTGACTTGGGCAGAGATCTTTTTCTCTTCTTTCTCTGAGTCTTTCACAACTGTTCAGAACAGAGCTCCACAGGTCTCCCCGCCAGTGAGTGAGTCTGCCTGAGGAAGTGTTGGGCATTCTTCTAGGCACCCAAAGTGAATAACAATAACATTTGCATACTATTTACCAATGTACAAAGCCCTACAATTTTTGTCTTTCTTTCTTTCTTTCTTTCTTTCTTTCTTTCTTTCTTTCTTTCTTTCTTTCTTTCTTTCTTTCTTTCTTTCTTTCTTTCTTTCTTTCTTTCTTTCTT
>NW_006436287.1:230557-299088 GCF_000325575.1 Pteropus alecto | reverse complement strand
AACCCTTGGTTGACCTCACAGATTGCAAGGACCTTGTCAGCTTACAATCCCTTAATTTTTTATTTTTTTATGCCTACAGCACCTGGTCTTCCTAGGTGGTCTCCCATCCAAGTACTAACCAGGCCTGATCCTGCTTAGCTTCTAAGATCAGACGGGATCGGGCTTGTTCAGGGTGGCATGGCCATAGACAAAGCCCTACAATTTTAAAATTTAGTTTTACCTAATCTTCATATTTGTTAATTTCACATTTTAATTATGTTTAATTCTCAAATGCCTTGTGCAGGAGATATTGACATATTCCCTGGCCATACTTTTGAGGAGATGAGGAAACTGAGGCTCAGTTCCTCTCTCATGATTACAGGGAGAGAAATCAGCAGAGTCAGGGTCTGAAGCCATCTCTGTGGACACCAGACCATACAACCTTCTCTTAGAGATTTAGTTTTGCAAATGACAGGCACTTACTTGGCTATATAAGGGGAAAACTGCTTAAACCCTTTAAGGGCTGTTTATCAGGTACTTACTGTGTGCCATGAACTTCACACACATTATTTCCTTTCATTCTCTAAATAGTCTTTAAGCGTTATTTTTATCACATTATCAAACACGTGGAAACTGAGCAGTACTGGGAAGTAGTAGTGAGTGTTAACAGCTCACTTAGACACCAGAGACCCAGAAGCACAATACAAATCAACACAGGAAGTGGGGTGGTAAAAGTTCTCAGTGCTGGAAGCCAGCACCCACGCATAGCTCCTCTCTCATTAGGTAGCAGGTAAGAGTCCTGTGGGGAGGAAATGGGCTGCAGGTGCTGGGTAGGTACATCAAGGTTACCTCAAGGTTATACGGGCCATGAGTATGTCTGGGAATCCCGGTCTGGGGGCGGGCTATGTGACCAGGGTTAGAGAGTGAATCAGGTGCTTGGATCAGGTACTTGTGTACTGAGTGCAGCTGAGTCCCAGCTGGAGGGGAGGTGTGAAAATCAAGAGAGTTGGGGTTCAGCTCTGTCCTGGGAGCACTTTTCTAACAGAAGAGGAAGAACAGACACATGTACACAAGTCTGCACACTCATATATATGTACAACTTGAAAACATTTTAAAGCAGTATTATGAATATACTGCATGATGAACCCAGTGTAGGCAGAGTTCAGCAGTGTGGAAAGCACACAGAATAAGGATAAATCTAGTGTTCCTTTATACATAAGTGCTGGGCATGACTATACTAGGTAAACTGTGGAATGAAGGCTAGATTTTATATCAACACGGAGTTGGAGGCCCAGCACTTCCATTTTCCAACAAGGTTGCTTTTAGACCAGATCCTGTGTAGATATTATAAGACACACCAAAGACAGAATGCCAAGAAAGTGGTTCTAAAACTTTATGCCTCAGAATCACCTGGAAGGCTTGTAAAACACAGATTGCTGGGCTCTCCCTCAGAGATCTGGTGTGGGACCTGAGAATTAGCATGGCTAGTTAGTGTCCAGGTGACGCTAATGTTGCTAGCCTGGGAACTATGAGAACCACTGCTCTAGGCTACACAGGGTTGGTACATGGAGATGGCTTGCCATGACCCAGCTGGTATGCCAAACTGGAGCTCCCAACCCTGCTCTCAACCCCTTTACACAAATGTTGCCATGCCTCTCTAGAACAACTGATAGTACTTCACACAACTGGCACAACAACCCACAGCTGGTTTCCCCTAGACCACTCGGCTTCCCTAGGGCCTAAGCTGGCACAGCTAAGATTTAGATCATACCTCCCCAGACTCCAGCTGGCTCTCATCTTTGGCACTTCTCTGTTTCATCTTAGCCTCCACTCTAATTGGTGGCACTCAAGCTCTGCTAGTTAACCTGAAGCATGCCATGTAACCCAGTCACTTTGACAATTCATGGCCCATATTAATAAATATGTTTTACATTACAACCTAGTTGGCATGTGCAGACACACACACACACACACACACCAAGTTTTACAAATAATACTTATTCTTAGTATGTGTGATTATGCCTACTTCCTACCCTTCCCTCCTTCTTTTCTCCTTCCCTTCCTCTTCCCTCCTTTCTCCTTATGCTTATTCTTCTATCTTCCCTCTCCTCTCCTCTCCTCTCCTATTCTCTTCTTTCTCTTCTCTTTTTCTCTTCTCTTTTCTCTCTCTCTCTTTCTGCTTCTCTCTCTTCTTTAATGGCAGTCACTCAACCAAATTACTTTTGTGGATCCACAAGTAAGTTGCAATCCCTGGGTACATAAATTACAAATATAACTTCTCTAAGCCTTAGTTTTCTAATCTGTACACTCGTAAAATGCTTGCATTGCCAATGGTGCTATTGTTTGTCTTGAATACTATTATGTATGTAAAAGTTTTTTTTTTTTAATAGAGATCCTCCATAGGTGCGAAGTGCTATTAAACACACACACACTTTTTTTTTTTTTTAAAGGGTATTAGAAAGGAAGGAAATTTAAGCAAGACTTTGAAGGGAGGGAAAAGAAAATGACTCAGTCCCAGCAGAGGTCTGCAGGTGGTACAAGCATATTTTGGGAAGGAGATGGTGGGCAGTTTGTCTGGACCGCAGCAGAAGAAGATGTGGAAGATGGAAAAGAGGCAAGGAAGGTGCGCTGATTGGCACAGAAAGCCTGTCTGGGTATTTGGATAGTAGACAGGGCAACTAGGAAATGTGGCAGATTCTTCAGCTATAGAACTTTACAGTGAAGCTGGGATTTAAGAAGGTTTGTTCTTTTTAACTTTCATAAAATGTTTATTAATTGCCTACTATATGCTAGAATTTAGTAGTGTACAAGATAGATTAGCCTAGTAAATATCTCTAGTGAGGATGGGTGGTAGGTCCTCACTAGAGAGGACCTATCACCAGTTAATTATTCCTTAAGCCTCCATTACATTCCAGGCACTGAATGAGATGCTGGGAAAGTAATGAAAAACAACAATAAATATGACTCCTGCCCTGTCGAAGCTTGTACTCTGGAGAAGAAGAGATATTAAACAAATAAACCACCTGTTTAGTAATAATAACATAATTATAAAAATCTGTACGTGCTATGAAAGAAAAGAACAGAGTACCAAGAGAGTGAATGAGAACGTGAACTCAGTCTTCACAAACTAGTAACTACAACTATGATAATACCAGATTAATTTACAGTTTATGAAGCTCTTTCACATTCTTTGTCTCAGGAAGGCCTCATCTGAAGCCTGTGGAGGAAGCCTGCTAAGAGTTTTTAGCCTATTTTACTTATGAGAAAACCAAGGCTCAGCAACTCTCATAAGCTGCATAAGTCTATCCAGTTGCAAAGGAAGCTCAGCCAGATCTTCTGAGTCTGGACACAGTGCTCTGCCCTCTAAAGAGCAAGAGATGAGTTGGCTCCCAGTGGGACAGTTAGCTTTAAGTCTTGTTCTAGAAATGCGAAGTGGCCAAATGTTCTTTTTTTCCATGTCTACTTCTTCAGAGCCTCTCAGTGAGGCTAGAGCAAGGAGCTGTGGTCAGAGAGGGGGTGGGTTAGAGGCCTGGCTTTGGGAGGCCCAGAGCTACCTTAAGAGGCAAAGGCATGAACCTACTGAAGCAAGATTGTGAAATGGCATTGTCAAAGGCTTCTGCACCGCCTCTGGCAGTGAAAGTGAACCAGGCCCAAAGCAGAGGTGATGGCTCAACGAAACTCACCGCCGTGGTGCTTGGGGACATGGTGAGGCTGGCCCACCTGCAGTATCAGCACCTTGATCACAGAGCTCATCTGAGAGAGGTTTCCAAATGACTAGCCCTGCTGCCCCAGGAAGGAAGCTTTCTGGGCTGCAGTATGGGGGCTGCTGGGTGTGGGCCAGGCACTTGAAAGAGAGTAAATGATGACACAGCAGTTGGGGACAGGGCTGCTGACACTGTGGGATCAGCTCCGGAGAGGAGGCAGGGAGCGGACAAGATGGAACAGCCACCTGGCCTTACCTGCCAAAGGAGGACTTTGGAAAATTCCATCAATGGCTCCCTGTTAGCAAGGAAACAAGTCCCAGACTCTGGCATTATAGGTCCCTGCAGTCTGGTCCAAATTTACTATTTTTGTTTTTCAGGTAGCAAATATTTATAGGTTGTCTACTGTGTTTTTCCAAATTTATATCTTGCCACTCCCCTTCAGATGCACTATCTTCCAACCACAGGAACTCCTGTAGTCTTCTCTCTTCCTGTTTCCTTCCCCTCTCCTGCCTCGACACCTTTGTTTAAGATGTTGCCTGAATCTTGGCAGCCCTTCCCTCACATCTCTCTTGGATCAAAATCTAAATATCCTCCATGCCCATCTTGGTGCCTCTTCTTCCACAAGGATTTTCCTAAACCAAAGTAATTTTTTCCTTCCTTGAACTTGACCTAGCAATTTACCTATATTTCTTATTTTTCACCCTGCATTGTGGTTATTTATGTACTATATTCTCCTACTAGACTATGAAGGTCTTTGGTGATAAAGTCATTCATGATTCGCTCATTTTCCCCTGTCCCCAAGAACTTTGTACCTAGTAGATTTTCAATAATTGTCTTTGATTGACTGACTGAGGAGGGAATAAGCGTGGGGCCGGTGAAAGAGTAGAGTGAAATCTAAGATAGGGCCCAGGGGAGTTTGGCTTTCCCTGGTGGCTTTCTGTAGGCTGGGCCTACAGTGCTTATCCTGGGGCTGCCAGCAAGGTCAGGAGGAAAAATACCAGCTTTGAATCTTGGCATTGGTATTCAGTGGCTGTGTGACCTTGAACAAATCTCTATCTTTCCCCTCATGTGTAAATGATATAATACCTACCTCAAAAGATTATTGTGAGGATCAGCATATGATCAATATATGAAAACACCCAATACCTAATAAGTGCTCAATAAAATTCATTGACCAGTTTTCCAACTGAGAGTAATTTTTTAACTTCTTTTTTTAGGTGGGGGTGGGGGTGGGGTAGGCATTTGCCTTATTCCTCTTTGTGATAGAGACATCTGCGTACTTATCAATTCTTTCCTACTAGATTAAAACCTAGCACAGTGCCAGGCACATAGGGCAGAGTCAGCAGTTCTCAGAGATTTGATGAATAAATGGATAAATATGTGCATGAAAATGGAATCAGCCTCTGGAGTCTAAAATCCTACTTCCAGTTTAGCAAGGTGTTCTGGAAACTAAATAAATGAACATAAGTTGTCACTGTTCCTGATGTTCTGCTCAGGCAGAGGAATTCTTGTCCTCTAGGCAGGTGATTTACTCAAGATCCTCCAGGGTCCCATCGAAGTGCTATGGGTTCACCACTGAGGCAAAGCAAGGAGAGAGACTTGTCTTGTGCATGAGGGCAATCACCCTTTGCTTGACGGCTGACCCGGAAATGAGCTGGTGCTTTTTGCCCTTGCCAGGCCTGGCGGAGGGTGGGGGGAGGAGAAAGCCACAACATACAAAGCCCTATATACTAGCCCAGTGTGTTGAAAATGGACATTGGCCCAGGCTTTATGGCTGTGGAACTCACTGTCCTGGAGATTTGTCTGAGAGGCTGAGCCCTGGTCAGCTGCAAAGAGAAGACTCCTTGGGCTGGGCAGTGAGGAAAGAGAGTTGTTGGGGATATACCCGGGGATAGGAAAGGAGCCCCAAATTGGCCTCACCCAATTTCTCTTGTGAGGTAAGCAAATTGGATCACATTGGAGAGAGGTTCTCAGAAAAGTGATGCAAAAGGCGTATGAGGGCTCCTGTCTGTAAGCTGAGGCTAGCACACAGTGACGTGATATGAGTGTTTGTGCCTGGAGAGAAATCGACTTTACTACTGCTGAGCTGGAGGAATTTGTGGTCAGAGGACACTTGGGAGGCCACAGTCTCTTTCCAGTCTTTTTTCCTCTGGGCAGACTAAATCTGTGTGGAACCTCCTTTCAGAGGGCCCATCCACTCTTTCTTCTCCGTGCTGGGGGTCTCCGATGGGAGTTTTTTACAGCCTTGCCGGAAAAGGAGAGAGGGTGTTCTCCTGAAATTGGCAGAGGACTTTGGGGTGTGTCACTTGGAGCCATAACCTCAGGAGGCAGCAGAGCTCTCCAGGTATCTCTAGCCCCAACATCTGTGTTTAGAGAGAAGCAACTAGAACCAGGCAGAAAAAATTTTGTTACTTTGGGAAGTCTTTAGTTACAGATCATACTTTGTCTCCTTTAATGATTTTAAGTGTTTTTTTCTAGGCTTTTTTTTTTTTTTAATCTTATTACACAATACAAGAATACATTGTTTTTGTAAATGATTTAGACATTACCAAAAAACCTTTTGATCAATACTGACAATGTATTCCCCAGGAATAACCACAGTGGCAAGGTCAGTGTACTATCTTTTCAGACCTGTCCAGGAACCATAGAAGAAATAAAGTTTTGCTTCATTTTTATGTAAAGATGTCATGTTGTTCATATTTCAGGAAGTTAAAATTGTATTTTATTTTAGAATCAACATTACATAGCATTGGAAAATAGCAGGAAAAAATAAGTCATAATAATGATCAGAATTAATGTAAATTTGTGCACTGTCTTTCCTCTTACACACATCTTACAAATGTGTAATCATAGTATACGTGTGCTTTTGTAGCATGCCTTTTCATTTAACATGATCCCATAAACATTGGAGGTTTTTAGCATGAAATGTCAATGCTTAGAGTTACCCTTTTTCTGACTCTTACTGCTTCCAAAATGCTAAAAGAATAATTAGAACTAACAGGTATTCATTACATTCATTCAATAATTATTGTTAGGAACCTACTATACTCTAGGTTTTATTCTAGGCTCTGAATATATAGCAAAATAGACAAAGACCCATGTCCTTAAGTCTTCATGGAGCTTACTCTCTAAAGGGGAAAGACAAATACTAACTAAATTAAATAGAAAATTAGATAAATAGATTATGAGAAAGGCATATGTGCTATTAAAGAAGGTAAAGCGGGTCGAAGGACAGGGAGGGCTGGAACTGTCAGGAAAGACAACATTTAGAAAGGGAGCTTGGGGTGGAGATTTAAAGGTGTTAAGAGAGTGAGCCATGAGGATAAATTGGGATAAAAATGTTCCAGGCAAAGTAGCTAGCAAGCATACACATTTGGAGGTGTGGAAACATGCAAGGAGGCTGGAGCAAAGTGGGGGAAAGGGTTGTGTAAAGAAGATGACAGCAAAGAGATGGTGGGACCAGATTGTATAAGGCCTCATTGGCCCTGGTAGGGACTTTAGTTTTTACTCTAAAACAGGAAGCACTGGAGGGTTTGGGGCAGAGTTGTGTCATATCTATGACCTTTGTTTAAATAGGTTTACTCTGGACTCTGCATTAAGAATAAACTATAGGGGAATAAAAATGGAATCAGGGGGAAACCAAGAAACTATTTTATTAGCCAAAGTAAGAGATGACAGTGATGAGGGTCAGTGTGGTTACAATGAAGGGGGTGAGAATTGATCAAATTCCAGGTGTATTTCGAAGGTAGAGTCAACATAATTTGCTAATGGATGACTGATTCCAAGGACTTTGGCCTGAGCTGCTAGAAGGACGGAATTGCCATGAACTGAACTAGAGAAGATCTTGGAAAGAGCTTGTTTAGGGATGGAGATGAAGAGTTCCATTTGGGGCATGTTAGGCTTAAGATATCCATTAGCTATCCAAGAGGAGTTGTCTATCAGACACTTGGAAATTCAGATGTAGAGCTCAGTGGAGAGGAAGGAGCTCAGGATGTAAATTTAGAATTAGCCAGATGGTATTTAAAGCCAAAGAAGTGAGTGTAGGCACAGAAGAGATGAAGGGGTGTGGCCAAAGGCACACCAAAGTTCAGAATTATGGAAATGTATGTAATCTTTTATTCGATCCTCACAACAACCCTCTGAGAACATTACTATTATTGTCATCATTTTACAAGTGATGAAATTGAGGCACAAAGAGGTTAAATAACTTGCCAAAAGTTACATTGTCAGTGAGCAGCAGAACTGAGATTTGAACCATTCGGTCTGGCTCCTGCTGCCAGGCAATCAGTCCCCGTCCAGGCATGAATGCCACGGGTCCCTTTTTAGCACCAGAGTGATGGGCCCCTCTCTCCAAACCTCTCCTTTGCCCTGGCAGCTCCAGCTGGTCTTAGTAGCAACAAGCAAACCTACTGGGTTCAGGAAGGGAACAATATGCAAAACTGGTCAAATAAAAATCATTAGCTTTTTTAGATAATCAAAATAACCAGTTCTAAAATATTACACTAAACTATCCCATTCAAATTAGCACAACTATAACCTTACTGTACAAAGAGTGGTCCCTAACTCCACAGCAGCGCTGAGAGCTTATTAGCAATGTGGAGTCCTGGGTTCCACCCAAGGCCTGCTGCCTCAGAGTCTGCTTTTTAAGAAGATCCCCAGGTGATTATATGCACAATAAAGCATGCAAAACACTAACTTAAAAAAAAAAATCACCTCAGAAAACCCTTGACAAGAAACGTATGAGACCTATACGCAGAAAAGCACGAGACTTCCCCGAGAGACAGCGTATAGCATATTCCTGGATGGGATGACTCAGTGGTGTGAAGATATCAATTCTTACTAGCATGGAATGTGTTCAAGTGACTTGTGAAGTTTGTCTGAAAGAATAAATGGATTAGAATTGCTTTTTTAAAAAAAAGAAAATAAAAATAATGAGATGGGATTTTCCCTATCAGACAGAAATAGTGTTAAATAAGAATTCAAATTCTGGAGGAAGTGGACCTGGGTTTGATTCATTCTACTGCTTTCTGGACATGTCACTTACAGATTAAACTGTGTCCTTGCAAAATTCACATGTTGAACTCTTAACCATTAATGTGACTATGTCTAGAAATCAATCTCTCTGTCTCTGTCATTCTCTTTCTGCTCCTCTCCCCTCACTCCCATGGTGAGTGCAGAAGAAAGGCCATGTGAGGACATAGCGAGAAAGGGGTCATCTACAAACCAGAGAGAAAGCTCTCACCAGATAACAAACCTTGGTGGAAACTTTATCTTGGGCTTTCCAGCCTCCAGACTGTGAGGAAAATAAATTTCTGTTGTTTAATCCACAAAGGCTGTGGTATTTTGTTATAGCAGCCTGAGTGGATTAATACAGTCACTTTGGGGAAGAAATCCCTACTTCTTATAGCCTCAGTTTCCATATTCAATAGAGTGGGAATAAGAATACCATTTATAGCATCGTTGTGATTATTAAATGAAATACTGTATGTAAACAGCTTAGCACAATGCCCAGGCCTTAACAGCTGCTCAGTAAATGGCAATTGTAACAACTGTGGCACTAAGCAGAGATTCAGAGAAAGAGCAATGGAACAGAGTAGAAAACCAGAAATGTATCTCGGCATTTGTATAAGCTACAGGAGTGAGGAGAGGAACTACGTTTTTATTTACTATTGTGTGATTTCCTCCATGTAGCATATGTAGAGCACATAGTAGATGCTTAAAAATATTTGTTGACTGTCCAAATTAGAATGTAAGAGATGCTAAAGAAGGGTTCATAAATCAGCGGTGAACGAAAAGACTGTTCTTTGAATGTGCTGGGAAAATTGCTGATTTGAGACAGAATAATTAATTTTATCATTTTGTCATTCCATCCTATACATGGGCTTTCAAGCTTTTTTTGGCCACCATTCACAATAAGAAATATGAAACATCTCAGCCTAGTAACCACTCTCATAAATTCATAATTGAAGCAAAAGTTCAGAAAACAGTATTTATCTTTATTATGCCAGATGGACTCAAATCCATTCCATTCCATTCCATTCCACTCCTATCCTATTCTATTAAAAAGAAAATTCTGGTCTCTACCCAGAAAATTGATCTTATAACTGACTAATAAGTAGCTATCAGTGGTTTGAAGAATACTACCATACGCTAAAATTAATTTCCAATTTAAAAAAGAAAAAAATATACATAAACAATAATGAAGTCTTGAGATGAGAAAGGTCTTGAGATAAAAACAATGGGAAAAAAGTCACAGAGGCAAATGTCAACAGGTCTGACTATATAACCATTTAAAATGTCCATTACAGGAATTGCATATGGAAGAGGCAGGCATGACTGAAAAAAATGAATCCTGCACTCCGTGTTCCTGGAGGGAAATTCGGCTGTGATTTAAAGTGCAGGTAGCTTTAACTGCCTTTAGGTCATCCCTCTGATCACTGCTGGAGATGAAAGCTGGTGCCAGTCTGCTCTGTACCCCTGGAGGCCTGGGCCAGGCTCTGGGAATGAGCCAGACAAGGTCCTCACTCTCAGTAAAAACTCTAGTCCTCTTTCCTTGTCACTTGGACCCATCCTCTCTTTTCAAAGTTATTTATCAGCACTGACTTCTTGATATCAGGGACCCATTTCACACAAACTACCATAATCCATAGGTATTTATGGAGCCAATGGGAACGTCTAATTTCTCTTCAGTTTCACTGACTCTTGCCTCAGATTCTTACCTGATGTCAGATCATTTCCTTGTCACTTCCTCCTGTGAGTGCAGAGCATGGAGCAGCACCCAGGAGCAAGGAGGAGGGGCACACCCCTTACCCTCCCTCCCACACAGTGCCTTTTCTGGCCTCCAGCCCCACTCCTGCTCTCTGCTTGCAGGAGGACACTGCCCACTGCACCACCACGATGGAAGGGGAAGGGGCCAGTTATTCTCCATGCATTTCTTTCACACACCCAACCACATCTAACCCATCAGCAAGTCCAGTGGATGTAGCCTTTTTTTGTGTACTTTTCTCCCTTTCTACAGCTCCAATCTTAGTCCCAGTCATCATTATCTCTCACTTGAACTGCCATCACCACCTCCTAACTAGTCTCCCTGCTTCTATCCTGCACTCCACAATCCTTCATCCTCACTCACAGCATCAAGAGTGACCTTATCTAAGTTTAAACTAATCACTCCCTTCGTAACACTCTACATACAATCCAAACTCTTGGATGTGGCCTCAAAGCCCTACACGGCTTGGCCCTGCCCACCTCCAATTTCACCATGTTACTCCACATCCCTTACTTCCATTGGCCTTCTCTCAGTTCCATCTATACACAACACATTTTTCCAACTTCCTGCTCCTTTGGCTTCTCATCCTCCATAACCCAACCTTAGAGTCACCTCCACCCAAACTAAAGTAGATCTCCCTTTCATTGCACTTTGTTAAAATGTGTAAATGTTTGCTATTCACTCATTTCTTTATTGTCCAACTCCTCTCCCCACCCAAATCCAATAGACTGTACATTCCTTGAGGTCAGGGACCTGTCAGCCTTAATGACCACAGCATCCTCAGTACTCAGCAGTTTTCATCACATAGTAAATGCTCAATAAATATTTGTTGAATGTAGTACATCCTAAGACCAAAGCAAGAGGGGCTCCCACTTTGGGCTTGTGCTTTACAAGGCCCCGCTCAGGCCCCCCATAGCTCTATGGGCAGAAGTGTGCCTACCAGGAGCTCCCTTTGCCCAACCTGGGATCCTGGAATTCCTTTCTTAACTGCTCTCAACTGCCTTCCAAGGGCCTGTGTGGGCCTCTTTCCTGGACCCCAAGAACAGACCAGGTCGCTCATTGCGTGCATCCCTAGACCTAAAAGGTGGCCAAGGTATCTGAAAGTTGTCGTATGGTGGAACTTGGATGTGCTGGTTGAACTGTCCACATGCTCGCCTGTGAGGTGGAGGTGTGAGATTAAAAGAGCGACAGGCCAGCCCTCCCTGCACTTCCAAATTCTGGGGAGAAACTCTTAAGAGTCCAAGAATTCTAAATTAGAGCTAGGTCTTTCTGGTTGTTCTGAAGGTATAGTTGTCATGGTAGGAGGATAAACCCTATTTTATCTCGTCTCTTATAGACTAGAAGTCAAGTCTCTTAGCTTGACTTATAACTTTTAAATATTAGATATATAGTAGTATATGAGCCTCCATTTGCACTCTTGCCCTGGGCCCGGCTAGGTCAGGAACAGGCCTGGTTGAATGGATGAATATGAACTTGTACCTTCTTATGTATAGATAGGGTATGGGGACACACAGACTCTCAGAGCTTAAGTTCCCACTAAAACTTGATCAAGTTCCCACTAAAATCTTCGAAGCCTGGTAGGAATGGGGAGGAACTGACATTAATCTATTTCCATTCTAAGAAAACTACTTAAGGAGACCTTTAGTTATGCGAACACAGAGCTCTGCTCCTCTTCTGAATCAGAGATGCTTGTGGTCCTGGGGCCCAGGAGCACTAGTTCTCTGGTCAAGTAATGGAAGTAGCCTATGTTGTAGGCAGAAAGGCATCTCTCCAGATGCTGTTTCCCTTTTTAAAAAATCTGATGTGAAATACAATTCACACAATAATATTTAATGAATGATTATCATGTGTCAGACACTATGATAAGCACTTTAAATGGATTATCCCATTCGGTCTTCTTAACATCCAATATTATCATTTTTGTTTTATAAATGGGGAAACTGAGGTTTATAGAGTTTAAGTTACCTAGGCAGAGGTCATGCAATTAGCAAGTGGCAGAGCTGGGTTAAAACCTACATCTGACTCCAGAGCCTTTCGTATCCACCTCTATCATCCTGTGGAATTTTTCCCGGTCATTCATGATCCACTGGAGTGGAGCGACTAGATTAGGAGGCTGTTTTCAAGATTGACTCAGACTGGAGCAGAGTAGGAGAAGCCATCGCTGTCTGTGAAGTGTGTGTCAGGGCCATCTTTGCCAACTTTTGGAAGAACTTGTTTCTTGACCCAAGAGGGGGAGGGTGGAACAACCTCACAAAGCATGAAGATGTAATAGGTAGGAAGGAGCCAAGGCCCCGTCTCCCTTTGGGCCAGTCCAGGAAGAGTTGAGCCCCAGATGACCAAGCCAAATTCAGAAAGGTGATGTTGAGGAAGGCTGCAAGGTGATGCTGAGATAGCCACAGTGTCTCAAGAAGCACGTGGGCACTGGACAGAGGCCTCTAGCCAGAGTGAACTGTGGGAGTGAGCCATGTTCTAAGAGCCAGAGGAAATCTGAGAACAGCCCCCACTCGTGGCCTGGAGCTAAATCCTGGCTGGGGCTGGACACTGTGGTGGAACCCTACAGATCCAGCATAGAAGGATGTCCTTGTTTTTTTTTTTGGCTATAAGAAAGCCTGCAGGACTCAAGGGAACTTTTGTTTGTAGATTTAACTTTCTTTTATTTAAACTTTTCAAACCACATTATTAGCAAAGAGCGAAAACTACATGCTTTGTATCCACTCCTCTTGCATTTTCTGGGAATCCAGATGGGGTCTGGAGCAAAGAAAGTGTCACAACTCTGTCTTCTCCCACCCCTCCTCCAAGTAAGTAACCCTACTTGTCTAACCCAGCTCGATGGTGAAACATCCACTGATGCTTCTTAACACTATGTTATAAGCTGTTGGTTCATATTTAGCTTGTGGTTGACCTAAATGGCCAGATCTTTTTTATACAAACTGTTGTCAGGCCTATGCTTTTGGTACACATGCAACTGATTTAAAATCAAGCAAAATGTAAATGCAAGAGACATTCCACATTTAATTTTGTTTGATTCTATTGTCTGCTGAAATAATGTAAATTTTTTATTCTGTCACCTTTTCTAAATATCCTTTTTTCAGCTTGTATTATTGGCATAAGTAACAAGCATTAATTGCTTTGTAGTTGTTGAAAATTACAAAAAATTCATTAGTAGTTAATGAAAATATGATGTAAGGACAAAACAGAGTCTTGTGGTGTAACATTACAACAGGAGTTCTCAAAATGTGGTCTGGGAATCTTGGAGTTCCCTGAAACCCTTTCAGAGGGTTTGTGAGATCAAAGCTATTTTTGTAATTATACTAAAATGTCTTTTTCACTCTCATTCTATCACAAATGAGCTGTGGAGTTATCCAGAGGCTACATGACGTGTGATATTGCAATAGGCTGTGCAAAAGTGGTTATGAGACTCCAGCTGTCTTCTGTGAGCCAGACATTAAAGAGATTTGCAAAAATATAAAACAAGACCACTCTTTTATCACTATTTTTTTCCTTTTAGAGAATATAGTTATTTTTCATGTAATGGTCATGTTAACACGCAATAGATTTATTATTGTTATTTTAAAAGCAATTAATAAACATTTGACGTTTTTATTAATTCTAATTTCCAATACAACAAATATTAATAGATATAATCTACATAAACGAAAGTTCTTGAGGGTCCTCAATAATTTTTAATAATACAAAGGGATACTGAGACCACAAAGTTCAAGAACCATGATATTAGAGATATTCCTCCAGGCTGACACCTAGCCCTTAACCTCTGAGCTGTCACAAATAATGTGAAAATTCTTTTCTGAATTTCTCTAGCACTTTTCTTCTAAGGTAGAGGCTGTATAGCAGGGCAGATACTGGAGGTTTAAGAGACTGGGGCTCTAATCTTGGCTTTGTCACTAACTAGCTATGTGATCCTCTTCACTTCTCAAGAAACAAGTTTCTATATTTGTAAAATGAAGGGCTTTATAAGATTGACCTCTAAGGTTAAAAAATACTCAATTTTTAAAAAACTAAAATAACCTTTTCAAACCTCTTTAGGGTAGCAAAGAAGGGGCTGGAATTTGTTTTTCATTTTACTAATAGGGAACTTAAGGTCTAAAGATGTTAAGAGAAAGAAATGCTCAAGGGTATGTCCTGAGTTAGCATCAGATGTAGGAATTGAAGCCAGGGTCCTTGTCTTCTGGTTTAAGACTCGATCCACTCATTGAATAATGTTACTGCTACTACTAATATTTGCATATGCATAGCATTAAAAAAAATAAGTTTGTATTTTGAAACAACTCCAATCTTCGAAAAGTTGAATAGACAGAACAAACAACTTTCATAATTTCCATGACGATGGTAGCCAGTCTCCAAGATGGCCCCCAGTAATCCTTGCCTCCTGGTATTCATGGCCATGGGTTATCCCCACCCACATTTGATAGTGCTGACCTGTGTGACCAATGAGATATTAGTCAGTATGTTGAAGTGATAGTGTGTGACTTTGAGACTATGCTATAAAAGACATTACAGCTTCTATATTGCTTTTTCTTGGACTGCTCTGGGGAAAGCCAGCCACAATGTTCTGAAGACATGCGGCATCCTGTGGAGAGTCACATGTGTTGAGGAACAGAGGCATCCGACCAACAAGCAGCACCAATTTACATTCATGTGGAATGCAAAGGGTATCAAAAGGCCTTACAGATTAGATTATGACAGAGGCTAGAGAATTGATAGGTTATGGGAGTAGAGTAGTGAAGATGTATTGCAGGCCCTGCCAATTAAAATAAAACTGCATCTGATGATCTTTTCCAAAAGGTAGAAAGCACTAGCCAGATCAATAGCAAACCAAGTGCCATGGGATATATTGATTCCCTTTAGCAAAGAAATCATACCTGGAAAGGCAACTGCAATTGGAGTCACCAAGGTTTGTATAATCCATTGTCATTCTCCAAGGTCCATCAATCTCCTGACAAATAGGTGATTTGAGAAGGGATATGGTAGGAATCATCACCACAAAGTTTCAAGACTTTGCTGGTGGCACTAATCTCTTCAGTCCTTCAAGAAGTGTGATATGCTTTTGATTTACTATTTTAGTATGTAAACACAGTTCTCATGACTTCCACTTTGCCTTTTCTAACATGATCGTCTTTACTCCATGGTTCAGAGAATCAATACGGGGAGCTTACCAGTTGCTGAGTATATCTACTCAGAAACCTACTGAGTATATCTGAACTGCAATGTGTTCTGTGCATTCTGGAACTGAGGAAATAATAATGGGATGTGTTCTGAGAACTGCTGTGCTTGCTGGGAGTCGGAGTCAAGCCAACACTCCACACATCATCTGATTTCCATAGTCCCTGCACTGACAGTGGACCATAAGGTCATTTTGGCTCTCCAGGGATTAGCATCAGTTCAGTGGCAAGGTTCAGTAATCCCCCCAAAGTCTGGTTATTTCCCCTTCCTAATTTACAACCTCCCAGGCATATGGTTGCAGGTCCCACTAGGGAAGGGTGGGAGAAAGATTTACAGTACAACTTTTTGGTAGTATAGCAGGGTTCTTCCTCAAGTGGTCCTGGTCTTCCCTTCATTCTAGAAGATCGGGATTTATGAACTGGCTCCAAACTAAGAGTTGGTTGAAGGGCTCTGACTCAATTGTCAGAAGTTAGACTTCTGTTTATCACAACTAGAGTTTTTCTACCTACGCAAACCAAGTAAAACTTCACTAGGCTGCCTATCCATTTCTGACCTAGAGATCCTATGATCAGTTAGCCAATGCCAAAGCTATACAAGCCAAACCATTTTGATGCCTGCTTTGACTGCTGCCTATTATAGTAACTGCACTAACTTTGTCTTGGATACTAAATGCCACCACTTGGGTCCTGACATTCTGGTATCCCATCATTCCCCATTGCCTTAATTAAGGGAGCCTATTTTGATGACTACTTTTTCCACTTTCATGCCTTGCCTTTAAAGAATAGCCACAGCAGAGTTCTTCAAAGATGCTGGTGTTCTTCTCATCAATCCACTTCTCAAAACCTCTGAATCCTAACAAGAAAATATCATTAGCTGGTTTACATGTAAATCCACTCTGGCATTCTGGATACCTTCCTCTTTAGTATTGGAAATTCTGATGTATCAGCTTCATTCAGTGCAAGCCATCTTTGGGTTTAAGAGCAAACTGTTAGTGCCATTCCCAATCGACTTGAGCAAATACATTAAATCCAGCATCTCCGCTGAGTGCACCCATATTAATACATTTAGCCCAATTTAAAATTTTATTCCTTCTATTCTGATCCAACACCTTTTGGATACACTCTCATACATATTTTCTGGATTTCTGTCAATAGCCATTGACATTTAAAGGGTCTTGATAAAAGGTAAAGAGAATCATTTGTACTATTCCAACTTTCAGTAAGGGTGAAATTGTCAAATTTTGTCAATGTGAAACAATATATAAACTGGCAAACTGAATATTCTTTTGGTGTGTATGGTGCTTCCTCATAGATCGCACTGGGACCAGCTGTTACTTGAATCTGGTTATAGATCTAAAAGAGGTGGTAGGGTTAGTTTCCTAGGAAGATCAGCAGTTCCCCACAAGGCATTTGCTTCAGGGGATCCCATTACAGGTTCTTCAGGTAAGGGAGGATCAGCTTTGCTTTTACTGCCAAAGGATAGTGAGCAGAATTTGGAGTTTAAGATCTTCAGCTTTATTAGAATTTGTCCATCTCTCCTCATCCTAAGATTCAGGGTCTCACCCCTTCCCCATCAATGTCTTATTTTTAACATGAGATCCTGCTAGGTTATGAATTCAATTTGTATTAAAATTTAATTCCTTGCAAGTAGAAATTTAGGCTTTGGTTATCAGAAATCTTAACCCTGAGGCTTCAAGAGATAAGAGTTTCTTTTATGGCAGTCAAAGTTTTTGTTCCCTTTCTCAGATCTTAAGCTGAGAATTTAAAGCCCTAAACTCATCATTTTCTTTCTCTGAACTCTTCAGCATACTTAGAAGCAACCAACAAAACTTATTATACTCCTATTTCTACTATAATGTTCTATGGCAGCAAATATTTGGTTACTAAAAGGCTTGCCTTCTCTAAACATTTATCACCGGTGACTACAGGTGAGAATTTAAGTGACTGTTTTGCCACTGCATGCCATGGAATACCACTGTCAATAATCACTAAAACTTTTAAATTAAATCAGATCAGAGAAACAATTCCATAGTCCCATCCTTAAGACGCTATTTCCCTGAGACCACAGCCAGTACCAATAAGAGTATCAGTCAGGGAAGTACAACCACTGTGAATCACAAAATAAGGACTTTACTATAGGAATGAGCGCTTACACAGTTTGGGAAGGAGCCTGTGAACTAACAGACCAGCAAAGAAGCCAGAGGGCTGAAAAAAGGAGTCACCAATGAGGGAAGTCCAGCACATCTAACTAACATGGGACCGTGATGGGAAAGTTCATAGAGCTGCCACTTCTGTGGGTCCACCACCAAGTGTCTAGAGATGGGCCTGGGGCCACTGTTGGTCAACAGGGTCAGAAATTGGGAAGAATTTCCAGACACTGATCAGAGCAAGGCAAGACAAGCTTGAGCTCACTAACGCTTCTGTTTCCAGTTGTTGCCACAGCAACCACAATGACCTTCAGGGAATAATACTTGCTGCTTCATTTCTGCCTTCCAAATCTCATGCACATTCCTCTATTAACCAACTCTAACCTGAAATCATCCAGGGAAGGAGATTTTGGCAAACTTAACCAAGTTCTCTTGGCAAAAACTACCACAGTAATGCACAATGTGTGAAATTGAACTGGATCCTGGATTGGGAGAAAAACAACCCATGAGAGTCATTTTGGAGAAACCAAAATGATTTTTTATATGAACTTTAATCAGATGATTAAAGGAAATCAATGTTAATTTTTATGCTTGATATTGGCATTGTGGTTATGTAAGAGAATGTCATTCTTAGGAGTTAGGTGCTTAGATATTCAGGGGTAAAATTTCAAATGGTTTAACATTTATTTTTTATTACTCATTAAGTGAACAGTTAACAACTGCTGAATCTAGGAGGTGGATCTATAGATATTTCAACTTTTCTGTATCTTTGAAATTTTTAATAATAAAATAGTAGGGAAAATAAAAGACTGTTTTTGATTATTACCTCCTCCAGAAGCCTTTCCTGCCCACCTTTTCTATCCTCCCTTTTATGTTGATCCTTTTACTCTCCGAGCACCCAAGTATAGTTCTGAGGCATTTATCATACTGTATTATAATTTCTTGTTTTCTAGTCTCTCTCCTCCTCTAAACTTTGACGTCTTTAAAGGACACAGGTATCTTTCACCTCTAAATCTCCAGTGCTTATTCCTGTACCTGGCTCAGGGTAGGTTCTCCATTCATTGTCGTTCACTCAAGAACAGAAGAAAGTCTAATTGAGAAAATTTCTCCAGGAATACCACCAAATTAGAGTTCAAATTAATCTAAGGAAAGCAAGGCTTGGGGTTTAAAAATTTTTGTTTTAAATTACAAAAGTAATAAATGTAAATTAAAATAATAGAGAATCAAGATGAAAATGAAAATTTTTTTTATATATATATATTCCAACGCCTGGAGTCAAGAGTTTAGAATGTATCCTTCCAGAACTATTTCTATGCAACTATAAATACACACACACACACACACACACACACACACACACACCCCAAATCTTGTTTAGTGACTTACTTTTCTTTTAATGTAATAATATATTTTGGAGTTTTCCACATCAGTGTATAAGATCTCCATCCTTCTTTACACAGGCTTCATAATAATTTGTTGTAAAGATGTGCATTTATTTATTTAACTACCACATTTGGATGAGCATATAGGGAGAGGAGCAGTTTCTACATGAAACTAGTAGCCTAGACAAAAAAGGAATTTGGCAACAGTAATCAAAGGAGTAGGAATAGCTCAGCCTTGAACTGTGAGTACAGTCAGGGTAAACGGGCAAGGAAGGGATTTTACCAATGTCTCAGCTTACAGAAAGACTTGTCCTCTTCAAGAAACAAAATAGACAGCCGTAGAAGAGAATGATCCAAGTGTGACACTCAATTGAGCCGGTGACAAAGGTGAGAACATATAAGCACCTAATCTGTGTGTACCGATACCTTCCCACTAAATTAACACTATTGGAGCAGTCTGCAGCTGCCAATTGTAGATTGTACACAGCCGCAACCACAAGGCAACAAGTGAAAGTGGCAAGTGTATGGGTCTGCTTCATCTTGGAGGAGAAAGTCCCACAGGTTTCCCAGTGAAAACAGAAAGTTACCCAAGCAAGTGTTGATGAAATTCTACCAGAAAACTAATGTTTCGAGGGTTGTGGCTCTCATCATTTGACATTCCCACTGCTTTCATTTTTCATATCCATTTCTCATGCACAAAAACAAGCCTATTTTGTGCTGTAGTGCCTCCCCCCACCTCTTTCTGAGGGTCCTCGCCCACTCTAACTATCCGAACTATTTTCTTCTAAATTTCTAATGCCCAATTTGTGTTCTACTCAGACTGTCACTGTGTCAACAAAAAGATGATAGACTGCATTAAGACAATTAAAATGAGTTGTATTATCTTGATGGTGTTTAACTATTCTAAAACACAGCACAAGCCCATCCATGTTAATTTACTTTCACTGCCATGTTATGTGTGTGTGTTCGTGGCTCTGTCTGCTGCTAATGGCAAATATTCTTGACAATAAAATAAATATTAATAGCTTTATATGCAAAATTTACTTTCTAGAAATCCAATGAATGGTGATCTAAGAAATAGCAAGTTTTGGAGATAAAGTAAGTCCTTAAATTGGCAATTTTGATCTGAGATTCTGTGTAGTACCAGGAAAGTGAATGTTCCATTATACGAATACTACTCAATAATGTTTGCTGGTGTTTTTTAGTGTTTGAATATTTGTTGCAGGTTATAGTCATTTGGAACTACTTTGACAAGAAAGTCAATGAGAGGAGGTGTGAATGTTGGAGAATACACTGACATGAAATTAGAAATTGATTTAAAATCTGAATTTGCAAAAGTAATACCAATTTCAACAGTAAAACCAAAATCAAAGCAAGCAGGCAAAATATTTTTATTGTTAGAAGGGAAATGAGCTTGTATTAAGCAACATGTACTCTAATGCCTAATTTAAAAATGCTTTTGGATGTATTTTTAGCAATCTGATATTAATGCAAATGAAAATTTCTTTTATATCTAAAATATTTGTCACAAAACAAAGATTAAAACTATTAGGGAGGGCAATTAATGTTTTTGTGTTTAAAATTTTCATTTTAAGAATGTTAATTTTTAAATACTAAATTTTGGTAGCATTATCTTTCAAGTTTTAAAATGGTTTTTATTTGGCATTTATTTTATGTTAACTTTTTAAATTACCTTTAGTGTTTTCTATTATCAAATGTCTGTATTGGGTAAAGATCACATTTACATGTTATTGGAATATATAATCTTATCACAATATGTTGGTTTATGATAATAATAAATGTGCATTTTTTATTACACTGCCTTTTTTACAACAAACCTCTGAAACTTTTAGTATAACCTTATCACAGAAAACCGATTCACTGTTTATTATGGTTACTCACTATTATTTAAAACATGTAAATAAAGTGTTATGAAAAATACAGAATAGCTTATAATATCAAGATTCTCCCCCAAAGAAATTCTTGGGAATTTCTATCTCTTATTCCCAAATCCTGAAGAGTGGCTATAAATTGATAATTTTTAAAGCCTGTGAAAGGCACATGGGCAGTCATACTACTATTATATCTGTTGTCATATATATTTAAATTTGTCCATGATAAAAAGTAAAACAAAATTGGAACATGCTACATTTCTGCCTAACCTTCAATGGCTTTTTAACGCCCTTAGGGTAAAAGCCAACAGCTTTACTATTCTCTTCAAAGCTCGCACAGTTTTGACTCTATCACCTTACCAGTCCCAACTCGTTTCAATTTCCCACTGCTTTCCAGCAACGCTAGTCTTCTTTCAGTTCCTCAAACTCACCACTTTCCTGACTTGACCTTTGGCCATGATGTTCACTTTGTTTACAATTACTCTTCTTGTCACTATTTCCCTGGCTAACTCCTACACATCTTTAAATGAATTCCTCTTAGAGGCTTTGCTTGGATCAACCTCCTCCACGATTCCACCACCAAATCTATATTAGGTCTTCCTGTGATAATCTCACACTATTCCTTTAGAGCACTTAACACAGTTTGTAGTCATATATTTATCCATGACTGGATAAATGACTGTCTTGGATTAATGACTGTCTTCCTCACTATATAGTAAGGGCAGAGAGTGTCTGTTTTTTTCACCACTGTTTTGCCTGCACCTAGCACAATACCTGGTACAAAATAAGCCCTTAGTAAATGCTAATTTAAACAATCCTGACTGTGCAAGGGAGACAGATACTGTAACAATTAGGAAATAAAGCAAGATTGTCCTCAGTGAATATACAACAGCTCTTAGTGATCACCTTTTTTTTTTTTCTATTGCTCATAAACCTATTCTAGAATCTCGCTGAGATCAACATTGAGCTTGCTATTTGTTATTTCTGGAGTCTACTTTTCTTCCCAACAGCTTGAATTAAATCTAAAACTGATCCTCCAATGTTGGCAATGGAGGGAAAATAAGCATAGAAGACTTAAGAGATTTGGCAACCAATTTTAATGTCAGGACTTTATTTACCTAGAATTCCAAGTCTGACTCTTGCCCAACACTTAGTTCCTGGTGCAAATCAAAGAGGACTTCACTGAAGATTTTAAAAACATTAAAAAGACAACACTGGAACATCATGAAAAACTTTAAACCAACAGAAATTTAACAAATTAGGTGAAATAAAGAGATTCCTTGAAAAACACAAATTATTGCAACTGAATGAAGAAGAAATAAAATACCTAAATAGCCCTATATCAATTAAACAAATTGGATTTGAAAAGCAAAATCCCTCCTGGGCCCAGATGGCTCCATTTGTAGCAAATTATATTCAACAGTTATCCTAAAATGCAAGATTGGTTTAACATTTGAAAATCCAATAATGTAATTTACCATATTGATAGAATAAAAGAGAAAAATGATATGGTTATCTCAATAGATGCAGAAAAAGCATTTGGTCAAATTTAAAACCTATTTATAATAGCAAAAATGAAACTCTCACTGATTTTATTTTTTGGTCCAAGATTCACCTTGTATGCATGTTGCTTAACTTCCATGCTTTTCACTGTACCAAGGTTTTCCCTCTACCGCCAATCCTGAAGGAGTCAACGCTCAACCTTAAATAAATATTTGAATATCTGTAATGGGCTAGGCAATGTTATAGGAGCTGAAGATACAGTTGTGAACAAACAGAGGAGGTCCCTGCCTTATAGAGTTCACATTCTTAGAAATAGGTTTGATTTTATTAAGAGTTCTGGGAGAACTCCTTTCACTGTCACCTTACTTGTGCCACTTTTGGGAAATCTGAGTGTGTGCCTGTCTTCAAACTTCTCTTCTGTCCTCCCATTCTCCATGATTTCTCACAGATTATAGAGTAAATGATGACTACACCTACAAGCTCTTTCAGTGCCATAGGAGGTAATTTATCTGGGTTCTGGAGTCTTGGACCCTTTGAAACACACAGAGGCTCACTATATTATTTTTCTCATATCTCGGATTTCAATCCACATTTAACCTCATTCTCCTTAATGGAGCTCTAAAGAGGAGAAGCATGGTTTTCTCTCCGTCACTTGTAAATCTAGCGTCATATGCCCAAGTGCTAGATTAATAATTATCTTCTTGCTCTAAACACTTTTTTTAAATTAAAAAAAGTCTTTATTGAAATATGATTCACATACCATTTTAAGTTTTTTCCATTTAAAGTGTATAATTTAATGCTTTTTAGTATATTAATAGGGTCTTGCAACCATGTAGGGTTAACTCAGAACATAGCCCCTCCACATACTCAGAAGACTGATAGCTGCCCGGCCAGCAGCCAAGGAAGGCAGTACACAAAGAGCTTTCAGCAGTGCCTTCTCCCATGGACGTTATCTGCTTCCGTAACCAAGCAGTATATCTTGCTCCCATCTATCAGAGAAGGTGGCTGCTCCCCAATGAAATAACGCCTCTTCCCGCTTGTAGGCATAAAAAACTGTGCTTGCTCTTGGTCAGTAATTTTATTCCTGCAGCTTCGACCAGCCACTGCTGAAGCTTTGACCAGCCACTGCTGAAGCTTCCCTGCCTTGTGAGTAATAAATGGCATTTCTCATCCCCTTGGTCCTCCTGGTGGTTCTTTCAGAATATCCAAATGCAAGTGCAAGTTCCAGGCCTGGGGCTCCTGCATTACAAACCATCGTAATAATCTAATTTTGAACATTTTCATCTTCCCTTAAGGAAATCTTATACCCATTAGTAGTCAATCCTAAACATTTTTTTAAAAGTTTTTCAGTTACAGTTGACATTTAATATTATTTTATATTATTTTCAGGTATACAGCATAGTGGTTAGACATTTATATAATTTACAAAGTGATCCCCTGATTAGTCTGGTACCCACTTGGCATGATACATAGTTATTACAATATTATTGACTATATTCTTTATGCTGTGCTTCACAACCTCATGAACCCTAAACATTTTTTAAAGTGTCTTTATTACTGTCCTTAGCTGGTTTTCTCAAGCCTCAGTCTAGGGAGGGTCTTCCTCCCTAGTTTTGGTCTCCCTAGACCTGATCCCATGACCTGATTCCATGACTTGCGCGCACATTCTCTGATATGTATCTTTGTACTTGCCCTTCTTTTGTTTTCTTTTCTCTGCTTTTAGGACCATAGAGAATATTGTCTTCACAACATCTATCCTACTTTCCCCCATTATGTAGCAGTTTGCATAGTTGGAGCTCCAACTTCTAGGGAGGGGAGGTTCTGACTAAACTGCACTTAAAGTCTTTACTTTCTCTGTACTTTTCAGTTAGATGGGTCAATAAATTTCCTTTATTCTCTAAGCCAGTTTGAGTTGGATTTGTTTTGTTAAACTGATTGTGGAGTCCTACTGAGGATTTCTTTATTATTTTTTTACAAACTTACTGAGGTATAATACATACATGCAATCCATCCATTTAAGTTGTAAACATAAATCAGTGGTATTTAGTGTATTCATGGAGTTGTGCAACCATCACCACAATTTTAGAGTATTTTCATCACCCCAGCAGTCACTCTCCATTTCCATCAACATTGGACTATTGACCTCCAGAACTGTAAAATAACAAATTTGTATTGTTTTAAGCCACCAAGTTTGCGGTAACTTAATTATAGCAGTGATAGCAAATGAATAAACAAGTACTTATTAGGCAATACCTTCTTTGGAGAAATGTTTATGCAAATTTGTGCCCATTTTTCAGTTGGATTATTTATCTTTTTATTGTTGAGTTGGTAAGAGTCCTTTATATATTCTGGATACAAGTCCCTTAACAGAGATATGATTTATAAATATTTTCCCACATTTTGTGGGGTTTTGTTTTTGTTTTTCACTTTCTTTGTCATGACCTTGGAAGCACAAAAATATTTAATTTTGATGCAGTCTCTTTGATCTATTTTTCTTTTGTTGATTGTGCTTTTGGTGTCATATTTAAGAAGGCTTTGTTTAACCTAGGGTCATGTTATCTTTTAAGAATTTTATAGTTTTAGCTTTTATATTTAGGTCTATGATCCACTTTAGATAATTTTTGTGCATGGGGTAAAGAAGTGGTTCAACTGCATTCTTTTACATGTGAATATCCAATTGTCCCAGCACTGTTTATTGAAAAGACTATTCTTTCCTCATTGAATTGTCTTAGCAAACTTGTTGCCAATCAATTGACCCTAAAGGTGGCAGTTTATTTCTGGAGTTTCCAATCTGTTCCAAATATATGTCTGTACTTATGCCACTACTACCTGGTCTTGATTACTGTAGCCACTTACTATTTTTAAATAGAAAATTTATTATAAAGATAACATATTACCATTAAAAAAAATTAAAGGATAAGGAGAAGAAAAAAATTACCAATGATTCCAATACTTTAACACAACCACTTTTAATAAATTAGTGTATTTCTATGTTTTGGAGTTTTCTTTTTTAACATATCTTAGATTATAATATATATTATACACAATTTTATATTTTGATTATTTTACTTAACATTGAAATAAAAACATTTTCCCATGTTACTAGAAACTTTACAAAACATCTTTTCTGGTGGTTGCATTAATGTTCTACTGTGGGAACGTACTAAAATTTTTTGAAACAATCTTTTATTTTTTGACACACAAGTTTCTATTTTTTCAGTCTTTTAAACAACACTGCATTTTTATGAATAATTCTTTGTATATATTCTGGATAATTTTCCTAGGATAATTTAAGAGGAGTATAATTGATATGCATCACCAGATTGTTTCCCTAAAATGGTATCAGTTTACATCATCACTAGTAGAGTGTAAGAATAGCCATTGCATTGCATGCTTGTCAGCACTAGATATTCTTTTTTTTTTTTTCCTGTTTTTAACTTTTGCAGGTTTGATAGATGAAAAATGATACCTGGTATTTAAAATTTGCATTTTTTGTTATTAGTGAAGTTGAACATTTTCTCACGTGTTTTTTAGCCCTATATACTGTATTTCCTCTTTTGCGAACAGTTCAGGTTCATTTATTTTTTGCTGAGGTCCTTGATCAGTTCTGACTAATTACTCTGGATCCTGGCTTTCCTATCACTAACCAACTCTTAATATACCTAGATCATTCACTCAGAACATATAGAAAGGGGTTTCTGAATAAAGAAGATATTAAAGAATATAGAGATATCTGGAAAGGGGCTTTTCTTCAGGAAGTGGAAGGATGAAATAAATGCGGTCAGAGTAAAACTATCCAATTCTGAAAGGGATATTAGCTGTCCCTGACCAGCTCCAGTAGCCAGAAAAGTTGACAAACGAAGCCCTAGGGAAAGCACTGAGGTTTCGAGAATTTCCATACTTAAAAATCTCCAAGTTTAAATTTCCATTGCCTTACATGTAACCTTGAACTTAAGCTCTTCAGGACTGTGATAAAGATCTAAGTGGTCTTCTATTTGGAAAAGACTTGGGGCAGGGGCAGGGGCACTGCAAAAGGGATGTGAAGCCATTATCTATTTATGCCCAAGACAGGAATAGAAAGACTAAACTTAAACTGTCTTAGGACAAATATGAGTTAGCTATCATTAAGGATAGCCAATGGTTAGAGTTGTGAGTCTCTGGAACAGATCATTGTAAAAATCTGTACAGGTCTCTTTGGTTACTTTGAGGAATAAATTGATAATTTCTTGGTAACTCTTCGTAACAGGCATATCCTAACAGGGATGGGCTAACTAATTTGGATTCCAGCTGACCTATGGGAGGTGATGTAAGGTGAAAAAGTATGATCTCAGAGGGCCATGACATCATCACATCATCCAGCCATTTCTGAATTAGACCAGCCCATTAACATACGTGGATTCTGGGCATGACTGGGAATCCCACAAAAGTCATACTACAAGGCTGAAGGTAAGGGGGGAATACCAGACCGGAACATGACATTTCATACTGCTTCCCTGGCAGGACATTTTCAAAGAAACAAGAACTGAAATGTAGCTTGAATTGGCATGCAAAGCAGGCGGCTATTTCAGTCTGAATCATGAGCAGGGACCAGAGTGGGCCATCTGAAACTAAAGGGCAAAAGAAAACCAAACACCAAGGTGAGAACTGTGCATGATAAAGAATTGAAACTGTCCAGACGACCGGACAGTTCCAAGCATTAGCTATGCTGGGTCCTGGGCCAGGAAGCAGAATTTTATAACATTTTCTTCCTGGTTAGAGTCATGCAACAGTGATATTCTCCCCCAACTGATGCAGGACAGGGCAAATATCCCAAGTAGGGGGTTGCGGGAGACCAAGCCCTGCACTGAGAGAAGAGGGTCCTTTGGCGGAGAGTGTAGAAAGAACTCAACTCACACACCAAAGTGAGAGTAAAAGGACAGTTTATTAGAAAAAGGATAACACTCCACAGATGAAGCGTCGTCTCCTCTCAGAGGCAGAGAGGGAGAGGGACTAAGAGAGATGATATGGAGAGAAAGACAGTGAGAGGGACAGTGAGAGGGACCCTGAGTGCTCAGGGAATTCAGTTTATATATCATTCTTTAGTTCTTGTGAGTTATAGTTTAAAGATTTTGTTAACCCATTTTCTTTGATATGGACATACAGTGAGGAAGGGGAAGAGTATGTATCATGAAAAGGTAAGAATATGTAGAGTGAAAAAGGCCTGTTGGCATTTCCTAGCCTTTAATCCATAGGTTCCCTATGGTTTTAGCCAAAGGGAATGAGTGATTTTATTTTGTGTAGGGCAGCCACTGAAGGACTCTGTTGTTCTTGTTTCCCTTTCCACAGGTGTGGGGATGGGTTGTTAGCAATCCCAGTAGAGATTTTCCTTTGTTCTGCAGGTATCATCCTGGTCTGGCTGAAGGGCTAATCAGAATATTGCAGTCTCTGAATGTAGCTTGATTAAAAGAGATTTTTAATTCTCTTGCCTTCTCCCTACATTACAACCTCCCTTCCCCAGGATTCCTGCAGGCTCCTGGCCTGTCACAGGACTGCAGGACAGCAGGTGTCTTAGCACTGCTTTGCCTTGTACTGCAGTGTTGCCACGTTGCCTGTTGCTTTGCCACCCCCCACCCCCACCACCAGGCCAGGGTCACAGCAGCCTGTGGTGTTGTCACGGAGCTGACATCACCCAGACCCAGAGGGCAAAATTGTGGCTGAGGTGGCCAGCCACATCATCTGTAACCCAGTGTTTATGTTCTTTGCACAGATCTGCCAATGATCCTCAAGTTTAGTCTGGCCTTCAAACAGTGAATAGCTGTTATGAAAACAAAGCAAAGAAATCTCTGATGGTAAAAAATTTTCAGGCTTCCTTCCTGAAGTATGTTTCTTGTCCTTTTACTGCTAGGTCATCTTCCTCCCTTCCTTATACTCCTGCATATCTCCCCCTTCTGGAAAGCCTCCCTTAATCCTAAGAATTACTCACTTAGGTTCCTGTTCATCTCTGCTATGAGAATCGAAAAAGAATTTCTTATCCAAGCCCACTTTTTTTCTAACTGGGGAAGCTAAAGGAGTGTTTAGAGAAAGTAAATTAATTTTAATATTAGTTTAAGTTACACATGTCTTCAGTACATAGTAGACACCAAAGGTATTTAACTTAATCGAAATCAAATGCAAACTTCACACGTACTTGAGAGCCAAGGCAATTTTCATTTTTAATCTAGGTGTTACTACTTTCTGTTTGTGACCTTAGACAATTCACTTCACTTCTCTAAACTGCCTAATGGAAGGAAGATCATAATAACATGCCTCATAGGGCTTTTGAGAGGATTAAATGTGATACTCTCTGTATATGAGTTCCTTGTTCATACTTGTGAAAGTTAAGCAATAGCTGCATCAATTCTGTGTGTATATACTCTTTCATATGTTCTCTTTGTGCCACTGCTTTTTGACCATGATCTCTATGAGGGCAGTGCCAGGCTGTCCCACCTAAAGGAGTGGAGTTGTCCAGCTGATTGATCCTGCATGCATACTCCCAAGAGAGCTCAGATACAGTTTCATGGTATTTGGGCTAGACTTAGGAGAAGGGCCTGGATCATTGATTTTGAGACAAAGGATTTATATATGCCTAATGAACCAAGCATGCTACTTCAGGCCATGATACGTAGTTGTGAAGTTTTAGAAAGCTCGTGCATTAGTTTATTCGTTTACTCACCCTAGTAGATGTTACTGAACATCTATTATGTCTGAGGCTACAATATTGAAAAACCTTCAAGGTCTCCTTCCACCTAAGCTTACAGTTTAATTATTTAACCTAAAAAATAATGAGACAACTTCATTAATATTCATTGGAAAACAATTCACTTCACCTATGTAAGGAAACATTGTGCTTTATTTTAGTAAAGAAAATCAGAGCCTCTAAAGCTTAGCTGTTGAAAGAGATTATCTAGGTAGGAAGACTGGCTGACCAAACAGTCCTGAATTGGCTCCAATTTTCCCTTCCTCAGGTTTCTTACGTCTTTGCTGTTCTTTTACTGCCCTCTAGTCCAAGCATAGATTTTAAAATGTTTGTTTGTAAATTAAATAGGTTGGAGTCATACATATATAATAGCGACCCAAAAATTTTATTGCTAAGAAGATGCCCAATGTGTATTTTTTGTCTGTATTTGTTCACTAAAACCATACACCAGGATGTTAGTAACAGTACCATTTGTAGTAGCCAAACATTGGAAACAACCCAAATGTCCATGTGCAATAGAATGAACAGATCAGGATATCTTCGCACAGTGGAATACTGCACAGCATAACAACAAACTACAACTATATCCACCAAAGGGAGGAATCTTACCAACACAATGTTGAGCAAGGGAAACCAGACACAAAAGACACTTTTAAGTATGGTTCTACTTATCTAAAGTTCCAAAACAGGCAAAACTAATCTGTAGTATTTGAAGTCAAGATAGTAATTGTTATTGGGGCTAGCGACTAAAATGGGCACAAGGAGTCCTGGGCGGGGGCTGGTAATGTTCTATTCCTTTGATTTGGGTGCTGCTTACATGGGTGAAAATTCATTGAGGTGTACATTTATGAGTTGTGCACCTTTACATATGGATGGCATACTTAAATAAAATATTTTTATAGGAAATAATATACAATGGTCTGAGTTCCTGATTATTCCATAGCTAATTCACTCATGAGCTTGGATTAAATGATCTACAACCCACTCTCAGATTGAACAAATGCCTAAGCACTTTGCATGTGTTTCTGTTTTTCCAGTCCCTTGAACGCATGTTGGAAGCAGGTGTGGTCTTATTTCCACCACATAAGAGATAATGTCTAGGCAGCTTTGTTCTCTTGGTGGCTTAGCTTGCCATCTCCTGGGGTCTCCTGGCCAGTTCTTGTTTCTCGACTGAAGAATTTTCCAGATCCCAAAAGATTGGTAGGACTATGGTGAATGATTCAGTAAATAGGTATATCTTTTAGGTGAGATCCCAACCCCTATATCTAAGAGTAGCTATGCCCCTAATATAAACTGAATAATAACATAATACTTTAACAAAACAATAATTATTGCATGCTACCATAAATTCTCCCCACTTTTAGAAAATAAGCTCCATGAGAGTGAAATTTTGTTTTCTTCACTACTTCATTTTGGTTTTTTTTCATGGCTACTATAGTCCTGGCACCTAAAACAGTCCCTGGCACATAATAGATATTTAATAAAAATGTCTTAAACAAGATAATTATTTTCAAAGAAAAGCAGTGTACACAGAGGATAAGAGTATATTTTATAGAATTGGACTGCTTAGGTTCAAATCTTGGCTCTACCACTTACTAGCTTTGAGATGTTGGACAAAGTATTTACTCTATCCATGCCTCATTTCCTTATCTGTAAAAATGGAAATAGTACTAGCATCTTCTCTTAGGGTTACTGTGAAGTTTAAAGAACACGTATAAAGATAATGTATGAAACAGTTTGGTGACTACTGTGCCAAAAGTGAGCTTGTCCTATCTCTCAGAAACACGGGAAATTTGTAGAATAAGTAATAAAAGGAAATATTAATAAAAAAAGAAATGGAATGAAAAAACTTTAAAATTGTTAAAATTCAAGATCCAGCAAAAATTGTTTTGTATGGATAGACAAACTATCTCTAAAATTTATATGGAAAGGCAAAGGACTTAGAATGGCTAAGACAAATGTGAAAAAGAATAAAGTGGAAGGAATCATTCTACCTCACATTAAGGCTTACAATATAGCTGCTGATTCACGATAAAGCTGCAGTAATCAAGACAGTATGGAGTGATAGACATATAGATCGATGGTACAGGCCAGAGAACCTAGGAATTAGCTCACACAAATATGCCCAACTGTTTTTTGACAAAAGGACAAAAACAATTCAATAGAGGAAAAATAGTCATTTCAAAAATGGTGCTGGAGAAACTGGACATCCATAGGGAAAAAAAGAGAAAAAAGAACCTTGACTTAAACCTCACATCCAAAACAAAAGTTAATTCAAAGTGCTTCATTTAAATGTAAAATTTGAAAAAAGTCAATCACTGTATGATTCCATTTATACGACATTATAGAAAAGACAGAACTATAGAGATGGAGAAGCGATTAGTGGTTGTTAGGAGACAGGGACAGGATGTGTACGCATGTGTATGTGTTGCTCACAAGTATAAAGGGTTAGCACGAGGGATTTGTGGAACCACCACCACAATCAAGAAAAAGAATTGTTCTGTTGTTATAGAACAATTCTTTTTCTTGATTGTGGTGGTGGTTCCACAAATCCACACATGGTTTAATATTGCATAGAACTACACACATATGAACTAATGCATACAAAAAAGGGGCAAAAACTGAATAAGATTTGTAATCCGGTTGAAGTATTGTTCCAATGTCAACTTCTTGGCTTTCATATCGTACTACAATTATATAAGATGTCAACATTAGGGAAAGCTTCATGAAGGACAAACAGCATTCCGTACCATTGTTTTAGCTTTCTGTGAGTCTTATTTCAAAATAGTAAAAATGTGAAATATTTCTCACAGCACATGGTATGAAGTAAGTGCTCAATAAACATTAACTATTATTCTTTTTAATTATTGTCATTACCATTATTACAAAAGAAGAATTACTCATTCACGCTCTTTGCCTGGCATAGAGTCAACAATCAATAAATATTTGTTGATGAATGAGTGAATGATAGGTATGGGGAAAAGATGGAAGAGTGATAGATTTAAAAACTGGGTCACACAAGAAGCAGCTTTCGTGGAACTTCCATTCTAATGGAGGAAACAAACATGGAAACAACTAAACATAAGGCTTTATAGAGGTGGTGGCTCTGAGCTGAGGCTCTGAGGATAAGTAGATGGAGAAGAAGGATAAAGAATATAATGGGAGATAAGAATATAAAGGTAAATTGAGGAGGGTTCTGAATGCATTTGATGAATTTGATCTCTTATTCTGTGGGTGGTGGGGTACCATTAAAGAGTTTTTGTAAGATAACTCCAGAGCAGTGTGAAAGATGGATGATAGAAAGGGTGTAGGCCAAGTGAAAATACATTGATTACAGTTTAATTTAAAAGATTACAGTTTGATTTTGAGTTGATAAGGGTGTATTTATATTAACACTTCAGCAGTAACAGGACTTGAACCAACTTTTCTGTGGTCTGGGTTGAATTTTTTAAAGGAGGCAAATCCTGACCTGCTACAAAAAGGAAATAAAAAAGAAAGAAGGGTGTCCAACATCTCTATTTAAAATATAAATATATTTTACTTATTCATTCATTCATTCATTCATTCAAATTGGCTTTTAAAAAATTAAGGTAACATTGGTTAATAACATTATGTAAATTTCCGGTGTGTAACATTATAGTTTGATATCTGTATATTCTATTGGGTGCTTACCACCAAAAGTCTAGTTTCTTTCCGTTACCATATATTTTACCTGTTTTACCCATTTTGCCTTCCCCTTTGGTAATCACCATTCTAATGTCTGTATCTATGAATTTGTTTTTGTTTTGTTAGTTCATATGTTGCTTTTTTTGTTTTATATTCCACATATGAGTGAAGTCATATAGTCCTTTTCTGTTTGATTTATTTCACTTAACATAATACCCTCTAGGTTCATGCATGTTGTTGCAAATGGTAAAATTTCACTCCTTTTTATGGGTGAATAATTTTCCATTGTTTATATGTACCACTTCTTTATCCAGTCACCAGTCTATGACACTTAGGTTGTTTTCATATTTTGGCTATTGTAAATAATGCTGCAATGAACATAAGGGTACATATATCTTTTGTATTAGTATTTTCCTATTCTTCAGATAAATACCAAGAAGTGGAATTACTAAGTCATAAGGTAACTCTATTTTTAATTTTTCAAGGAAACTCCATACTGTTTTCATAGTGGCTGCACCAATTTACAATCCCACCAACAGTGCACACACCCTCGCCAATATTTGTTATTTATCTTTTTGATAATAGCCATTCTGACAGGTGTGAAGTGATATCTCATTGTAGTTTTGATTTGCATTTTCCTAACTTTAACTCATGTTAAACAGCTTTTCATACAGGCATCTTTATTTTGAGTTATATCTATTTTCCAGAATTCCAAGACTGAGTGGAACTGAAGTCACTGTATGTGTCCTTTCCTTCAGAGATAGGTCTTAACTTCCCGAGACAAAAAGATGTCCTGCAGGAAAAAAAAATTCAAATATGAATTCTAAAACCAAGTGTTTTCTATAAACAAATTTAAAAAAACTGCACCCAGCTCTCCTAAGGTCCACTTAAGGATGTTGTAATTTGGGGATTTCCACTTCTCTTTATTTCTCCACCTGATCTATTTCCTGTTTCTAAGGTACTTTGGTTGTCATGACAACATAAACAAATACAAGTAGTTTCCTTCAGTTGGACTGCTGAATTCCACTCTTAGCTCTACCCCTCTGGATTCTCTTTCACAGCCATTCTCCACTACAATTCAGTTAGCCTTTGCCTTTTTCTATAACCTACCTACTCCCTCCACCCCCAACTTTCTCTCTCAATATCCCTCTCCTGGTGTGGTTGCACACTTGAATGTGTGAATAGATATGGGTATTGGTCTCCAGATTTATAAATTCTGTGTACAAGCTAACCTCCCACCAGTGGAACTGACCCTTGCAAAGACTGCATTTTTTTTTTTTTTTTATGGAGCTATACTGATTGGCAATTGGAATTAGGAATACTTTGGGTATTGACATTTTGTTTCCTATTAAATAGTTGTATAAAGAAGTAGTCATAAATTTTTACAAGTAGGAATATAAATAGCATAGAGTATCAAGGAAGTAGTGAGATATATACAAATTGGTACAAAATAGTGATCTAAAACAATGAGTGACCGAGGTAAAATTAAGAATTATTTTACCTTGCAGCCCAAATGCAAAAGAAATGGATTGGGAGAAGCGATTGAAGGCTGGAAAGTTCATAAATGAACTATGTGTTAACTATTCTTTCTCTTTCTTTCTCCTTTTCATTCTCTCTCTTCTTCCTAACATAGTCTTACATTGGGATAAGACATGATCACTCACACTTCCTAAAGTATGGTGACATTCCTAATGGAATGCAATAAAAATCAGCAGGGGAGGAGATCTGACTCTCTGAACAAAGACTCCTAGAATGTCCTGAAGCAACAGGTGGGTCTAATGTCAGAGCTGTTTGTGAGATGGGAAAATGTGTGAATTATTTCATCTTCTGTGAAAAGCACCATCAGTATGAAAATCCATGTGCTAAGCACCTCCTTGTGCTTCATGCTGCCAGGAACAAGTTCCACAAACATATGCCCTGCTAATGAGGAAACTGCAAAAGAGAACTCAAAAGATTAAACACAGATCTACAGTAAGAAGTGTGTTTACATCCTATATGTAGGCAGAGTGAGTATATTTTGGGGGTAGCAAGTTCTGGCCAAGCAAGTTTAACACAAAAAAAATGAGTGTTGCCTTACTTCATTTAACCTACCCAATTCAATATTCTGTCTTTGAGAGTGGAAATGAAACCTTAATTATTATGTAGAGCTTATTATATGAATGACTAATTAGTTCACATTATATACTATCATAATAAATCTATATCGTCTTCCCTATTAGATTAACTTTCCACTAGGACAGAGTCCCCTGTTAAATCACATTCTGGAAACTGAGAAAAGTCATCTGGATAGACAGTTAAATACATAGGGAAGCACTAATTTTTTAATATATACATTTTTTTTCTAAATTGATAATAATGGGGTATATTAAGTTTGTAAAACTATTCGTCTTACATGAAATGTCTCAGAATGCTGCACTTCTAAAGTTTTTATGTTGGATTTTTGTAGTTTTTCCTGTCACTTTCCCTGTTGTTGTCTCCTACTTCTCTTTGCTCTTAAGGTAGAGCTTACTTGTTATAGACCCTCTTCCCCTTGACTACCGTTTCTAATCTGTTTTGGGCAGATAGTAATTGTTACTTATATTTGCACCACACTTTATCAATTATAAAGTATTTATTTGACTTTTACAGTTGATATCACTGTTAGTTATAGTCCTAAGGCCTTGCTTGGTCAATCAGAATATTCCATCTCTTTTTTACCAATGATTGTTTAGGGATGGTCCTATCAGAATATGCTAGAGTGATCAGGAAAGCAGTTCTTCTGAAGTTATGTATGTATGTATGTATGTATGTATGTATGTATGTATGTATTTAAATTAGTTTCAAGCATACAGTACATTGATTAGACATCTATATAGTTCATAAAACAATCCTCCCAATCGCTCCCTCCCTCCCCTGGCCCTCACTCTAGCCATCATATTAATGCTAACTGAATTCCCTATGCCGTGCTCCCCAACCCCATGAACAGCTATCAACTACTAATTTGTACTTCTTTAACCTTTCACCCCGTTCTACCAGCCCCCAAACCCCTTCTCCTCTGTCCATCACTAAATTGTCCACTATATTTGAGTCTGTTTTTGATTACCATTCTTTATTCCTGTTTTTGATACCAGTTTTTTCTTTTTAAAGAAGTCCCTCCAACATTTCCTGTTATACTGGAGTGGTGATGATAAATTCCTTTAGATTATTTTTGTCGGGGAAGCTCTTTATCTGTCTTTCAACTCTAAATGATAGCTTTGCTGGATAAATTATTCTTGGTTGTAGATCCTGGGTCTTCATCCTGTCAAATATTTTTTGCCAAGCCCTTCTGTCCTGCATAGTTTCTTTTGAGAAATCAGCTTCCAGTCTTATGGGTGTTCTCTTATAAGTAATTAACTGTTTTTCTCTTGCTGCTTTTAATATTCATTCTTTGTACTTAACCTTTGGCATTTTAATTATGATGTGTCTTGGTGTGGGCTTCTTTGGATCCCTGATTTTTGGAATTCTCTGAATTTCCTGGGGTTTTATGTCCATTTCCTTCACCAGGTTAGAGAAGTTTTCTATCATTATTTCTTCAAACAGCTGTTCGACATCTTGATTTTCTTTAGTTATGCAGATCAGACGAATATGTGGAGCCTTAATAGTGTTCCATATTCTCCTCAAATTATTTTTATAGTCTTGGCATCAATTTCTTGCCATTCTAATTGAGTGTCCTGATTGGCTTTCCTGTCCTCTAGATAGGGCATTTGATCCTCTTCTTTATTCACTTTGTTTATTCCTTTATTTATTCTATTTAATATACTTCTCATCTCAGATAATGTGTTCTTCATTTCTGACTTGTTCCCTTTTATAATTTTCATTTCCATTTTCATGTTTTTTATCTCTTTGTTGAAGTTCTCACTGAATTCATCTACACTTCCCAAAAATTCATTGAGCATCTTTATAACCAGTGTTTTGAGCTCTGCATCTGTTAGATTACTTAACTCCATTATATCTGGAGCTCTGTTCTCTTCTCTCATATGATTTCTGTTTCTTTGTCTTCCCATTTTGGCTGCCTTTCCATGTCTGTTTCTATGTACTAAGCAAAGCTCCCAAGTTTCCCGGTCTTATTAGTGTGGATTTGTGAAGTAGGTGTCCAGTGGCACAGTCCTGAGAGGGGTTCAGCTGCAGGCCAAACTTAGCCCAAGTCTCTCTACCCCTCCTTGGCCACCTGTTAGATTCAGCAAGCAATCCACAGATGCTGTGCTTATAGTTGCCTCACAAGGCCACACCAGAAATCGGGGCCAGCTGCCTCCAGTGTGAGTTTAGGCACTGCTCAGCAAGGAGCACCTGACTCACTGAGGATATACCTGGATGTAGCTTGGGTGGGGCTGCTAGTTGGGGGAGGCGGAGTTTCAGGAAATCCTCTAAGCCAAGTGACCTCTCTAATCCAGTTTGATGACATCACGGCTATGGCGGCTCTGTGTCTAGTGCACTGGTAGTGGGGAGGGCTCAACAGGGAACAACGAATACTGGTGGCACTTTTGTACAGAGCAACTCTTGCCTCTGCCCACATTCTGACAATGTTTCCCTGTAAGTCCCTGGTGCCTCCTGCGCACAGCTGAACAGGCACTGGTGCTCAGAGCGAGCAGGTCCTTCATTGTGAAAATCTGCTTGCGGACGCGGCCCCTTTAAGAGGCTGCTGCCACTATCGCAGCCTCTTTCTCACTCAGCCACTTGAGACTGGGCAGCCCCGCGTGCTCACCCCATCCTACTTTCTGCAGTTGCAGGGTGATTTCTTGGATTTCTCACTAGTTGTATAGCTTGTTCATCAAGATCCCAGGTGATTTTTCCTTGCTGTTGCTCCTTGTTTCTGTCACAACTTTGATTTGGTCACCAGAGGGATTAACAGAGCCTCTATCATCTATGCCATTTTTTTCCTCCCCCTGGACTTTATTTTAATGCTACAAAATAATAATACATAAATAAATAAATAAATAAATAAATAAATAAATAAATAGCAGTCCATCTTACTATCATATGAAAAGAGTCTAATACACAGGAACACAGCTGAAAGATGGAGAAAGACAGACCTGACAACACCATTTAAATATCTGAATCCTGGACCTTTCATATTGAATGATCTTTATTGCAATAGAGAAAGAACTTCCACTCAGGTTTCACATTTCTTAATCTAGAGCTTTAAAAAAAAAAATTTACTATACTACATTGCTTTTCAAATAACCAAATGTGTTTAACTTGCATATAAAACAAGAGAAAGTGTGCTCTGAGAAAGGACCCACACATAAGACATCATGGGGTCTAAATATTCAATGCTTTGTGTATACTCGAGGAACAGATTTGGAGAGGCCAGACTCCATCATATGTACCCCACAGTGTGCCAGAAACTTCCAACATTCAATGAAAGATTCTATCCAGTAGGGACCCCAGAACTGCCTGGGGGACAGATTTCCTAAAACAAAGACCTCAAAACAAGTTTTCAACAGAGTTTCAGTTTGAACATTTTTTTAGTGGGTAAAGGTTTACCTTCTTAGCTTCCTTCCTTCCTTCCTTCCCTTCTTTCTTCCTTCCTTCTAATAGGTCTACAAGACTTATTACAAAAAACAGAATTAGTAATATCTTGCTCCCTTCATCCCACTTTCCTTCCTCACATTCTACTCTTTTAACTGATTCTTTTGTATTTTCCAGCATATCCCGAATAACATAGACTGCTACTTTCCAATTTTTCTGTTTTAGATATTGTCTATTGGCTTTCCCATTATAGAAGATGAGGAATTATCCCTCTTTCACACCCACCAACACACTAACACCACCATCACCACCACTACTACCACCATCACCATCATCACAGCCACCACCACCACCATCGCCATCATCACAGCCACCACAACCATCATCACATGTTTATATGTCCCATCCCCCATTTCCCAATATAATTACATCATAATTTTTGTTATTTAGTCTTATTAAAGTTATTGTCATTAAGACCATGTAATTGCTGCTCACAAGAGAATTATACAGTGTACTATGCTTGTTTTTCTTTTTTTGCAAAACTTTTTGCTTCCCCAAAGTTAATAATTATCCTTTTTGTTTGTTTAAATGCTTAGTTTTCTATGTACTTACTAATTCAGCCTGAAACTCTCTCCCAACTGTGAAGTCCTCACTCAGTACATTAAGTGTGTTGGGTGTTCTATTGCTTTCGTTTTGGAAACACTTCTCCAGGAGCCATCTGACCCACTCCAATCTGGACTGGTTGCTACAACCCCTGGTGTACAACTATCTTTTCAGGATTGCCTTTCACCATCATCCTGAGATTTCCTTTACCTTCCTCTGTGTTTCTCATCCCATGTTTTCCTCTTTGGTTTAGTTCTTCATTTTAGTGAGGTATATCCCTCAGTTGCTTCCTAAATAAAGTGAAGTTGGGGAATGAATTTTGGAGAACTCTCATGCTTGAAAACATATTTGCTTTCATATTTCACTTATAGTCCGGCTATATTTGGGATTCTAGGTTAGACATTTATATAGTTTATAAAACGATCCCCCTAATTACTCTTTCTCTCCTCTGGCTCTCCGTCTAGCCATTACATTAAGGATGACTGCATCCCCTATGCCTCACTCCGCATCCCCATGACCATCTATTAACTACTAATTTGTACTTCTTTAACCCCTCACTCCATTCTCTCAGTCTCTCAACCTCCTTCAATCACCAGATCATCTTCTATATTTGTGAGTCTGTTTTTAATTAGTTTGTTTTTTTTGTTTCTTAGATTCCACATATAAGTGAAATCATATGGTATTTATCTTTCTCTGACTGACTTACTTCACTCAGCATAATAACCTCTAGGTCCATCCATGTCATTGCTAATGGTAGGATTTCACTTTTTTAATGGCTGAGTAATATTCCATTGTATATATGAATCATAACTTCTTTATCCAATCGTCTGTTGATGGACATTTAGGTTGCTTCCGTATCTTGGCTGTTGTAAATTGTGCTGCCATGAACATGGGGATGCATAGATCTTTATGAATTATTGTTTTGGTTTTCTTTGGATAAATATCCAGAAGTGCAATTGCTGGGTCAAAAGGCATATCCATTTTTAAGTTTTTGAGAAACCTTCAGAATGTTTTCCACAGTGGCTGTACCAATTTGCAATCTCACCAACAGCGTATGAGCATTCCCTTTTCTCCACATCCTCGCCAACTCTTGTTGTCCTTTGATTTATTGATGATAGCCATTCTGACAGGTGTCAGGTGATATTGCATTGTGGTTTTAATTTGCATTTCTCTGATGATTAGTGACCTTGAGCATCTTTTCATATGTCTATTGGCCATCTATATTTCCTCTTTGGAGAAATATCTGTTCAGGTCTTCTGTCCATTTTTTTTAATTGGGTTGTTTGTTATTTTGTTATTGAGTTGTATGACTTCTTTATATATTTTTGGATATTAACCTCTTATCAGATGTATCATAAGCGAATATCTTCTCCCATTCAGTCGGTTGTCTTTTCGTTTTGTTGATGGTTTCCTCTGCTGTATAGAAACTTTTTAGTTTTATGTAGTCTCATTTGTTTATTTTTTCTTTTGTTTCCCTTGCCTGAGGAGATATATCTGAAAAGAAATTACTGTTAGCAATGTCAGAGAGTTTACTGCTTATGTTTTCTTCTAGAAATTTTATGATGTCGAGTCTTACATTTAAGTTTTTAATCCATTTTGAGTCTATTCTTGTATAGAGAGTAAGAAGGAGTTCCATTTTTTTTTTGCATGTATCTGTCCAATTTTCCCAGCCCCATTTATTGAAGAGACTGTCTTTACCCTATTGTATATTCTTGCCTCCTTTGTCATATATTAAGTGAATATATACTCGTGGATTTATTTCTAGGCTCTCTATTCTGTTCTATTGATCAATGTATCTGTTTTGATGCCAGTATCATGCTGTTTTGGTTACTGTAGACTTGTAGTATAGTTGGCTATCAGGTAATGTGATACCTCCAACTTTATTTTTCTTTCTCAAGGTTGCCATGGCTATTCAGGGTCTTTTATGGTTCCAAATAAATTTTAGGATTATTTGTTCTAGCTCTCTGAAAAATGCCATTGGTAGTTTGATAGGGATTGCATTGACTTTATAGATTGCTTTGGGTAGTATGGCCATTTTAACGATGTTGATTCTTCTTACCTGTGAGCACAGTATATGTTTTCATTTATTTGTATCTTCTTCAATTTCTTTTTTCAGTGACATGATTTTCTGAGAACAGGTCTTTTATCTCCTTGGTTAATTCGATTCCTAAGTATTTTATCATTTTCAATGCAATTGTAAATGGGATTGTTTTCTTAATTTCTCTTTCCGAAAGTTCATCATTGGTGTATAAAAATGACTTCTGAATACTAATTTTGTATCCTGCTATTTTACTGAATTCATTGATCAGTCTAACAGCTTTTTGGCGGAATCTTTAGGGTTCTCTATATATAGTATCAATATCATGTCATTGGCAAACAACAAGTATTTTACTTCTTCCTTTCCAATTCGGATGCCTTTTATTTCTCTTTCTTGTTTTATTGTTATGGCTAAGATTTCCAATACAATGTTGAACAGGAGTAGTGAAAGTGGGCATCCTTGTCATGGGAGGTTTTTGATTACTGATTCTATTTCATTGGTAGTAATACGTCGGTTCAGATTTTCTGTTTCTTCTTGACTCGATCTTGGGAGATTGTATGTTTCCAGGAATATATCCATTTCTTCCAAATCGTCCAATTTGTTGGCATTTAATTGCTCATAGTATTTTCTTATGATCCTTTGCGTTTCTGTGGAGTCCTTAGTTATTTCTCCTCTCTCATTTCTAATTTTATTTATTCAAGACCTCTTTCTTTTTTCCTTGATGAGTCTGGTTAAGGGTGTGTCAATTTTGTTTATCTTTTCAAAGAACCAGCTCTTGGTTTCATTAATCTTTTATATTGTTTTTCTAGACTCTATTTTGTTTATTTCTGCTCTGATCTTTATTATTTCCTTCTTTCTACACATTTTGAACTTTGTTTGCTGTTCTTTTTCTAGTTCTTTTAAGTGTAAGGTTAGATTGTTTATTTGAGCTTTTTCTTGTTTCTTGAGGTAGGCCTGTATTGCTATGAATGTCTCTCTTAGGAGTGCTTTCACTGTGTCCCATAGATTTTGAGTCATTGTGTTTTCATTTTCATTTGTCTCTAGGTATCTTTGGTTTCTTCTTTGATCTCATTGCTAGCCTATTCATTGTTTAGTAGCATGCTATTTAGACTCCACGTGTTTGTGTATTTTCCAGTTTTTTTCTTGTAGTTAATTTCTAGTTTCATACCACTGTGATTGGAGAAGACAGCTGATATTTCAATCTTCTTAAATTTATTGACACTTGTTTTGTATCCTAACATGTGGTTTGTCCTGTAAAATGTTCCATGTGCACTTGAGAAGAATGTATATTTTCCCGCTTTAGTGCAAATTGCTCTGAAAATATCTATTAAATTCATCTGGCCTAGTGTGTCTTTTAGGCCCATTGTTTCCTTGTATAGTTTTTGTCTGGAAGATCTGTCCATTGGTGTCAATAGAATGTAAAAGTCTCCTACTATGAGTGTATTACTGTTGATCTCTTTTTTTATGTCATTCAATAATTGCTCTATGTATATAGATGCTCCTATGTTGGGTGCATATATATTTACTAGGGTTATGTCCTCCTGATTTATTGATCATTGTGTAATGCCCTTCTTTGTCTCTTATTATAGCCTTTGTTTTAAAGTCTATTTTGTCTGATATAAGTATTGCTATCCTGGCTTTTTTTTTCATTTTCATTTGGGTGAAATATCTTTTTCCATCCCTTTACTTTCAGACTACGAGTGTCATTTGATCTGAAGTGGATCCCTTGTAGACAGCATATGCACGGGTCTTGTTTTCTTTCCATTTGGCTACCCTATGTCTTTTGATTGCAGCATTTAATCCATTTACATTTAAAGTGATTATTGATAGGTACATATTTACTGCCATTTTATTATTTGTATTTCTTTTTTCTTTTTTAATACCTCCCCCCTTTTTTTTTTGCAGAGGCCCTTTTAACATTTCTTGTAATACTGGCTTGTTGGTAATGAATTCCTTTAGCTTTTTCCTGTATGAGAGGCTCTTTATCTCACCATCCATTTTAACTGAAAGCTTTGCTGGGTAGCATATTCGTGGTTGTAGATTCTTGTTTTTCATAACTTTGAATATTTCTTGCCAGTCCCTTCTGGCCTGCAAAGTTTCCACTGAAAAATCAGCAGACGTTCTTATGGGGGTACCCTTGTAAGTAACCAGCTTCCTTTCTCTTGCTGCTTTTAAGATTCTCTCTTTGTCTTTGACCTTTGGCATTTTAATTATGATATGTCTTGGTGTGGATCCGTTTGAATTCCTCTTGTTGGGACTCTTTTTGCTTCCTGAACTTGTATGTCTAATTTTTTTGCCAGGTTAGGAAAGTTTTCTAACATTATTTCTTCAAATAGAATCTCAATCCCTTGCTCTTTCTTCTTCATGTATTCCTGTGATGTGGATATTGTTAAGCTTTATGTTGTCCTGGAGGTCTCTTAAGCTATCTTTATTTTTTTAAAAATTCTTTTTTCTTTTTGTTGTTCTGATTGGGTGTATTCTGCTATCTTGTTTTCCAGTTTGCTGATTCAATCTGCTTCGTCCAGCCTACTGTTGAATTCTTCTAGTGTATTTTTCATTTCAGTTATTGTATTCTTCATTTCTGTCTGGTTCTTTTTATGGTTTCTTTGTTCTTTTTTATGCTTACTATCTCTCTGTTGAGGTTCATTGTGCTCATCCATTCTCCTCCTAAATTTGCTGAGCATCCTTATAACCATTATTTCGAACTTTGTCTCTGGTAGGTTGCTTACCTCCATTTCATTTGACTTATCTTCTGGAGTTTCCTCCTGTTGTTTCATTTGTGGCATGTTTTTGTTTTCTCATTTTATTAGCCTCTCTGTGTTCATTTCTATGTGTTAGGAATATTTGTTTCAGCTTTCAGCCTTGGCCAAATGGCCTTATGTGGAAGGTGTCCTTTGTGGCCCAGTGGCATACTATCCCTGATCCTCTGTGCCAGAGGCTCTGGATATGATTGTTGTGTGGGTTGTGTAGTGATCTTCTGTTGATGCCAAGTCTTTATTGGTGTTAGTACATCAGTGGATGAGATTAATGCTCAGGCTGACTAACCGTGGGAATTGGCTGCACCCATAGGGTAAGAGTTACTGTGTGGGGGCTTATCTCATGGTGTGGGATTTGCCCTTGTAGCCTTGTGTACTTGTTGACCACACCACTTGTGTGTACCGCTTATGGGACTAGTCAGGAGTTGCTCTGTTGTAGTCTAGTGCCAGCCTCCATGTGTGCTGGTTTTGTGGCCCCTTGGGAGGGGCTCCCCAGTAGGCCAAGGTCAGCCACTGCCTTTGATTGCTCAGGGCTACCTGGTGGGAGCTACAAAGCAATATGCAGATGGCTGTTGGCTATGCTGGATCTATAGGTAAGTGGAGGAGACAATGCTGTAGGCAGCAGCCCAATTATCCCCTGTCCCTGACTTAGGGCAGTTTAACAGAAGGACCAGTGCTCCTCAAGGCCTGACACTGCCTGTCAGTTGCCTGTAAGACTCTGAAACTGGAAGAGCCTCTGGGTGTTATGCGTGTTGGGTGTTGCAGGGACCCCAGGAGTCTCCTGGATCTATTGAGCAAATTTCAGTGTCAGTTTACAAGCCAGAGCTGTCTCTGTGGCTCCCTGTATGAGTTTCCTATCACAGCAAGGCCTCCTCGGGCCTGCAAACACCTGAGCTCTGTTTAAGAATTACTGAAGCTTGTGGGCATGAGTTTGTGGCCTGCCATGCGGAAGGCTTCCACTGGATGAACGAGCTTTGCGTGGGCCACATGAACTGAGTGCTGTTGTTTGCTGTTGTTTGCTGTTGAATTTGTGACCCAAGGAAAGCATAGGATGGGACTGAGTTGCCTGGGAGCAGGCTGGCCACAGGTAATTTGTGGGTTAGGTGAGGCATTGTCTCGGTGAGGCAAAGGGCTGTCAGGCCTCCACAGCACCAGATTCGCTGCCAGCTCTGGGACTGCAGGCTCTCGCCAAAGTCAGATATCGCTATGCGATCTACTTTTGTCTGTGATGGGCCCACAAAACCCAAGATCTGCCTAAGCAATACTATATCTTGTGCTGGCAGCAGTGATCTTCCTGTCACTGTATTCCCTGAACTTTGCTCACTTCACTGGGTGAGATCTTTTGACTGCATAGAATGTGCCACCTCAGTGTAGAGGCAGCTGCCTATCAACGTGCCGCAGGTACTTTGTGAATTGGATGGGGCAGGGTCTTATGGAGTGAAGGGCTATCAGGCCAATAGCTTCAGTTTTCTGCAATTTCTGTGTCGGCACGTTCCCACAGTAGTCACAGATCAAAGGGAGACAAGCGGTTGTCTGGGGCTATCCCACATACCCCTGCAATCCCCCACGTGGTATTGTAGCTCTTGAAGGCTGCAGAAGTCTGCCTGCAACTGATTTTCCTGCAATGCCAAAGTTTGTTGACTGCCGATTGCCAGAGACCAGGAGAGGGGAACAGCAGTAGCAGTTGACTATCAATGGGCCTCCTGGGGCAATTGTAGGTTGAGTGGGGTGGGGTCTCAGGGAGACTATGGCTGTTAGATCAATATAGCCCATCTTTCTGAAACTTCAGTAACCATTCACGTGTTCCCACAAAAGTCACAAATCACAGCAAGACCAACTGCTGTCTGGGACTGGCCCACAGATCCCCGAGATCTGCCCAAGTTCATGTTGGCAGCAGTGATCTGCCTGAAACTGTCTCTGAAATGGGCACTCACAGCGCTGGCTGCCTGCTGCGAATGTTTGTCCCTGAAACTGTGTAGGGTGCAGGGCATGGCAGCCACCCAGCAACAGAAGCCCCGGGCAATCTGCAGGTTGGGTGGGGTGGACTGATCACCTCAGGCCAGAACTAATATATTGGCCATGTAGAAGGGATCTTCACAGGCAAGCTGGCGCAGTCTGCAGATTGCCCTGTAGTGGGGTGGTGGGCAATGCAGTACTTCCCCATATGAATCTTTCAAGAGCCTCTGAGCCACCACCAGTGCCCCAGGTGAGTGTCCACAGATGGGAGAGCCTATGCATGGGCCCTTCAAAGGAGCATCTAGGGTTTCAGTCTCCTTCTGTCTCACCCAGATGGCCAGAATCTCCTCTGATTTTTACAGTCAGAGTTTTTGGGAACTCCTCTTCACTGGGCTAGGGAGCCCCCGAATAAGGATTGGACCCCTCTCTCCTGGGGAGCCTCTGCAGCCTTGCTCTCCCTTCTGGCATTCCTCCTCCACCTGCGAGTGCAGGTCCAGCCCAACTCGTTACTTTGTCCCTCCTACCGGCTTCGATGTAGCTCCTTTATATTATCAGATGTATGTGTTATGATCACCTGGACTTCAAGTGATTCTCTACGTTGATTATTTTATAATTTGGTTGTAATTTCAATGCAGACCTTGTTGAAGCAGTCACCGGGATTCCACCATTCTGTCAGACCAGCTGCTTCTGGATGATGGAGTCTGTGGCAAGATGAGAAAAGTTCATGGTCATAAGTCTGTTGCTGCACTTCTTTTGTTCTCTGCTACCATATTTTTAATTTGCAAGAGTCTTTTTTAGTTTATGAATATTTCTTTTTTATGGTGTATTATTTCTGTTGCATTAATTTGTTAGCTTCTCATTTCTCTGAGGATATAGTGATAGATTTTTAATTTAAAATTTTTTATAAAAGAAGTTTAAATTTCCAAAAAATTGTAAGAATAGTTTAAAGAAAATTTTTCCTGAACTACCTGAGAGTCAATTGCCAACATCATTTCTATCATCTCCAATACTAATATGTATTTCTTTGAACAAGGATATACTTCTACCTAACAACATAATCATTAAAATCAACAAATTAAGACTGATACATGACTGCCATCTAACCCATAGACTCCAATCAAATTTCTCCAGTTGTCCCAATACTATTCTTTATAGCAAAAGGATCCAATCCCAGACCATACATTACATTTATTGCCATGTCTCTTTAGTCTCTTTCAATCTGGAAAAATTCTTTCATAGTGTTTCTTTGATTTATATGACCTCGACATTTTTTTTCTAGGCCAGTTATGTTGTAGACTGTCTCTCAGTTTGCATTTCCTTATGATTGAATTCAAGTTATGCATTTTTTAGCAGGAGTAGCACAGAAGTGATGTTATGTTCTTTTTATTGCCTCCTATCAGGTTGTATCTGATTTCAATTTGTCCCATTATTGAGAATGTTAACTTTGATTATCTGATTAAAGTGGTGTCTGCTAGTTTTCTCTATTATGAAGTTACTCTTTTGCCCTTTGTAATTAGTTAGAGTTTTGTGGGGAGGTACATTGAAACTATGTACATATCCTGTTCTTCATCAAACTTCTATTTGTTAATTTTAGTTTTTTTTTTTGTTTTTATTTGCCTAATATATTTTTAATATTATGGTTGCCAAATAGTAATTTTCTAATTTCATTATTCCTTCTAAATTTTTTAGTTGCATTATACTATAAAGAAAATTTTCTCTTCTCCCCATTTATTTATTTATTCATTTATTTATATCAGTATGGACATATATATTCCTATTTTATTCAATGGGTTATAACCTTTGACTATCACTATTTATTTTGGTACTCAGATGTGGTTAGTGGGAGTGCCCATTAAGCCCCTTCTATATCTTATTAACATGTCTTCATCATTCTTTAAGCACTTTTTTTACTTTTTGGCACAGAAAGATGGTTTAGGTCTATCTTGTACTTTCCCTATCTTGGTCCTGGAATCAATTATTTCTCCAAGGATCTCTGGTTTCTTTTAGTGGATAATGGTGTTTAGAGGCCAAGATTTGGGCACTAGTGGTGTTAATTGCTATTGGACTATTGGTATTTCCAAGCTCTCTTTGTGGATAAGGCCAAGGAATATGTGTCTGTTTGTACATTTGTAACTTACATTTTAATTTATATCTCTATCTACCCAATACCACGGTTTCCCCCTTTTGCATGTTTGCAAATTCCCTCCTTTTCAGTGAGAAACCTGGCTTCTGTTATCCTCAATATACATACTTATTTGATCAATCCCCCCATATACAATCAATCATCTGCTTTTGCTGCCTCAACTTGATCCTAACTGATGACTGCCTTATCTCATTAAGCATCAAAACCCCAGTTGCAGACACTTACCTCCCCTCACCCCAGTTGCTTTCCTCATTCTGTTTAGGCACCCATAACTTCTTCTGGGCCATTGTCACATACAGCTTCCCACCCCACACAGATGCCATCTTCCCTCTGCCTGAGCTCTAACACACCACGTTAGCTGTGGGGATGACTCCTCACTCTGCTCAGACTCTCATCTCTGAAGCTGTGTGACTGCCTCTGCCTCACCTGGACAGACGCCCTCCTTGCCCTGTTCAGGGCTCTAACACCAAGCTTGGGGCTATTGACACTGACCCCTTAATGCTCAATGGCCTCTGACTCATCTGGGCACAAATACCCTGCCAAGCTGATCCTGCTGCCACCCCCTCTGCTTCTGTTCTCATTACCCCATTTAGACTCAATACATGTGTGGATTCCCCATCACCCTACTTAGACTCCAACACCCCACACCTGGCTGCCAGTGTTACCACCCTCTACCCCCATTCGACAAAAATCCTGCTCATCCTGCTCTAACGCCCCTCACGAACCTCCACATAGATATCTATCTTGCTCATACCAATGTAATGGCTTTGCAACTAAGTTAATCACAAGGAAGGGAAGGAAGAAAGGAAGACAGGAAGTAGGTTTCTACCTAGTCTGTTTTCTTTTTTTTAATAATTAAAAAAATTTTTCAATTACAGTTATCATACAATATTATGTTAGTCTCGGGTGTACAACTTGGTGACATGTTAGACATTTATATAACTTATGAAGTGGTTGCCTCGATAAATGTAGTACCCATCTGACACCATACATAGTTATTACATTATTGACTATATTCCTTATGCTATACTTTACATACTTATGACTATTTTTAACTATGAACTTGTACTTCTTATTCCTTTCCCCCTTTTCACCCACCCCTTAACCTTCCTCCCATCTAGCAACCATAAAAATGTTCTCTATATCTATGAGTATGTTTCTGTTTTGTTTGTTTATTTTGTTCTTCAGATTCCACATGTACATGAAATCATATGGAATTTGTCTTTCTCTGACTTACTCCACTCAGCACAATACCTTCTTGGTCCATCCATGTTGTTGCAGATGGCAAAATTTCATTCTTTTTTTATGGCTGGGTAATATTCTATTGTATACATGTACCACATCTTCTTTATCCATTCATCTATTGATGGACCCCCAGGTTGCCTAAATATCTTGGATATTGTAAATAATGCTGCAATGAACATATGTATTCAAGTATCCCTTCGAAGTACTGTTTTGGGTTTCTTCAAATAAATACCCGAAGTGGGATTCCTGGGTCCTTCTTTGTCTCTTACTATAGCTTTTGTATTAAAGTCTTTTTTTTTTTCCTAGTATAAGTATTGCTACCCCAGCTTTTGTTTGTTTGTTCATTTGCCTGTTTCCATTTTCATGAAATATCTTTTTCTAGCCCTTTACTTTCAGTCTGTGTGTGTCTTTCAATTTGAAGTGAGTCTCTTGTAGGAAGTATATGTAAGCGTCTTTTTTTATTATCCATTCAGCCACTTTATCTTTTGATTGGAGCATTTAATCCATTTACATTTAAAGTAATTGCTGATAGACATGTAGGTATTGTCATTTTATTATTCATATTTTTTTATTTATCCTTCCTTTCTTCTCCTTCTTCTTCTAGAAGTCTATTTAACATTTCTTGTAATATAAATTTGATGGTGATGTACTCCTTTAGCTTTTTCTTGTCCTTTGTTTAAATGATAACTTTGGTGGGTAATCTTGGTTGTAGGTTCCTGCTTTTCATCACTTTTAATATTTCCTGCCAATCTCTCCTTGCATACAAAGTTTCTGTTGAGAAATCAGCTGATAGTCTTATAGGCACTCCCTTGTAGGTAACTAATTGCTTTTCTCTTGCTGCTTTTAAGGTTCCCTCTTTGTCTTTAACCTTTGGCATTTTAATTATGGTGTGTCTTGGTGTGAGCCTCTTTGGGTTCATCTTGTTTCAGACTCTCTGAGCTTTCTGAGGTTGTATGTCTATTTCCTTCACTAGGTTTGGGAAGTTTTCTGTCATTATTTCTTTAAATAGGTTTTCAATTCCTTGCTCTTTCTCTTCTCCTTCTGGTACTCCTATAATGTGAATGTTGGTATGTTTGATGTTGTCCCAGAGGCACCTTAAACTATCATCATTTAAAAAAACATTTTTTTGTTGCTGTTCTGATTCAATATTTTCTATTATCTTATCTTTCAAATCACTGATTTGATCCTCTGCTTCATCTAATCTTTTGTTGATTCCTTTTAATGTATTCTTCATTTCAGTTGTTGTATTCTTTATTTTTGACTGGCTCTTTTTTATATAATCTAGCTCCATTTTTATGTTTCCTATCTTTTTGATAAAGTTCTCATTGAGTTCCTCTACTCTTCCCCTAAGTTCATTGAATATCCTTATAACCAGTGTTTTGAACTCTGCATCTGGTAGATTGCTTGTCTCCATTTTGCTTAGTTCTTTTTCTGAAGCATTGTTCTCTTCTTTCATTTGGAACATCTTTCTTTGTCTCCCCCTTTAGGCTGCCTCCCTGTGTTTGTTTCTATGTAGGTAGGGCTGCTATGTCTCCCAGTCTTAGGAGAGTGGCCTTATGTAGTAAGTATCCTGTGGGGCCCAGTGGCACGGTCATCCCTGGTCACTTAAGCCAGGTGCTCCACGTGTGTCTCCTGTATGCATTGTGTGTGTCCTCCTGTTGTAGTTGAGCATTGGTTGCTGTTTTACATCAGTGGGAGGGACTGACCCTCAGGCTGATTGGTTGTGAGGACTAGTTGGTTACTGCAGTGGAAGAACTGTTGTGCAGGGGCTGACCCTATGAAGCAGGATTCACTTTAGCAGGGTTCTGGTGCCTACCCAGTTGGCTTTTTGGGTATGCTGTCCTCAGATGTGGTCCAGGTTTTGCTCCTGCTCAGTCTGAAGTGGGCCACCAAGCATACTGGCCCCAGGGTCTGATGCAGGCCCTCATGCAGGCCAAGTTCAACTGTAGCCTTTGCCCTGCCCGGGGCCACCTGGCATGAGCCACCCAGCAATCCGCAGATGGCTACCACCAGTGCTGAGCATGGCGGCGTCTCAAGAGACCAAGTGTTGAACTGAGGTTGGCTGCTCCTAGTGCTAGGCTTAGGCTGTCCAGCAAGAGGTACAGGACACAAGGAGGCCAGATGCTGCTTGTTTGGGTTTTGTGAACATTTCAGAGATTTTAGGAAAGTCAGCAGTAGGAGTAAAGACAGGCCGTTTGTCTGGAAAACTCACTGGAGGTAGCTTGGGTAGGCAAGCAAGTTGGGTAGACAAAGTCTCAAGGAATCACCAGGGTGGGGCAATAAATGTTACCCAGCTTGATGAAGACTCAGATATGATGTCTCTTTTCATCTGCACACAGGGACAGAGAAGGATTCAACAAAGAAATAATGCATTCTGCCAGTACTTCTGTCTGGGAGAAAGCTGCCCCTCCATTGCTTTCCCTGAAGCCAGACAATTCAATTCCTCCCTGTATATCCCTGGCACATTCCAAGCTTCTGCCCCAGAGCTGGAGTTCAGAGTAAGTTAGTCCATCAGTGAGGAAGTCCATGCATAAACTCTTTAAGAGAAATGTCTGTGACTTCAGCCACCCTCCCTCTCACTCAGCCCCATCCTCAGGTTTCACAGTCAGAAATTGTGGTGACTTCTCTTCCCGGCACTGGAACCCTGGACTTGGGAGCCTGGTATGGGGCTGGGGCCTCCCACTCCTGAGGGGGACCTCCCCAGCCAAGATATACCTCCTGATTTTTATCCGCCACACGCAGATGTGGGACCAGCCCATTCTGCATTTCTACCCTTCTTACCAGTCTCAAAGTGGCTTATTTTGTATGTACTTAGTTGTTGGACTTCTGTTCAACTAGACTTCAGGTGATTCTCAATGATAGTTGTTCTGTAGTTTAGTTATAATTTTGATGTAGTTGTGAGAGGAGACATGCACAGTTATTTACCTACTTAACCAGAAATCTCTCCTCTGTTTTCTTTAAGAAGCTTTTCTGTTTTTTGTTTTGGTTTGTTTAGGAGGCCTGTCATACTTTAGGTCAAGCTGTGTGGACATGGAGCTTCTCCATCTGGGAAATGGGGTGATTAACAGGACTCCAAAACAGAACCCAGCATGGAGCCCTGAAGATATGTTCAGTGCTCAGGCTCACTCAGAATTACAGAGAATGCAAATTAGAACTCCACTGAGTTCTAATATAAGATTTCCTCAAATAACTAGTGATTCTTGGTGGTGTGTGTTTGGGTGGAGGGGAATATTTGCTTATCATTTAGACACTTTGCTAATCTGGCTGGGCTATTTCATTAAGGAACATCCCAAGGCAATATCCTTTGGTCTTATCTGTTTTACCTGCTCCAGAAACTAGACCTCTTGCTTTCTGCTGAAATGAGGGAAGAGGGAGGAGCATTTGTTTAGCTGCTTGGAGCCAGTGAGGGAGTCTGGGCATCTAATCGCATATTAAGCAGACTTTCAACCAATTTGTTTGTAGTCCTTCTCAACACAACCTCCAGAGGTACCTATGACATGAGTTCCTGAGCCTTTAGAAGCTCTGTGGTGAAAACCAAGTTGCTTCTTGACTTTCTCTCTGTCAGTTTAGGATGCGGGTTTTCTGGTTCTACTAACTCAGTTACCATTCATCCTCTCTCTTGTTCTCTTTGTCCTTAAGTGTTTTTTGAAAAATATCTTTTCTGTCATTTTAGGGAGTTTTGAAAGGGAGTGGTATTAAATGTGGGTTTAATCTGGCTTCTCTTACTGGAACTCCAGTTTGAATCTTCCGGCTTTTAATTTGCCTCCATGATTCTCAGCATCCAAGGTCAGGGACCAAATGCAATTCTTTTGAGTCACACATTCTTTTGATCCCTCACCATATTACTTCTTTGTGTTTTCTTCCATTGACTCCTCTTAACATTGACCTTTTTGCCATCACTTTCTCTGTGTCCTTTAAATCCACATTGCAATAACAATAATAACAAAAATAAAGAAATCTTGACTTTTCCCTTAGCCTCACATCAAATTTATTTCCAAGGCTTATTGATTCTTCCTTCTAAATATCTCTAGGATCGGCCACTTCTCTCTCTACACTTGATCTTAGCTCAAACCTTAATTTCTTACCTGGATTATCTTTTGGTCTTCTGGAGTCTACATTCCATGCATTCCAATTTCTTTTTCTAAAATACAATTATGATCATGACACTCCACTGCTTACAACCCTTTCCTAGGGTCTTGGTTTTGAAATTTGAATTTGAATGCATTCAGATAAGTGTATACTCTTAAAATCTTTGCAAGCCCCATGGCTCCCTCTTGTAGTACATTCATTTAGGTGACCTGCCTTGCCCCTAAAGGCATTTGAGCTTTTGACTACAGGGTTTAATGAGTTTCCACTGTGACAGGGTAAACGACAAACTCTTTAACTAACAAGATTCTTCAGAATCTGGCCCCTGCTCACTTCTCCTTAGCCTTATTTTTCCCCATAACTCTATTCTCCAGCCAACCTGAACTACTTTTACTTCAAATTTGCCAAACTCTATCTTGCCTCAGGACTTTTTGTGTGCTATTTTCATTCTCCCATTCCCATTCATCTGGATAATTCTGACTAACCCTTCAGGTCTCAATTTACACACAGTTTCCTTTGGGAAGCCACGCCAGTTATGTCCCCTCCTGCTGGCTCTCCTTGGGTACTATATCTACTTCCTCTATAATAGCACTTATCACACAATATTGTAATTACCTGTTTATTGTTTTATTGTTATATGCCATACCTCATTATTCAACATATAGGAGACCCTTGATAAATATTTTTGAATTAATAAATACATTTGTTAAGTAGCTTATGATAGGTCAGGCCCTGGGATAAGCATTATATACATACATTATCTCCTTTTGTCCTTACAATAACTCTGGACATAGGTACTATCATTATAATACACAGTTTTTTTATGTGAGGAAATGAAGTCTCAGAAATATAAAGTAACTTGGCCCAAATTATATAGCCCTTAAGCAACAAGTTCAAGATTCAAATACAAGTCTGTCTGACCCTGAAAACTGTGCTCCCAACCATTTAGATTACTACTACTTTAATCTAGTTCAAGGAACAATCATTCTCCTTCCTGGACTGAGAGCTGGCCTGCCCCAGGCACTGGCTCTTTCACAATCCCCTTGCAAGAATACCACCCATTCTTTTATGTCCTGTTGTGCACAAGGCCTGAGGCTAGGCAGCATTCTTGTGGTATCCCATAGCTTCTCTCAGGTAGGACTGTAAGATTGAGGAAATGAAAATACAAGAAGCCCTGTTAAATTTGAATTTTAGGTAAACAACAAAATATTATTATTTTTACATAAGTGTGTCCCAATGCAATATTTGAGACATATTTACACTAATTTTTTTGTTTATCTGAAATTCTAATTTAACTATGTATCCTGTATTTTATCTGGCAACCCTGCACTATCGCTCTCCACCTTCTCTGAAAGTCCTTCTACTTTTAAACCATTATGCTCACTGTCATCTGTTGATTCATTTGTTCAACACATATGGTACTGAAAAACCAGGTACTAAGTGATGTGCTATTATACAACATATTCCCTATAAGAGAATCATTCCTCATAAATATCCAGTCCTCATTATTTCTTATACATCCTGTCTGAGCACATAAATATGCTCTAGCCTTCCATACCTTTAAAATAATTGTCAATTCTGTTCTACCTTCTCAGAGTCACCCCATATTTTTCCTCTTCCCAAGATTCTTAAAAGAGTATGTCTCAATGAAACAGTCAGCCTGAAGAACAATCCAAAGACTAGCTGAACAGAACTCCTATAACTAAAGATATAAAGAGGAGACCACATTGAGACTAGTAACAGGGGCAGAGACACAAAATGGGCTGGTCCCACACCCACATGCAGTAGTTGAACATGGAGAGGCGAGAGGATATCTCAGCTGTGGAAACCCCCAAGAGGAATTACATATCCCAGCCCCACACTGGGGCTTCTCAGCTTGGGGTTCCAGTGACAGGAAGAGGAGTCCCCACAAAATCTGGCTATTAAAATTAGTGGGAATTCCAACTGCCTGGGTGAGATGGAAGGCAGCTAGAAATCCAGATGTCCTTGTAAAGGACCTGCACACAAACTCACTTGCTTGCAGGCAATTACCCTGGGCTCTGGTGGAGAGACAGCAGCTTCGAAGGTGCCAGAGACATTCAGAGAAAGACTGAGGGACAGCTACCATTATTTCTTTGTTGAGCTCTCCTCCTGTGCAACCTGTAAACAAGAGCTATCTTGCCTATATTGAGCCCCGCCCCCACTGCCCCTGCACAGCCAAATCTGAATCTTATTGGCCTGGAGAAATCTACTCCCTCTACCCCAGGGACTCCAAGAAACACTGCTCCACCTAACTTGCAAATTGCCTGATCGCAATTTTGGATGGTTACTAGGCAACCAGTCCCATCCAGCACTCTCAGCCCCAAATTCCTTCAGCAGCAATCAACAGTACTACACTCGAGCACCTCAGGAGACACTTTTAGTGGTGGGCAACCAGCTTTGGCCCTAGCTGCAGTATTTCTTGAACAAATCTCAGGGGTCTGTGGGCCTGAGGCAGGCAGTGGCTAACATTGGTATGAGCTGAGACTTTTGTGAGTGGTCACAGGTTCAGCACTAGCAACAAATCTGAATCTTCACCAGTCTGGGGAAAAACACTTGCCCCATCACGGTGACTCCCTGAGATCCCGCCTCATCCAACTCTGGTACCCCTAAGGCTCATTCAGCCGCTGAATCTTACAAGCAGCTGGCAGGCAGCCTCAGGCCTGGTGGTGTCCTGGATTTTTTGCTGAGCTGTTCCAGGACTGATATTGGTGACAGTAGCCTCAGTTCATGTGTGGCCTCTCCCACGTACCTCCAGGTTCAGCTCAGGCAGCAACAAAATACCGATAGCTTTGTAGCTCCTACCAGGTAGTCCCAGGCTAGTAACAGGCAGTGGCTGAAATTGTTCTGCATAGTTTTTGGAGTCTGTAGTTACTTTTTCAGGGTCAGACAGAACCTACATACCTGGAGGCTGGCATTAGGCCTCAACAGAGTACCACCTGATTAGCCACATAAGCAGCACACCCAAAGAATGGTCTCAACAGGCACATGAACCCACTGGGGCAAACCCCACTCCATGGGATCAGCCCCCACACAACACCTCATACATTGTGGGCATGGTCAATCCTCACAGTAAGCCTGCCTTAGAGTGAATCCCACTCAATGATGTGTCAACAGCAATCAAGGTTCAACTGTAACAGGAGGGTGCACACACAAACACACAAAGGTCATTCCTGGAGCACCTGGTACAGGTGTCCAGGGAGACTGTGCCACTGGGCCACACAGGACATCTACTACATAAATCCATGCAGCTAAGTCTGAGAGACATAGCAGATCTACCTAGCACATAGAAACAAACACAAAGAGGCAGCCAAAATGAGAAAACAAAGAAACAAGTCCCAAATAAAAGAATAGGAGAAAACTCCAGAAAAGAACTAAATGAAATGGAGGCAAGCAACCTATCAGATACAGAGTTCAAAACACTAATTATAAGGATGCTTGATGAACTTAGGGGAAGAATAGGTGAGCTCAATGAGAACTGCAACAAAGAGATAGTAAGCATAAAAAAGGACATAAAAACCATAAAAAAGAACCAGTCAAAAATGAAGAATACAATAACAGAAATGAAGAATACATTAGAAGGAATCAACAGTAGGTTGGATGCAGCAGATGACTGAATAAGTGATTTGGAAGACATGGTTGGAACACACTCAATCAAAACAATAACAAGAATAAATAATAATAATAATAATAATAATAAAACAAGTAGAGTTTAAGGGACCTCCGGGACAACACCAAGCATAACAACATTTGCATCATAGACAGAGAAGAGAGAAAGCAAGAGATTAAGAATCTATTTGAGGAAATAATGACTGAAAACTCCCCTAACCTGGTAAAAGAAATAGACATACAAGTCTAAGAAACTCAGAGAGTCTCAAACAAGATTAACCCAAATAGACCCATGCCAAGACACATCTAATGTATCTAAGGTAAAGGGCAAAGAGAGAATCCTAAAAGCATCAAGAGAAAGGCAGCTGTTTCTTACAAAGGTACTCCCATAAGAATGTCAGCTGATTTCTCAACAGAAACTTTGCACGCCCAAAATATTGGCACGAAATATCCAAAGTGATGAAAAGTGATGAAAAGTAAAGACATACAACCAAGATGACTATACTCATCAAGGCTATCAATTAAAATTGAAGGTGAGATAAAGAGCTTCCAAGATGGAAAAACTAAAGGAATTCACCACCAAAAAGCCAGTATTACAAGAAATGTTGAAGGAACTTCTTTGAGAAGAAGAAGGAGAAGAAAAAAATAAAAAATATGAATAATAAAGTGGCAATAACTATACACCTATCAATCATCACTTTAAATGCAAATAAGTTAAGTGCTCCAATCAAAAAACATAGGGTAGTTGAATAGATAAGAAAACAAGACCCATACATATGCTGTCTACAAGAGACCCATTTCAGATTGAAAGACACACAGACTGAATGTAAAGGGATGAAAAAATATATTTCACGTAAATGGAAATGAAAAAACAAAGCTGGGGTAGCAATACTTGTATCAGACAAAATAGACTTTAAAACAAAGGCTATAATAAGAGACAAAAATGGAAATTACATGATGATAAAAGGGTCATTTCAACAAGAAAATATAACCCTAGTAAACTGTTGATCTCTCTTTATGTCTGTCAATATTTGCTTTACATATTTACACCTAAATATGATGTGTCAACAGCAATCAAGGTTCAACTATTTACACCTAAATATGTAAAGCAAATATTGACAGACATAAAGAGAGATCAACAGTGATACATACTGTCATAGTAGGGGACTTTAACATCCCATTGACACCAATGGACAGATCTTCAGGCTAGAAAATGAACAAGGAAACAGCAACCTTAAATGATACACTAGACCAATAGATTTAATTGATATTTTTAGAGCATTTCACTCCAAAGCAGCAGAATATACATTTTTCTCAAGTGTACAGGAAACATTTTCCCAGATAGACCACATGTTAGGCCACAAAGCAAGTCTCAGTAAATTTAAGAAGACTGAAATCAAGCGTCTTCTCTGACCACAATGGTATGAAACTAGAAATCAATTACAGGAAAATAACTTAAAAAATACACAAATACATGGAGGCTAAATAACATGCTACTAAATAATGACTGGGTTAACAATGAGATCAAAGAAGAAAAGCTACTTTGAGATAAAAAAAAATGAAAACACAATGACCCAAAATCTATGGTACAAAGAGAAAGCAGTCCTAAGAGGGAAATTCATAGCAATATAGGCCTACCTCAAGAAACAAGAAAGATCAAATAAATAGTCTAATCTCACATCTAAAGAAACTAGAAAAAGAATAGCAAACAGAGCCCAAAGTGTGAAGGAAGGAAATAATAAAGATCAGAGTAGAAGTGACCAAAATAGAGTCTAAATAACAATACGAAAGATCAATGAAACCAAGAGCTGGTTCTTTTGAAAAGATAAACAAAATTGATAAACCTTTATTCAGATTCATCAAGAAAAAAAAAAAAGAGAGAAGATCTATGTAAATAAAATCAGAAATGAAAGAAAAGTAACTACAGACTCCAAAGAAATACAAAGGATCATAAGAAAATAGTACGAGCAATTGTATACCAACAAATTGGACAATCTGGAAGAAATGGATATATTCCTAGAAACATACAATCTTCCAAGACTGAGTCGAGAAGAAACAGAAAATCTGAACTTACTGATTACTACTAAAGAATAGAATCAGTAATCAAAAAAGTCTCCCCAAACAAAGTCCTGGACTAAATGGCTTCACAGGTAAATTTTACCAAACATTCAAAGAAAAATTAACATCTATTCTTCTCATACTATTCTAAAAAATTCAAGAGAGGGAAGGCTCCCAAATTCATTCTACAAAGTCACCATTACCCTGATTCCAAAACCAGATAAAGACATTTCAAAGAAAGAAAATTATAAGTCATTAACCCCGATGAACATAGATGCAAAAATCCTCAACAAAATATTAGCAAACCAAATACAGCAATCATTAAAAAGATCATACATTATGATCAAGTTGAATTTATTCCTGGGATGCAAAATTGGTTCAATATCCACAAATCAATTAATGTGATATGCTGCATTAACAAATTGATGAATAAAAAAAAATAATTATATCAATAGATACAGAAAAAGCCTTTGACAAAATCCAGCATCTATTTATGATAAAAACTCTTAGCAAAGTGGGAATAGAGCAAACATACCTCAACATAATATAAGACCATATATGACAAACTCACAGCTAACATCATACTCAGTGGAGAAAAGATGAAAGCATTTTCCTTAAGATCAGGAACAAGATAAGAATGTCCATTTTCACCACTTTCATTCAACATAGTATTGGGAGTCCTTGCCACAGCAATCACACGAGAAAATAAAAGAAATAAAAGGCATCTAAATTGAAAAAGAAGTGAAACTGCCATTATTTGTAGATGACATAATATTATATAGAGAGAATCCTAAAGATTCCACCAAAACACTATTAGACCTGACAAATGAATTCAGTAAAGTAGTAGGATACAAAATTAATATTCAGAAATTGGTTGTATTTCTGTACACTAATAATGAACTATCTGGAAGAGAAATTAAGAAAACAATCCATTTACAATTACATTAAAAAAAAAAAAACTACCAAGAAATAAATATAACCAAGGAGGTAAAAGACTTGTTCTCAGAAAATTATGTCATTGAAAAAAGAAATTGAAGAAGATACCAATAAATGGAAATACATACCATGCTCATAAATGAATAGAATTAACACTATAATGTGCATACTACTCAATGCAATCTATAGATTCAATACAATCCCTATCAAAGTACAAATGGTATTTTTCACAGAACTAGAGCAAATAATCCTAATGTTTATATGGAACCACAAAAGACCCCGAATAGCCATGGCAATCTTGAGAAAGAACAAAGTTGGAGGTATGATGCTACCTCATATTAAATTATATTACAAGACTAAAGTAATTAAAGTAGCATGGTACTAGCATAAAAACAGACACATAGATCAATGGAACAGAACAGAGACCTCAGAAATAAACCCACGCCTATATGGTCATTTAATCTATGACAAAGGAGGTAAGTATATACAAAGGGGGTAAAGACAGTCTATTCACTAAATGGTGTCCAAAAAACTTTATACATGCAAAAAAATAAAACTGGACCACCTTCTTATACCATTTACAAGAATAACCTCAAAGTGCATTAAAGACTTAAATGTAAGACCCAAAACCATCAAACTTCTAGAAGAAAACATAGGCAGTAAACTCTCTGACATTACCCTTAGTAATATATATTTTTTTCTGCTATATATCTCCTTGGGCAAGGGAGACAAAAATAAATAAATAAACCAATGAGACTACATCAAACTAAAAGGATTTTACACAGCAAAAGAAGCCTTCAACAAAACAAAAAGGCAACCTACCGAGTGAGAGAAGATATTTGCAATGATACATCTCATAAGGAGTTAATATCTATAAAACTTTTGAAAAATTCATACAACTCAACAGCAAAAAAATAAATAATTCAATCGATAAATGGACAAAGGACCTGAACAGGCATTTCTCCAAAGAGGACGTACAGATGGCCAACAGACACATTAAAAGATGCTCAACATTACTAATTATCAGAGAAATGCAAATTAAAACTACAATGAAATGTCACCTTACAGCAGTCAGAATGACTGTTATCAGTAAATCATAAAACAACGAGTGTTGTCAAGGATGTAAAGAAAAGGAAACCCTCATACACTGTTGGTGGGATTGCAAATTGGTGCAGCCAAAATGGAAAACATTATGGAGGTTCCTCAAAAAATTAAAAATAAATATACCTTATGACTCAGCAATTCCATTACTAGGTGTTTATCCAAAGAAAACCAAAACACTAATTCGAAAAGATATATGCACCCACATGTTCACTGTAGCACTATTTACAATAGCCAAGATATGGAAGCAACCTAAGTGCCCATTGATAGATGACTGGATAAATAAGCTGTGGTACATATATACAATGGAATATTACTTAGCCATAAAAAATGAAATGTTACCATTTACAACAACATGGATGGAACTAGAAGGTATTATGCTAACTGAAATAAGCCAGACAGAGAAAGACAAATATCATATGATTTCACGTCCATGTGGAATCTAAGGAACAAAATAAATGATCAAGCAAAATGAAAACAGACTCATAGATCCAGAGAACAGACAGGTGATTGCCACATAGGAGGCAGGACTGGGGGTCTACAAGAAAAAGGTGAAGGGATTGAGAAGTATAAATTGGTAGTTACAAAATAGTCATGGGGATATAAAATATGGCATAGGTAATATAATCAATAATATTGTAATAACTATCTATAGTCTCAGGTAGGTACTAGACTAATTAAGAGGATCATTTTGTCAATTATATAAATGTCTAACCACTAGGCTGCATACCTAAACTAATATAAAATAATTTTTAATGTTGATACTAATTGAAAAATAAAAATGTAAAAAACCGCCCCCCCCCAAAAAACCCCAAAACAAAACAAAGGTGTGAATCTAAAAAGTGCTTATAGCAAGCAAGCAATAACTCAATAACTACATAATGCCCATCATTACTAAAATAAGAACTGTAACAACAACAAAAAGATGGGGAAGAGTTATAATGTGGCACCACTTAAACCAGAAACCCCAGAGCTCAGGTCTATTGTCATTATTAGCAAGTTATTAACCACTTCAATAGATATGTCAAAAGCTCGAGAGAAAAAAAAAGAGTGTGCTTCCATTTTTTCACCTTCCATTCATTTGAAAGATAGAATAAAGAATAGTGATTAAGAACATGGATTTTGTTATCAGACATATCTGGGTTTTACATCCAAACTGACTTGCTATTAGTAACCCAAAGTTCTTTATCTCTTTAAGCATCAAATTCCTTGCCCCCAAAAAAGAGATAACTGTGACTGCTTCACTTCAGAGGGATGCTGTGAGGATTAAATTAGATCTTTCATACAAAATACTTAGCACATGCCTAGCACATAGTAAGCATTCATAAACATTAGTATTATCCCACTAAATCTAGAGTCTGCCTAGTACTCTATTGAAAATGCTCAGGCTAAGGTTATCAGTGACCTTGTAGTTGCCACATCCAAAGATAATTTTCAGTCCTCATCTTATTAGACTCCTATGACACTTGACACAACCTCTTCCTTGCAGTTTCCTCTCTTCTCCTCCACTTTCTCTTTATCATCCTTGGCCTGTCCCTTCCCCCTAAGCCTTTATTGCCACATCCTGTTCCTTTGCCTGACTCTCCCATGGGCTTTCCTTGAGTTCATCCTTTCTCCGTCTGCCTCATTTCCACCCACCTTTTTGGGAGATCATGTCTACTGTCATTTTAATTGTCATCTCTATAAAGATTATCTTTCCTATTCTCACTTCTGACCTCTCCCCTGACTGCCACTCCTATATATCTGGGTGGATGCCTACAATAGACTGAATGTTTGTGTTCCCCCCAAAATTCATATGTTGAAACTTTATTCCTAATGTGATGCTATTTGAAGGTAGGGCTTCTGGGGAGTAATTAGGTCATGAGGGTAGAGCCCTCACAAATACAGCTCTCTTTTCTGCCATGTGAGGATACAATGAGAAGTCAACTATCTTCACCCAAAAAAGGGCCCTCACCAGAATCTGACCATGCTGGCACCCTGATCTCAGACAGTCGTTGATGAGCCCCCTGTTGCTGGTATTTTGTTATAGCCGCCTGAACTGATTAAGACAATGCCCAAGAGGCATCTCTCCACCTCCTATCTCTGGTAAACACAAATCTGATCTCTTTTTCTATGAGTTTGGTGCCCACTTAATGTTTATTAAACTGGACTGACATTCTGTATAGGTGAGGAATGAAGGAGGAAGGGAGAGTGGATATTAAGAGAAAAGGTAAGCAGGAACTAAGGTTAGAGAAGGCACATTGTATCCTAATCTATGAAGATTGGATTTTATTTTATGGAAAACTGGAACCAGTAGGATCTTCAAACTGGAAAGTGATATAAAGAAGTTTTAAGGAGCTAGTTTTAATGGCAGTGTGAAGTGTAGATTGGAATGGAGAAAAGACTAGTGTATGAAAGAACATTCTGAAGGCTGTTATAATAATGCAAGGAATAGATTTTAAAAACATGTACATCAAGAAAATGGCAGTGGGTATAGACTAAAGAGCTAAGTTGTAAATAATATTTATGAAATAATTGATCAATTTATTTCAGAGTGGTAAGATAATGAGAGGAATCAAGTTGAAGACCTCTTGGTATCTAGTTTAGATGCATGAGGATACCATTAACCAGGACACACAATACAGGAAGGGCTGAGGGCTTGGGGGCATTGGACACAGTTCAGAATACAGGGCTAGTGAGACAACCAAACTAGATATACATAGTCACTAGATGGGGACACAGGCCAGGGGGCTATGCAACTTGGTGGTTGTCAACACACTAATGGCTGGTGACCTTGTGATAATGGGTGAGACAATCTTCAGAGGAAGAAAAGTCTGGGAGCCAAGGAAAATATGGAGAAATAGTGAGACTTAACAATATAATACTGGAGAGTAACATGTTCTATTGTGTGTTTTATAAAATCTCTCAGGGTATTTGGTGGTATTCTACTGGGAGTGTGAGAGAATAAAAAGCTATGGGCTAAACAATATTCGAACAAATTCTGTGCTAAACAAATTTGAACAACTTTCTTTGGTGTAGGATTTTACATTTAATATATTCACACTGTGAATTTCCAAGAGGGAAACATTCATTCATTCATTTCAACAAATATTAAACATGCTAGAATTATGGAGCTATTCAGTAACAAAACAGGGCTCATGCCTTTAAGAACTTGCATTTCTTAGGAAAGTCAGACATTAACTTAAACAAGTTAATTAATTACAATTGTGCTAAACACTACAGAGTTGAAGCACGGAGTACTACAAAAGTGTCTACCAGGAGAAACACGAATAGTTTTTCACTGGAGTATCTCAAGGGACCAGTGCTCTGCCAAATAAAATTGAAGAAGTATGGCTGCGGAAAGGTCAAGTAGGCGGAGAAGTGAAGCCTAAGTCCTTAAATTTAACAATAAAGAGGTCATTGATGATACTAAGTGAGAGTTGTTTCACTGAATGGGAGTTGATGAAGTCTAGACAGACAATCTACTATTTGGTAATGTAAGAGAAGAAGAAATAGCTGCAGAGGGAAGACAACTCCTAGGGAAAGCTGTCTTCTATCTGGGGAGAACTATACCTATTTGCAAATTAAAAGGAAGGAATCTGAAGAACTAGAGAGTTTGCAATTAAGGACATTGAGGGTACTTATTCATGTATCCACTTGTAAATGTTCGTTTGGTGTATTCTTTGCTCCGGAGACTGTACGAGGATACAATGGGCAACACAATACACATAGTCTCCTGAAGCTTATATTCTAACAGGGAAGACAAACAATAAACAAGTCAGGAAATGGAGAAATAAAATAACTAGAGCTCTGATAAGAATTATGAAGAAAACAAATCAGATCTTGTGATAGAGCACAGGGTGTCTGTGTGTGATGGTGGCAATGGGGGTCTTAAGGAATGACATTTACTTGGAGACATGAAGAATAAGAAGGAGCCAGTTGTATAAGGAGAGGGGAATAGTGCTTCAGATAGAGGAAACAGTAAGTACAAAGTCTTGGGGTATGAAAAAGTTTAGCTGTTCCAAGAACTTCCAAAAGCCATTATAGCTGGAGCAGAATGAGCACCTAGGAGAGTGGCATGTGCTAAAGTAGGAGGGGTAGGCAGGACTCAGGTCATGGAGGTCCTTATAGACCAGGGCAAGGAATTTAGAGCATATTCTTAGCTCATTTGTAAGCTATATGAAAATGCAGGTTAGTGATGCTCTCATTTACATTGAAAAAATATCACTAAGTCTGTGTGGAAAATAGATTGGGATAAGGCAAGAGAGTAGAAGTAGGGAGCCAAAGACAATGAGAGACAATGAAAGACAATTCTATCTAGCTGAAAGTGGAGGCAATAGGGTAATAAGAGCAGACAGATTCAGGAAATATTTTATAGATTGAACCTACAGAACTTAGATATGGGAGACAAGGGAAACATCTAAGATGAGGAAGCAGAGATTGAGATAATGTGTAGGTCTTTTGGAAAGATTATTTTTCAAGAGGAGACTAACAGGAAGGTGCAGGTGACTCAAGAGCCCATTTGATAAACATTTACTAAGCACTTACCAAATGCCAGGCCATGTGTTAGGTGCTGGACATACAGAGAAGAATACTGCATAGATAGATCCAGTCTTTGTGGAAGGCTAACCTACAACCAAATTACCCAGTGATTTGCACAGTAATAGAAATTTACACGATGTGGCACAGAGAGGAGAGTGCTGCACTCTGTCTGAGATACTGGAGGGAAGAGATGTCAGGGAAGGAGATAAAACTAGATACTATGGAAGATGAGTGGAGTGGACAAGGGAAATAGAGGAACACTGAGTTTTATGAACCTGCTTTTTTCCCATGAAGTATGAGTCATCTGCTGCAAGTAGGTAATAGGCTGGAATAGTGGTCTTCAACTTTTTTGGCACTAGGAACCCGTGTTCCTATGAGAATCTAATGCTTGATGATCTGAGGTAGACCTGAGGTGGTGCTAGCACTGAGGAGCACCTGCAAATACAGATGAAGCTTCGCTCCCTCTTCCGCTGGTCACCTCTTGCTGTTCGGCCTGTTTCCTAACAGACCACAGACCAGTACTGGTCCACTAGAAGACTTTAAGAAATGCTATATATTCTTGGCTATATTCTCTAAAAGTGAGGTGGTTGGATTTGCACTTTCCAGCACGATACCTGGCCCTAGTCACAGGGCATTTTATGCTCATCTGGAGATATCATTGAGGGCTTAGGTCCCTAAAAGTCTTAATTTCCCCCAAGTTACTTATTACTCTGTTATCAATCAACAATATTTAATAAGCATTTATTTTGTACCTGACACAGAATAAATAATGAATGAGTAAATGAATGAATAAACAAGTAAAGAATTATAGTTTTTCATTGACACTGGAAACAAGATTTAATTAAAAATTTGATAACAATTATATTTTTAGCTACCCTATCCTCAGCATTGGAACAGACTTTGATGCTGCTTAGACTGTCCATTATAAAAATAGTTATTGTTTATTGAGGCTTGCAATGAGTCAGGCCCTATGCTAAGCATTTTACATATATTTCTCATTTACTCTTCTTAAAATCACCCCAGAGACAGATATATTATTATAGATTTGAAAACAGGTTTAGGAGGTTAAATAGCTTAGGAATTTAAGCCCAGGTCTTATCATTCCAAAGTCAGATCTCAGCACTGCATAGTTTTAATTCTTCCCCTACTTGCTAAAGACACTATGATTTTATGTAAACATTACTTTATCATTTGAACCTGTATCCTTTTAGTTACTGAAAATGTTAGCGGTAGAGAGGTCTAAAGTTCCTACTTTTGCTGTCTGGAAGAACACAGAGGCATGCATCTAAAATAGGTAAGGTGATCTTTGACCCTGTGCCACTGGCCTGATATTTCCTACTGTTGTCATCATCTCACTGTTTCCTGAAAATTAACCAGCCAATATTGAATATCTCAATCTCAACTAATTTATAAACATGAACTAGTTCTGCTCTGTGGAATGGAGAATTGTAAGACATGATACTTGCCTTCAAAGAGCTTCCTATTTAGTAGAAGACATAAGACCACAAAAAAAACTCAATAAAAGCAAACTAGCCAGGGTATACTTGGGCACTAAATTGTGACATAGTCTGTAAAAAAGAGCTTAGGAGACATGATGTTTGGAGTCATCTGGGGCAAGGTAAAGTAATATTTATTTGAACTTAAAAAAAAAATACAGTTACTATGTGTTAGATATTGTGCTAGATTCTTCACATACATTATCTCATTTTAATGTACTATCCAATCCTATTCAACAAACACTTCCTGAGCTTCTAGTAAATACCTTACTAGGTGTTATTGGAGAAAGATTATTTTTCAAGAGGAGACTAACAGGAAGGTGCAGGTGACTCAAGAGCCCATTTGATAAACATTTACTAAGCACTTACCAAATGCCAGGCCATGTGTTAGGCGCTGGACAAAGATATGTAAATATGGCTTTGTTCCTGTCCTCGATGACATGTATGCAAATGACAATGATATAGGGCTATAAATACAGCAATTATATAATTTATTGTCCAAAGTGGGATACTTTTGAGAATAAATAGGAGCACTGTTAATAGTTCCTGTGGAAAAACCCAGGCATAAACCCAGACTCTTTGGAACAAACCAAGTTGTATTACCTTAGTAAGGAAAGAATTTGAAGTGGTGGGGAGCACTTGGGGTGAATTAGAAAAAATCCAGTAGTAGAAGTGAATTTGAGTTGGGCTTGCTGCTTGGGAGGGAAGAGGAGATAAACATGTGAACAAAATAACTTCAGATAGCTTAATGGGGTAAAAAGTGAGTGGGGAAGGGCATTACTTTGAAAAGTATAGTCAGGAGGAAGGCATCTCAGAGGATGTAACGTTTAAGCTGAAACTTGAATGATGAGAAGGATCAAATTCAAAGATGAAAAGGATATCACAAGAATAGTCTTATCTCAGTAGTGATCAGTAGGCCCAACCTCCTACTCATGGGGTTTGAGGTGAGATTCCAGGGGCCTTCTACTTTTTCTAAAGAGTAAAGAGGGAATTTCAATTTTATTTTGTAAGTAATGGAGAATTATTAAAGGCTCTTGAGCAGGATAGTGATATGACTGGGAAAATTATGCTGGCAGTAGTGTATACAGTGGGTTAGAGAGAAGAGGTAGTAAGTCTGAGAAGCAACTGAAATAACTCCTGAATTGGGATACTGGCACTAATAATGGAGAAGCAGAGATGGAAGTGATACCCAGGAGCAAGAACAAACAGGATTTTGCAACTGGATGTCTTCTAGCATTGTGCCTGTCCCTGGAATGCCCTTAGTAGATGCTGGTTTCTCCCTTCTCTCTCACTTAGCAGGTAATGGGAGTGAGGGAGGATCGGTTTTGCTTGCTGTTTAGAAGAGAGAAAAACTTGGGTATGAATCCAGATTAAGGGAAGAACCAGCAGAGAGGGAGACAATGAAAATGTAAGGGAAAGGGGGTAACCAATAGAATATTTTATTTAAAAAGGGATAGATGTAAGGGCCAGGTTAGCCTTAGAAAGGAGGTGTGATATGTCATTCTTCAAGATCGGAACAAGCAGAACTCTGTTTGGGGTGGGTGG